>NW_027206313.1:600000-1162500 GCF_024711535.1 Dipodomys merriami | reverse complement strand
AGCCAAACAGAGAAGAGGGATGCTATATTACATTTTTTTAAGAAGCCAAGGAAAGTTCTATATATAACTCTACTCATCCAATCAAAGCTTTCTACAAAGAGGGATTGATGTCTGAAAGATTTCTACCAACTCTTTCTCTTAGTCTGTCCTCGTGTCTAAATCCCCCTGGCGGGGCTGGGGTTTCTTCTGCCTCTATTGCTTGTTTAAGGGTCTTCCATTCCAGAAGCCTGACCCCAACCCTGCCCTGATGTGGTAAGGAGCTGTTTTCAGGGCTACATGGTCTTAAAGGAACAGTGCATAGTTTTGATCCACAGGAGGCCTGGGATGGATGCAGGAGAGAAGTTCATGAATGGGGTACGAGACTCTCACTAAAGAATTAGGGAAAAAATGGAAACTATGGAGGGAACTTGGAGGGAATGATGATGTAACGGGATAAACATGGACTGCGTGAAGACCTTGCATTGTTATTTGCTTTTAGTGCCTTGTGGAGCAAGTTGCAGAACCCAAGTCTTTTCTTCATTTGTAAATTAAAGAAAATATATACAAAAAAAAGAATGACAATCAGGTGAAAACCTTGGAGTCTTTAAAAAGCCAACATGAAAAAGGGAGACTCTGAACATGAACTACGAAAGCCAGAAGGCAATTTAGGTAAAATCGTAGATGTCAGCCGGGCACCAGTGGCTCACGCCTGTAATCCCAGCTATTCAGGGGGCTGAGGACTGCTGTGTGAGCCAGCCCTGGCAGGAAAGGTTGTGAGTCTCTGATCTCCAATAAACTATTCAGAAAAAGCCAGAAGTGGTGCTGTGGCTCAGGTGGTAGGGTCGTGAGCAAAAGAAGCTCAGTGTCAGTGCCCAGGCCTAGATTCAAGTCCCAGGACTGGGAAAAAAAGTCACAGAGGTAACTCAGATAATTCTACTAAAATTTTCTTCACTAAGAGATACCAGTCTGGCTGGTTGTAGGGGGGAAGCGTAAAAGAAAAAGCACTATATATCAGACTTTTCCATGTGGTAAACCACCAATCTGAGTAATGGAACAATGACTTCTACAGCTCACTCTAAACTTGACTCTAACTTGTATGTGAAAAATATATATAAATTTATATATATAAGATTCAAATATACATAAAGATATAAAATGTATATGTAAATGTGTCATTTATAGATACAGACATATATACATACATGAAAAACTATAATAAATATGAAAATTATATATTAGCATATATATCACTATATATGGAAAATTATCATATGCCTTGTAGATAGTATTCTCAATTTTTTTCTACTCTGAGTGGTGTGTACCAGAACAAGTAGGTTGCCAGCTTCTCATGAGCTAATACAGTGGCCAGCTCTGGGATACAAGGTTCACAAACCTTGCAACATGCAAGTTTTGAGATGTTCTTATGGCAAAATCAAACTTAGAAAAGAAAAAAAAGAAGAGAGGAAGAAATGAAGGAAGAGAGAGAGAGAAAGAAGGAAGGAGAGAAAGAAAAAAGGAAGGAAGGAGAGGAAGAGAGAAGAGAAAGAAAGAAAGAAAGAAAGAAAGAAAGAAAGAAAGAAAGAAAGAAAGAAAGAAAGAAAGAAAGAAAGAAAGAAAGAAAGAAAAAGAAAGAAAGAAAGAAGGAAGGAAGGAAGGAAGGGAGGGAGGGAGGGAGGGAGGAAGGAAGGAAAGGAAGGAAAAAGGAAGGGAAGGAGGGAGGATGACAGATCGTATTTTCAGGGCAGTTTTCTCACACAGAATTCAGAATAAGACCATTAGTGTTAATGAATTTTCCTAACAACAAGTGAGAATCCGACGTGCAGGTCTGCGTGGTGCTTCTGACGGGCAGCGTTGAGAGTGGTTTCATCATGTTGTGCTGCCACCTTGAACTCTTAAAAACTGTCAAATTACTAAACCAAGCATTCCCCAGTTTTGCCAAGGAAAATAAATTCATTTTCCAATTTCCTGAGCTCCATCAGGGTTCAAAACACAAAATAAGCCAAAATTCCTCCTCAGTGGGCTTGCAGTCTTAAGTAGACTATTATTTTGAATGCAGAAAAGCAAATATTTTTTTCCAGAACCAATTTTCTTGCTGACCACATTGAGCATTGAGAAATCAGTGAATACTTTCTTGGGAAAAATTGCATTGGTGGAGGAATTTGGCTTAAGAAAACAGGAAGTGGGTTTCTACTGCTATATAAAGCCAAGAGAATGAGATTTTTGAGGCCACATTGTTGAAGGTGTGTGGGTAATCCCCAGAGACAGAGACTACTTTTTGAAGCTTAGCTGCACCAAAGCCAGGTTTCTCCATTACTTCTCAGCTGAGGACAAAGCCAGGTTAATACCCACGAACTTTTTTTTCTTTCCCTCCTGCATTTCTTTTTCTCTCTTTAAGGAACAGGAGATCAAGTTAGGAAAGACTAATGCAATACTTTTAAGAAGTCTTTTGTACAAACATATTTCATTCATTAGAGTAATGTTTTCCTCAGGCTTGTCCAGGAATAAATCCCAACCTTCTCCCCTTAAGATCTCAAAGACACAGCTGATTTGTTTTCAGTTGGGGCAATGAAAAGTTTAAATGGGAAACACATGTCCTTTTGGTCTAGCTAGGACATGCTAGGGAGCTGCTTGTTCAGAAGGTCTCCACTCAGCAAGAATCTGACAGCCACACAAAGTCTAAACAAGCAATAGCAATTAACTCCTAACTAATAGTTCTTCCCGGGAAGAGAATGGATTTTAATTCCATATAGAACACTCGTGACCTAATGCAAGTTTTGAGAAGGTTCATTGTTTCAAAAAGGAAATGTCGTTAAAAATCTCATTTGTTGCCCTTCTCTTTCTTGGAATACAAATAGTGTAACTGCTCCCCACCCAAATGCGCATGATCCGGCTGCGCCCTGCTCTATGTTATGTTGCCATGTGGAAACTTTTTTCCCTAGCATTTCTTTTACATTTAATTCGCTTTTTCTAATCCCGAATGTCAAACAAAATCAGGTGAGAAACTGGGAAAACCTAAAAAAATACATCATCTTCTGGGAGAGTTCAACTTAACAAAGAGAAGTTCCTGAATCACCAACGTCTCAGGAAACGATGCCCTCAGAGTCAAAGGTTTGAGGCTGGCACTTAACGAGCCCAGACTAGGAGCCCATACAGTGAGAAGGGACCAGGCTCTAATTGGTCAGTACTGCTTGTGGTTGCTACCATGGTTTTGCCCCATGAGCCTGTCCCTGTAGGAGGCTCAGGGTGAGTCATTCTTGAAAATAAAATAAAGATTGTTAAGTTTAATGGCATGAAATATTTTATACAGAGTCTCTGAGTAGTGTTTCAAGAAATAATGGGATTGAGAGCAGAATACATCCTTATATTAGTAATACCAACATGTGATCCTCTAAACTGCTATGCATCTCATTGGATGATTTGAATGCTCCATTATTTAAACACTATCTCTCTAATAAGGTCTTCTGGTGCTTTCCAATGCTTCAATAATAGCCATAGGCTCTAGTTCCTTTTAGTAGTACCAAATAGTTATTCTTTACTAGTTATTAATATTGATATAAACATAAACATAATTTGTTTAACTTTTTTAGGTATTTATAATAATGGGCAAAGACTCTAGCCAAGGTTAAAAGTACTTTAAGACTAACTTAAGGTTATTGGAATTCCTGGGAATTCCCAGAATTTCTTATTTCTTGTTCCCTACATCTCTAAGATTAACACCTCTCAGCAATGGAGCAATAGTCCGCCGTGAATGCAGGAAGAAAAGGCATTCTAGAATGGGATATTGGGCCCCTGGTCTTAAGCACCCAAACAAATGAAAGGTGAAAATGTCTTGAACTTGAGAATGAGAAGAGCTAGAAATACGCTGTCTGCCTGGCCTTCTGGGACTCATCTCCCAGAGGCACATATGTACGGATTGTTGAAAACATCATGTAAAGTCAGGATTATACTTTATACCATTTAATGTACTCTAGAGAAATAGTATAAATTCAACCAATTATATCACATACAATCTCTGCTCAATTTTATGTGTCCATGTATACATTTGGGAAGGCCAACAACTGGTATAAACATAACTATTATCCATGGAGCAAACATTTTTAGATATCTACCATAATCAGGAATGTAAAGAACACTGGAAGTACTTTAAAGCTGACTGGCAAACTGTAGAAACAGCTTTTGTATATGTCTTCCCAGTCTTCAAAATTGGAGTAGGAGACTCAGGAAATGGTCTGTGACTGCCTCTCTCTAGGCTCCATCTTTAGCAGCCTTTGTTCACAACAAAGCAAAACATATCACCAGCCTAATGGAAAACATGAAATTGGGATCAACCAGAACAAAAAATCAAAGGTCAGGTAGGGCCCAAGAAGTTACCAAACATATAAAGTCATTAGGACATCCGAATCTTCCAGCTTTTCCACTGTCTTCAAATCTTAGTCCCTTAAGTTCCTATGTTATCCTTCATTCCACATCTGTATACCACCTGCATCCTTATTTACTTAATAGTTTTCTGTTCATTTGTCCCATTTTTAAACTTAGCCTTGTCCCTAAATATAATAAACAATAAATTATTGATTGATGTACAAATTGTATTTTCCCTAAAGCACATTTACATAACTATTACATATATCATAACACATTGGTACATAACTATGATACTAAACAAGTGACCATCTGGGCACCATCTCATTTACTGCTGCACTGCCCTTCTGGAGATGAAAAAAGACTCTGTCACTGGGTGTACTAAGCCTGAAGGAGAAGCATCCTGTCTCAAGCAAGTTCAAAGACACGGACCCTACAGACACGCATGTCCTGAATTCAGAGACACGGACCCTACAGACACGCATGCCCTGAATTCAGAGACACGGACCCTACAGACACGCATGCCCTGAATTCAGAGACACGGACCCTACAGACACGCATGCCCTGAATTCAGAGACACGGACCCTACAGACACGCATGCCCTGAATTCAGAGACACGGACCCTACAGACATGCATGCCCTGAATTCAGAGGCCCCAGCCCTCATTGAATACTCTGCTGTTACCTTCCTGAAAGTCTGAATAATTTTTGGACAGGAGATTTCACATTTTAATTTTAATCAATTCTTGAAAATGACGTAGCCAGCCCTGAAGGCACACAGACATATAAAAGTTTGGCAGCAGCACATGGTTCGGTTGTGACACCAAAATTTGGTTTTCATCAACACTTCCTTTCTGATGAATCATTAAGCGTTCAAATACTGTGTAAGATACCTATGCAAGATGAAAAAGGAAATGCTAGGCATTTTATCTAGTATTTCTAATTACCTACTGTAGTTTGTCTTCATTAATGTAATGCGATACATTCTAGGCCTAAAAGATAAACAGGATATTGTGGGTAATTAAAATGTTCATTTTAAAGCAATGGCATCTTGAGGGTAGGGATAGTTGGAGAGGGTATGAAAGGGAAGGACTTGAGCCTTTAAAAGATAGTTATTTTCGAGTATGTGTGTGGGTATGAGGGCCAGAACTTAAGGCCTGGGCACTTTTGTTCTGAAGCTTCGCACTCTATCGCGTGAGCCTCCACTTCCAGCTTTTGGCTGGTTAACTGGAGATCAAAGTCTCACGGACTTTCCTTCCCAGACTGGCTTTGCACTGTGACCCTCAGAGCTCAGCCTCCTAAGTAGCTAGGATTACAGTCACCTGTGTCCACTGAACAACTATCTCTGCGAATGGAGAGCTCAAATAGTATAGTTCTCTGGCAAAATGGAGCCAAAGTCCAACAAAATAAGTGAATGTGACAAGAAATGGATGCTCGCGAGTGGCAGTGTGCTTGCGGGAGGGGAGAGGGGGAGACAAAAGAACAGGGCAAAGAGGGACCGTGCAGTGAAGAATGCACTGTGTGCCACAAAATTAAGAAAAATAAGGGACAGGGTGGGCAGAGGGCAGGCGAAATACTGACGAGACGCTGGCGGAATCAGGCTGCACTATACCCATACGCTGCTTTGCTGAATGGCGAAAACATTCAATACACATCCTAAAAAATTAAGGAATGTGAGAGAAGGGCTGGGCTGGGGGCTGGGTGGGAATATTCCGGGGGGAGGGAGGCATGGGTCACGGGGTCTGGACTCAAATGGCTTTCTTGAATGATGGCTCCTCTGTGCAACCACAGATAATAAAAACGTTCTCAGTGGACCTCAGCCAAACCTGTCACGGACAACTAACTCTTCAGAGCCTAGTTCCAGCTTCATATCTGACAAGAATTGCCCCTAACCTTTACAATACCTGGGTCACAGTATCCATGGAGACTACATAGTGTGCATTTACACGGACTAATGTTATAAAGCCAGGCTGCAAGCTATGAAATGGACAATCACACTACCTTGTGTTGACATCCTCCATGTATAACAACCTGAAGAAACAAAGATCCAGTGGAGGGTCCTTGGACTCCAGGAGTTTCTTCTCACGCATGGAAGGTGCAGACGGCTGCTCTCCAGCTACCAGTGCCCACATCAGCCACAGCATCTGCCTTGGGGAGCAAGGCCGGTGCCGGCACTTACGTGGGGCCACAGGGGTGGGGCACTTTGGACCCCAGGAAACTACCTGGTGGTGGCAAAGGGTAGGGGCTGGTGCTGGGTGGAACTCTTCCTCTGGTCTACGGTCTTCTCCCCGTGTCTTCGATGGCTGCGGCTGCAAGAGAGCTGAGCTGGCATAGCTTCGCGCTCCAGCCCCTCCTGAGTTCTCCTTTCTCGTGCACCATTGATGTCAGTGTCTCTTTGTCTTCACCTATGTTATTTCCTCGAAACTTCTCTTCTACTTACAGCATGCATATATTAAGAATGAGATGCTGCCCTGCACCGGTGGCTCACGGCTGTCATCCTAGCTACTCAGGAGGCTGAGATCTGAGGATCACGGTTCAAAGCCAGCCCAGGCAGGAAAGTCCATGAGACTCTTATCTCCAATAAACCACCAGAAAACTGGAAGTGGTGCTTTGGCTCAAGTGGTAGCGCACTCGCCTTGAGCTGAAGAGCTGAGGGACAGTGCCCAGGCCCAGCGTTCAAGCCCCACGACCAACAAAAAATAAAGAATGAGATACTTATTGAATGGCACCTCCTCTTTGCACTCTTGCAAGCCTCTCCGGCAGAGTTCACTGCTGCTCCCTACTCTCCTGACGTCTGGGATCATACTCAAGTCCAGGTGGGACCTCCGTCCCCTCAGCCATGCGCCTGTCCACCATGCACAGCAGTTCGGTAATGCGATAAACTTGTCTTCCTGCCTGAACACCGCACAGCGCTCTCTTCACCAGCGACCTCTTCAACTTACCTTACACAGGACAAACTGCTTTCCCTGCACCGACCTCACTGTCTGCCTCCACTAGGCTGCAGGTGTGTATACAGGTTGGAGTCGGATCCCAAAGGAGTGGCTGGCCACGCACAGTGCTCCCTCTCACCGAGGTCACCGGAGCGAATGCATGACAGGCGTTCTGGGGACCCATCGAGTGGCAAGCTCCGGAGACGCTTATTCACCTTGCAGCATGACGCGCAGATGCAAGCATCTTCTCATTGAAAACCGGGAATCACTCCGTCATCCAGATGTTTGGTCTCCTGTGGATAAATCCCTAGATGATTGATGTAATTTTTCAGTTTTCATTGGAATGATGGCCATTATGTGTGCCTGGCCTTGTGTGCTATTAGCCCTTGGACCTCCACCAAAGGGGTGTTGGATTCAAAAAGCTCTTATTATAGACCCAAACGCTCAGCACACTGGTAATGGGGCAGAGCGTTCCTCATCATATGCTACTTATGTGAGAGCTGGCAAGTTCAGTGCCAAAGGTGACTTCAACTCATCAGTTTCGTTGTCATTATCATTATTAGTACTCACATGTGCACAGCACATTTTCTAGTGAAAGATACACTGACACACATTAGCTGATAAGACGTGCTTTTTTCCCTTCCTTAATTTTTTTTTACACCATGGAATCAACTTTCTGGACACCTACTAAATTATTTTAAAGACGTTCTGCCTGGGGGAGTTTAAAGCATGTACTGTCCTTGGGTTACTGGACATCCTCTTGCTTCGTGGAAGTCGTCTGTCTCCTTAATTTCCAGTTACTTGCCATAACTTGACTTGTCTGCCTTTTATCTCACATTCTCTTCCCTGTGTGTGCACCTGTTGGTGATGTTCCACGACTCCAAACCTGAGCTCCACCTCCCTTCCGTCATTCGGTGATTTAAGGGAATCGTTTGGTCTCTGGGAATCTCAGCCTCATAGCCAGGCGCCGGCGGCTTACGCCTGTACACTCAACTACACGGGAGGCTGAGATCTGAGGATTGGGCTTGAAGTAAGCCTAGGCAGAAAAAGATCTGAGACTCGTATCTCCACTTAACTAGCAAAACACCAAAAGTTAAGGTGTGACTCAAGTGACAGAACCAGTCTTGAATGAAAAAGACAAGGGAAAATGTGAAGCTCTAAGTTCAAGCCCCAGTGTTGGCATATGAGCATGCACACATTTGCACACGCACCCCTCTACACACACACACACACACACACACACACACACACACACACACACACACACACACACGCTCAGTTTTGCGACTTGTGATTATCAATATCTGCCTTACAGAGAAGTTGTGAAATGACATCAGATAACGCGTGCAAAAGTATTCGGAGCATGACTAACATCTACTCATTTGCCTCACATTCATCTTTAGATGAACCATCTTAGTTGGAGTGTTAAGAAATTGACCTTAGGATATGAGAAAAATAGCAAAAGATTAAAACAAAAAAAAGCCTCACATACACGAATGGTGGTGCTTGTGCTAAGGACGGGGACGTTATTTTAAAGCCCAGCTGCACCATGGGAGGGCTGACACCTCCCAGTGATGCCCGAGCTTGCAGGTGCAAATCCACAGCTCAGTGTGCTCCTCAGTGCCCCTTCCCCTGGCCACCGCTTGCCCGCAGGGAGTTCTAAAGTGAGACCCAATTTTCCATGTGCTCTTATGTGGCTGTCAGGATGGAGGAGCTGGGCAGCATCAAAGACCCAGGCTCAAGCAGTGTGTCCTGGCAGTGCGGTCCTGTACAGCACTCTCCCATGCCGGGCAAGGTTCCTGTCCCCGGGTGCTGGCATCAAAGTTAGCCAGGCAACAAACAGAGACTTGCTCTTCCTTGGGCCGATGGCACGTGCAAATATACCTTGGTGGCCTTTTTCTTTCATAAGCCATTTACATGTTTATAATAGACATCAGGACAATACAATCCAGTGGGAAAATATGCATTGACTACAAGTAAAAATACGCTCGAACACATTTTAATACAAGAAAATATACCAACATAGTTAACAGTGAATGTGATCAGATCGTGAAACTCGGGCATATTGAACCAGTCATTTCTCTCAGCTTCTGGAGAAATGTGAGCTCATGGGCCTTGAAAAGGGAAGTGTAATATACAGAATAATATACAGAGTAATATACAGAAAAGACGCTCCTTCATGAAAACCACTCAAGGGATAGACTAGCTTGCTAAGCCCAGCAGAGTTTTTAATTGCACAACAAAACCACAGGGTGGCTCCGGGAATAACTGCATTAAGAAGAGAAAAGCTCCAGGACTAGATTTTTCTGTGTGCAGCTCCTCTCTCCAGGGAGCTGTGTGAATTTCACTAAACAGGTGACATTAAAAATCAGATGCTGAAACAAGGATGCAGGTTGACCCATTGTAACAATGAGACGTACAAGACACTATGTTGAACAGGAACTTTACAACTTGGTGGGGGGTGGAGGAGGTGGGGAGGTGGGGAGGGAAGGGAGGGCAGGGGAAAAACAAAGGAGGAGGTATCAATGTTCCATAGGAAATGGACTCATCGTCTTACGCATGTAACTGTAACCCCTCTGTACAGTATCTTTGCAATAAAAGACACACATGAAAAAAGAAAAAAAATTGAATATCAGAAATTGTTTCCTAAATGCTTCAAAGACTTATCGCCAGCTCACTTGATTTTCTCACCCAGTGCTGGTGCTGCCCTTGAGGTCACAGGTCACGGGGTGGGGAGGGTGTCTGTGAAATGCAGATCTGAGCTCCTTACGTATGAAGCTCATTTTCCTGATCTGGAAAGGGGGTGAGAATAACTGCTTCAAACAGTCATGACTAGGAAGATAAGCCGCGGGCCAACCATTCTCAGTATACAACAATTCATATTTTCTGTTGTGAACAATTCAACTAACTGAAACTAACTAACATCTAATCAACTCACATCTGCTTCTGTTTTTCATCTTGACTTTTGTGGATGTGGCATCATTTCAGAAAATGTAACGCACTGTGTACAGGTACGAAAAGATCATAAAGAAAAAAGGGCTGGGGGAAGAGACAAGAGAGTAGATAAGAGGAAATATATGATCAAATATGTGATCAAATTATGTCATAGGCGTATATGGAAGTCTCACAATGAACTTGTACCATCCGTGCGCGCTGATAAAAATGCTGGAAAAAAAAACTAGTGGGAATTCGTGTAATATACCAAGAAGTTGGGCCCCTCATGGAAAAAAAGCAGTTTCTGATTTATTATATTGAAAATTAATTTTAGACACTCATATTTTTAGTAATCTATTTATAATTTAATCCAAAAACCTTAACCCAACGGAGAGTTCTTCACGGGCCCCTCTGTCTATTTTGTAGCCGTCATGGCTGTTCGTCACGCAGCTAGATGGAATGGCTCTGTCGTGCCAGGGACATGCTGGCCACTGAGAAGAGAAGAAGAGAAGAGAATCTGGTGCTGGCAAAAGTTGCTGCCCACTGAGACTTGGAGAGCCCGCCCATTTCTGAAGGCTATGAATACCCATGGGTGGAGTGGAGTCCAATCTGGGGCATGAGCACACGTTCTTGGCATGCCGGGGGTAAATAAACGCATGTGCGTGTGTAATAGGATCAAGTGCCCGAATACGTGCTTATCTGCTATATTAAAGCTGAGCACAGCAGGGAGAGACGCTCAGGGATTAGAGAAAACACTTTTGAGTTGCTGTAGAAAGAGCAGCTCTGCTCAAATGTGTTCTTTAAACATGTATCCACCAACGACACACATCGAAACTGGCCTCCTTAAAACAGATGCAGCATCAGTATTTAGCCAGCAAGTATTAGACCTTTCAGCACTGTGCCAAAATGGCTGGGGAAAAAAAAACTTTACAAAGAAGAAAGATCTATCTGAATTCATAGCTTTGAAGATTTCAGTTCACAGTCCTTGGTTCCATTGATTCCTTGGTGCAAACACATCTCCTCGGTCAGGCACACGGATGAACTCCACGGTCAGGCACACGGATGAACTCCACGGTCAGGCACACTGATGAACTCCACAGTCAGGCACACTGATGAACTCCACGGTCAGGCACACTGATGAACTCCACGGTCAGGCACACTGATGAACTCCACGGTCAGGTACACTGATGAACTCCACAGTCAGGCACACTGATGAACTCCACGGTCAGGCACACTGGTGAACTCCACGGTCAGGTACACTGATGAGCTCTGTGGTCAGGTACACTGGTGAACTCCACAGTCAGGTACACTGGTGAACTCCACAGTCAGGCACACTGATGAACTCCACGGTCAGGCACACTGATGAACTCCACAGTCAGGCACACTGATGAACTCCATGGTCAGGCACACTGATGAGCTCTGTGGTCAGGTACACTGATGAACTCTACAGTCAGGCACACTGATGAACTCCACGGTCAGGCACACTGATGAACTCCACAGTCAGGCACACTGATGAACTCCATGGTCAGGCACACTGATGAACTCCACGGTCAGGCACACTGATGAGCTCTGTGGTCAGGCACACTGATGAACTCCACAGTCAGGCACACTGATGAACTCCACGGTCAGGTACACTGATGAACTCCACGGTCAGGTACATTGATGAACTCCATGGTCAGGCACACTGGTGAACTCCACGGTCAGGCACACTGATGAACTCCACAGTCAGGTACACTGGTGAACTCCACGGTCAGGTACACTGGTGAACTCCACGGTCAGGCACACTGGTGAACTCCACGGTCAGGTACACTGGTGAACTCCACGGTCAGGCACACTGGTGAACTCCACGGTCAGGCACACTGATGAACTCCACGGTCAGGCACACTGATGAACTCCATGGTCAGGTACATTGATGAACTCCATGATCAGGCACACTGGTGAACTCCACGGTCAGGTACACTGGTGAACTCCACGGTCAGGTACACTGGTGAACTCCATGGTCAGGTACACTGATGAACTCTGCCCCTATGGAGCTTTTCCAGAGACGGACAACAAACGATACTCACAATAAAGAAGTACAACAGAAGGTAAATCATGACTATGGAAAAAAGAACAAGGAGAGTCAGAAACTGACAGGGAGGGAGCAGATTGTAATGCTAACTAGAAGAGTGTATGAGAGTCAGGGGAGGTAAAGACTTAGTGAACTGCCTTAGGAACCACCCAGGCATTGTGAATGACTGAAGGAAAGGAACACAAACACCTCTGAGAGCTTACAGGGAGGCCGTGTCTCTGAAGCAAAGGAGCGTGGCAGACAGTGACAGAAGGTGACATCAGGACGCTACGCCAAGGCGCCATCTTCACGGTGCTCCTGAGGCATTCTTGGCCTTAGCTTTACTCCAAGTGCAATAGATAATCTCTAATCATTTCAAATAGAAGTGGGCTCCACATTAGCTTTGTTTCCCAACGTAGTTTGTTTCCCAGCATAGTGGTGATGCTGGAGATAAGAACTTCTTAAGCTCAGAATTGTTGACGTTTTCCATCAAACAGTCCTGTATGTTGCAGGGTGTCTTACGCACGGTCAATTGGAGCGTCCCTGCCCTCTCCTTGCTAGAGGCCAGGATCTCTTTCAGTTGTGATAATCAAATAAGAAATACCTTCGGATATTGCCAAATATCCCTGGATGGGAGTGTAAAAGTTCAGCCATCCATCACTCCTTGGACAGGCTAACAAGAGGCAAGGATAGAAATGGGGTAAGAGTTTTGGAGGCTACAGTGATGATCCAGCATGGAGATCCTAGAGCTTAGACTACGGTGGCGGCAAAGACGAGGAGCAGTGGAGAGACTGTGGAGGGAAAGAAAAACAGACTTCCTGAGATACTGGATGTAGCACATGAGAAAAGAGTCAGGCATGACTCAAGATTTGGTCTGACCACGTTGTTAAAGGATGGAATTGCCCCGCACAGAGTCACATAGCACATTTAGAGGAACGGATTTGAGGATATCAGCCAAGAAATTTAGGGGTTTGGTTTGAGACAGTTTGAGTTTAGATAGTGAAATGCAGATTTTACGTGAGTGACAATAAGGAATGATTTTGAAGCAATGTCACCAAACGTAATTGGTAATGGATCATCTCATGTACATGGGGGGAAGACACATTTGTGGTTATTAACTGCTTCTGCTCTCTTGCTTTTTCAGCACAACTTTCACACCATCCACAAATACAGATTAACTCATCTCCATGCCTTTACCTTAATATTCCTACCCAAGAACATCCCCTGATGTTCAGAAACCTCCAATAACAGAGGTAATATTTTTGCTCTACCTCCATACCTTCCTCCCCTGCTGAGCAGCCTTTTCTCCACCATGACTGCAGACAAAGCGTGACCTTCCTGCTTCTGCGCAAAGCCTTGTCCATGCTCCTCCCTCAGCCTGTGCTGCTGGTTTCTCCAATTGAGTCAATCCAATGACATTACATATAACATATTCAATACAAGTTTAGCCTGTTTCCCATGGTGTTTTCATGTCTTCATATATATATATATATATGTATATATATATACATATATATATATATGATTATTAACTAAAACAAAAAACTATTTGTACATCTGTCCTACTAGTTTCCTTTAAGTTAAAATGTTAGATTAGATTTAAAATTACATAGTCTAAAAATGATTAATTCTTTGTTTGCATGTCCTTTTGATCAAAAATTAAATATCAATTGTCTTAGCAAAAATAAGCAGTGAATTCTACCGCATTGTCTACTATGCCTTTTTAAATGCTTAATAAATATTAATTGATTGAGTAAGTGAAGAGGAGAATGAAGGCCACACGGGATGCGTACTACAATTTTTTTTTTTTGGGGTCCGGTCGTGGGGCCTGAACTCTGGGCCTGGGCGCTGTCCCTCAGCTCTTCAGCTCAAGGCTAGCGCTCTACCACTAGAGCCACAGCGCCACTTCCGGCTTTTTTCTTTTTGCTTATGTGGTGCTGAGGAATCGAACCCAGGGCCTCATGCATGCAAGGCAAGCGCTCTACCACTGAGCCAACTTCCCAGCCTGCGTACTACAATATTTTTTATAAGCTAAGTATGTGCTTATTTAAATGATTCATTTAAGTGGTCTTATTCCAATAGCATCCCTGCCAGACTGGTAACTGCAGAATAAAAGCAAGTGGATTTTGACATCAGCGAGATAAAATGAGCAGTTATGAGGTAAAGAAAAGAGAACTAGCCTGGAACCAGAAGCTCCAATTTCAAGGACAAACTGACTGGCTGGCTTCATGACTTCAGCCACCTTGAAACATCTCTGCACATCAGTGTCCTCATCTAGAAAATGAGGTATTTACATGAGGGGATGGCCGCCGTCCTTTCCAATGCTAACACTTCATGATTCTAAAATGCTATGAAATCATCAGGTTGCCGTCAGCCTCGAATCGGCTTTGCCAAGGAAGGCCACTTGTGAATTGCTAGATGGCTAATAACCCTGACTGGACAATATAACTGTTCACGAGAGAGAAGAACAAATTAGAATTCTTCTTTTCTTTTTCCAAGGCCAGATGATTGGTTTTGCAAACCATGCGCTGCTCTTAGCTAAAGTCTCAGACAGTTTCATGCCCAGTTTCACTCCGAGGGCATATGTCTCCATCTAGATGGAAAACGTGTACCCAGCTCATTTCAGAGGGTCAGAGAAACGCACATCTTCTTAAACCTATATGGAAAATGTGACATACTTCAGGTTGACCTCCAATGAGTGTGCAGGGAATCAGTTCTGAAACCCTGAGAAATAGGGAAAAAAATGACCCTGCACAACTTCAACCAAATTAGAATTGATATTTGTTGCAGAGCCTGGAGACTTGCCTCCTGGCAGAAGTGGATTTTCCCAGTTGGTTGCAAAAGTCTAATGATATAAAACAACAGCTGGCCTTGTAATTCCTAATAGACTACATCTGCCCTGATATTTGAGAAGGACCATGACAGCATTCCCAGGGGGAGGTGGCCAAGCCTCAAAAGATAGCTTCATTCCTTCAAAGAAAATCATACATTGTCCTGGGCCTACCCGTAATTGTGCCCACGGGTGAGGAATCTGGGAGTCACAGAGAGACACAGGGAAAAGAAGAGCAAGTTTGCATTTTCTTGAAGCAACACTGACTGTCTCAGATTCAAATGATTAGTCCACGACTGATTAAGATTTTTTTTTTCCATTGCTGCAAAAGAAATGACCTAGCATAATGGAAATCCAGGGGATTTACAGGCAGGTGGCTCTTAGCTTAACTAGTAGCTCCTTAATTTACCAGCTAAGTGGTTTTATGGGAGTTGCTTAACTATCTTTCAGTGTGTTTATTCTTCTGTAAAATAAGAACTTAATTCTATTGCATAGAGTTATGAAGAAGTGGGTATCAGGGTGGATAAAACATGTAAGACACTTTGTGCTTAATAGCTTCTCCTTTGATTTTATAAAGAGTCCATGGCTGTGATACGATGTTGAGGATGACCTGAAAGGTGGTGTTTTAAACCTAAGAATACAAAGCTAAGCAGCCCCGTTCTCAAGTGAGCATCAACTACATGCAACGTGTAGGTGTTCTTTGGAGAAGTCAGAGGGACCAGCTTCCTGATGCGTTCCTGAGCAGTCTCAGAGGGCTTGGTGCTTAGAAGGGTTTCTTGCTTAGATTACTGTTACGCTGTCAACGCCCCGAGAAGCTTAATAACTTTTGAGTCAGGGCCTTACATTTTCATTTTGTACTTGGTCCTGCAAAACACTTAGTCCCGAGACTTAGAAAGGAAATTCAGTGCTATGTGCTTGCTTGTTCAAATTTATGGGAAAACAAAAGCACCTAAAGGGAGGCATTATTTTATATTATAATAAGAGTAGGTATAACTGGGAGAGTGGCTGAAGAGGTCAAAGGCCTGCCTAGCAAGCATGCAAGCCTTGAGTGCAAAGCCCTGTATCAGAATGGAAGGAGGGAAGGAAGGAAGGAAGGAAGGAAGGAAGGAAGGAAGGAAGGAAGGAAGGAAGGAAGGAAGGAAGGGAGGGAGGGAGGGAGGGAGGGAGGGAGGGAGGGAGGGAGGAAGGAAGGGAGGGAGGGAGGGAGGGAAGGAAGGAAGGGAGGGAGGGAGGGAGGGAAGGAAGGAAGGAAGGGAGGGAGGGAAGGAGGGAAGGAGGAAGGAAGGAAAGAAGGGAGGGAGGGAGGGAGGAAGGAAGGGAGGGAGGGAGGGAGGGAGGGAAGAAGGAAGGAAGGAAGGAAGGAAGGAAGGAAGGAAGGAAGGGAGGAAGGGAGGAAGGGAGGAAGGGAGGGAGGGAGGGAGGAAGGAAGGAAGGAAGGAAGGAAGAAAAGAAGGAAGGAAGGGAGGGAGGGAGGGAGGGAGGGAGGGAGGGAGGAAGGAAAGACATAGATATTCACTTTGGGGCTTTTGATTTCAAAAGATAAAGTTAATTTGGAGTGAGTTTTGTGGAATTCAAATGAACAGATGGCTTATTTACATGTGTCAACATAGAAAGTTAGTTTTTAGTTCAAAGGATAGCCAGAATACTCATATGAAAGAGTTCCCTGACCACAACGAGCAAGGGGCAGGGAAGCCTGGTAGTTGAGCACGCTGTGCAACTAGACTTTCTGGGCTGCATCTCAGCTCTGATTACTAGTTATTCCAGGAAGTTACTAAACTACAAGATGTCTCATTTGTCAGCTGTAACATGGGATAGCAGCAAATGGGTTGTAGGGAAGATTTAGTAATGCACCATGCACACAAAAAGCACAAAAGGGGGTGGTAGTAATCTTACTGGGTTATTAGGGTGATTTGCTAATTTATCGAATACACAACTCGCAGATCACTGACACACATGGAGTGCTTGTTAAGTATAATTTGTTATCATTTAAAAATGTAAAATCCAGAAAAATTCTTGGAACTACTATCTACTTGCCGTTCTCAAGGGATCTGAAAAGCATTCAGCCTAAAATAATACAGATAACTTTGAATTTTATGGGTATTATTTTACAAATACTAGAATCATATGCACCTGAGAGCAATGTTTGCACATTTTAATCCCATAAAATGAATCTTAATAGATACGTTAACAAATGAGAATAAGCATTGCCATAGAAATCATTCATTTGTGTTTGTATGCATAAACTATATAGTCCTTTAACTGTTATCTATTGAGTACTTGTCATATGTCAGGTTCTTGTTCAAGTGAAGATTTTTTTTGCCTAAATGACTCATCATCTATTAGAGCTATAGACCTGGGAACAAGAAGTTATTGTTGCAGTCTGAACATGTGTATGAGGGATGAATGCTTGGTATCACAGAGACAAAGGGAGAGATTCTTAATTCATTCTCGAGGCACGAGAGGGTAAGAGAGCCTTCAAAGAAGAAGGGGGATTTGTGATGCCACCTAAGAGGTGGGGACAGTGAGAAGGAAGTCTTGGGATTGATTCCAAATGAAGGGCAGAGTTCCATATGCCTGGAATGTGGAGTGTGACGCAAAAGGACAGAGTCAGAAGAACGGCTGAAGGGCTACGTTTGTAAGGCATGCTGGCAGTTACGGCGTTATCGGAGGGGCAGACCGAGCCACTGAATTTTAAGGAATTGGAGATAGGGTTCAGAGTTTAGAAAATGTTTTCTGACTGCCATGAGTAGTTGATTGGATGAGGGACATTCTCTATGCAGGAAGATGGAAGTCTATGGAATAATCCAGGTAAGAGATGATAAGACTAGAACTAAGGTCGCAATAACAGTAATTATAATAGGTAGGGCAGTCAACAGCTAATGAAGAGGGAGACTCGTCAAGACACTGAAGAAGAGGGAGAGAGAAGGGTGGGAATGATGACTGGGCTTCAGGTTTGGATGAATTATAGGCTGGTAATGAATCACTGTTACACGGTTTAAGAAGAGTAGAGTTGGGAAGAGAAGGATTAGGTAGGAATGAATTGGGTACAATTAGGTAGTACAGAATTTAACCTGGGACGTGATTATGTTGAAGCAGCTTTATAGACTAAAATAGAAATATTCAGTAGGCAGGTTCCTAGTTTGAATGTGGGGTGAGAGATCTTGTTTAGGAAAGTATTTTGAGAATCATTAGTAGAGGGATGAAAAGGAAAGTCATAGAAGGAAGAAAATAGGTTTAGTGTAAAAAGTGGTTACAATCTAGCCAAGACCTAGAAACAGACAAAGATAAGTAGAAGAACTCACAAGACCAAGAAGCAAGGAAACCAGAAGAATGTTATATCAAGAATTGGCAAACAGCTTAAAATATCCAAACACACAGAAGCATCAAGTAAGGAAAGCCTTGCCACATGTCCCTTAAAGTCTGCGAGAAAGACACCAATGACGTTGCTAAGACAGTTGTACTAGATAGCTTCAAAGCTACCTGGCATATCGTTGAATAATAAATGGAAAGCGAGGTAGACCAGAAGGACTCATGTAGATAGTGGCGACTCAGACTTCATCTGACTACACACACTAATAAGAATGATGGATATTCTCGCAAGAAAGAGAGTCAAAATCACCCCTGTCCCATACCTACTCTGTCCTAAGGCAGGAGAGGAGATAGGAAGTCTAACTGGCATGTAAATGGAGAGACGCACTGGGGATTGTCACAGTGGTGCTCTGAGTCATTCCGGGAGGAGAACCCAGCTGAGCGGAGGGACCGGACCTGACGGGGACTCCGGAAGCAAATCAGATCTGGTGACTCAAAGCCTGGGAGGCCGGAAGGACTTGGAATGTGTACGGGAACAGTTTCATTTTTTATTTTTTTTGATTTGTGATACTTTTGTATTGAGTAGCATCAGAAGACAACGTTTGATTTTGTCCCTTTTCATAGTGTTAACGTGATAGTATTCCAAGAATTGCCAAGTTCCTTGGCAATTTTGCCTAAGATTGGAGAGCCCGTAGCGTCATTATTTCATCAAGGGTGCCCAAACATTGGTCTACCTCCCATGTGTTGAATAAAAACAATTGTTTTTATTTAAATAAAGGAATATTTCCTTCCACACACATTGCGGATACCTGAGGTAGAGTTCTCTCAGAAGAGATGAATTAATGCTCCTGTTCTTCCTCCAGGAAGAATGAACTGCAATTAACTCCAATTAACTGCAATCTGTAAAGGCCAAAAATTGGAAGTTTTGCTTAAAAGTATCTTTGTGAACTCACTGATGTGGCTCAAGTGGTAAAGTGCTAGCCTTGAGCAAAAGAAACATACTCACTACCTTGCTCATGTGACTGTAATCCTTTTATACAGTATTTTCACAATAAAAAACTTAATAAAAAAAAGAATTTTAAGGATAGTGCCCACACCCTGAGTTCAAGCCCCAGGCCAAGCACAGAATTAAAAAATAATAAGAGTGGAAATGAGGGAGTGGCAATGGGGCTGGGTGGTAATGAGCAATGGAGAAGGTATAAAGCAGAAGTTGTAGCTCAGCTTCAGTGGCTCACCCCTGTCATCCGCGCTACTCAGGAAGCTGAGGTCTGAGGATGGTGGTTAGAAGGCAGTCCGGGAGGGAAGTGCATGAGACTGTCATTTAACTCCC
Organism: Dipodomys merriami; assembly: GCF_024711535.1. Taxonomy (NCBI): domain Eukaryota; kingdom Metazoa; phylum Chordata; class Mammalia; order Rodentia; family Heteromyidae; genus Dipodomys; species Dipodomys merriami. The sequence continues at coordinate 1,142,780 of NW_027206313.1, read as the reverse complement.
AGTGTTACACATCATTTCCTCATATACTTTCTCTGTAGCCTTTTTAGTGTTGCAAATACACACCCCACATACACACATCTGTGTAATTTAATGCCCCATTGGTGTCATTTTAATCTTTGTAATTATTTTCCCTTGTAGTTAATATTGCAGAGTTCTTATTTTTATGTCTTCAACCTCACTGATATTTCTTCTGTGAGGTTGCATCTTTCATTGTGTCTTATTTCATCCAGTGTATTTTTCATTTCAGCATAACTTCCATTTCTAGAAGTTGATTATTGTCAGTATCATCCCTTCAGTATTTCTAGTTACTTTTTTGGATATGTGGAATGTACTTGTGATAACTATTATTTTGTACTTTCCTAATAATCTTCAACATATATTTGTTTGGGATCATTTTTTATTTAAGAGTTCATGAGAGGTCATATATTCTTGCTTTTTTTTTTTACATCACAGTCTGAATTTCAACTTATTGGGTGCTACAAATCTTTACATTCCTATCGAGAGCCTTGAAATTTATCCTGAGATACTGCTAAGTTCAGTGGAAGTGACTTAAAATTTTGGAGTATTGTTTGTTTAGGTTGGTACAGAAGAAGACTAATGATTCTGCTTCTGTAAGGCTGAGACAAGCCTTCTCTGAATACTTCACTCAGTGACCTGTAAATTCTGAGGTTTTTGTCATCTTCCTGGTGAGAATAGGCACGATTGTCAGTTCCTCTGTGTCCCGTGGACTGATATTATTAATCCCGCGTGTCGATCTTCACTAGTGCCAGCTAAGTGGTAATCTTACACCCCTGTTTTCCGTGTGCCACTTCGACTACAGTCTCCTTTCTTTGCAGCCTTTCAACTCTAGTCACTTGACTTGAAAATTCTGGCTGCCTTCATTTCTCACCTTAGGAAGTGCTCGAGACATTGCTGTTTGGGCTATTTCCTTAAAAACTTTTAAGGGAATAAATTTAAATAATCCTAAAATTCATCTTGTTTATAGGGAACACTGTCTTTGGTCACTCTGCAGTCATTGTCTTGAAAATCATTCCATGTGGAGTGCCCAATGTGTTTTTGGTTGTTTCAAGGAAGAGGGTGAAAGTCTGGTCCTCATTAGTCTACCTTGGCCAAAAAGACAAGTGTGGAATTTAGACTTTCTTTTAAAGGTTATTTCTTTGCTCTGTTCAGTTATGATGACTAAAAAATATACTTTCCCAGTAAACAAGCAACTGGGTTGATTTTTGTCTCCACTACAATTCTTGATTAAGGGAATCAGAATGGTTTAGTTAAATAATTGAGTTGATGGTTTGGGTCAGAAAGAAAAAGTAAAGTTATCTGGGAGCATTTTGTCAAAATGGAAAGCGAGAGTTCAAAGTCTAGTTGAGATATGTCAGGAGGAAGGCATTTTTATGGATCAAATCATCTTTGGAAATGATCTTTCTATAGCAACGGATATTGTGAAAATTGGTAAATAAATGAAAACGAGCACATAATAATTTTACAAAGGACTATAGTTTCCTTCTAATTTGTGAAAGAAAACTTTTCTTTTTAGATAAATGCACACTAATAAACATAAATTTTATATAGTTAGAGAGACATTTCTACCATTTTTAACTCCATAATGAAATTATTGGGTGCTGTAATGACGATCAAATGTACTAAGACCATTAGAAGAAATATTTGGGAATGATATATGATATACTTGGAGCCAAAACATGAAATTTCTAATTACAAGGATTTTTAAAACCTAACAATGGAAATATCTAACTCCTACCATTTTAAGTCCTAAAATTTGCTATTATCAGAAACAACAGAGTCTGATTTTATGGGTCGCTCGATGCAATATAATTCAAAGCACACCACATCCTCTATAATGTGTTTGTCTTGGACATATTTAACCTGAAACTCATTTTCCCAGTAAACCAAACTTTCAGTTTATATCAATATAAGAGATAAAAGAAGCAAGAAGTATGACATTTAGATGGAAACCCTCAGCCAGCCAAATTTTGATTGTGGGATTTCAATGAGATGACTGGTTCCATTTCTTTAAAGAGCCAGAGTGATCAAAAAGAAAAATATATTGAGTGGGTACCAGTGGCTAGCACCTGGAATCCTAGCTACTAACCTGGAGGGTTGAGGTTTGAATCCAGCCCAGGCAGAAAAGACCGTGAAACTCCATCTCCAAAATAAACAGTTAAAAAGCTGGGCTGGAATTATAGCTTTCAGAAAAGCTGAAACATGTTTGTCAGACGGCAGGGAGGTGAAAAGGAGCAGAACCACAAGTAGAGAGAGGAAGGGTGGGAAAAACAGTCCTAATGCTCAATGCGCACATGCGAAGCCGGAACGGTCTAGCTTGCTGGAGAGGCAAGGGGGATGCATCGCATTGTACTTGCAAACTGACATGTGGGATTGAAACACTTTGTGCAGCGACATAAAGGTAATGAAAATAACGTTCAAAAAGAAAAAGGAAAAGACGGCAATGCCATCCTCAATCAGTAAACACTAAAATACTTTCATTAGTAAACATTAGAATTAAATGATGGAATTTTTGCTTATGAAAAAAGCAAAAAAAAGATACTTTGTTGACAAGGTGGAGATATTTAGATATGAACTAGGATTATGTTATACGGATAGTTTATATTTGAATTTTTCTAGGGCAATGACAATATTGTGGTTAGCTAGGAAAATATTCACAAAACATGGTGTCCACATATGGCATTCTGATGCATGATCTAAGTAGTGTGACTAATCATTGAGGAAAGAAGAGACTAATAATGGTGCTGAAACAGGGTTAATTCATGAACTGGGAGCTCTGTCTCAAACCACTTACAGGAATCAATTCGATAGATCCAGAAACAAAAGGCTGAAAAAAGGTTGTGATGGGAAGAAGGAGAAAAATCAATAGATGGAGCTGTTTTGTGGGAAACTTGATTTTTTAGCAATAGGATAAATCAGAACATCCAAAAGAATCACTTAGTAGAGGCTGGGAGTATAGCTGACGCAGCTGAGATCCTGTCTAGCAAGTATGAAACTCTGAGTCTGGACACCAGTACTGCCAACAACAACAACAATAACAGCAATAGAAAAAGCATCTACAGATACAGACAAAAGTTAGAGCATCCCTTAGCCACAAGTTAACTAATTGCAAAGGGGTTAACTAATGAAAGAAAGGAAGGTGAAGTGTGCAGGATTTGATCGAGAGAGATGGTCTTTTTTTTTTTAATATCCCATTGATATGTGTGAAAATGAAACTCACAGGTACATCATCAAAGTGTTTGCTCGGCTTTATGGATTTTACCTTCAAGTTTCAGAAGCAATTTTAAGCCAAAGGGATAAATACTGTAGTTAAATATCAAACCCGAACTCCTCAAACTCAGCGTAGTCATCTGTACACAGATGTAAGAAAATATATACAATAGCCAGACATCTGTCTATTGGAGAGAGAATTCTCCAGTGAGCATCATTTGCTTTCTTGCCTGCTATTGAGGTCACATTTGTTTCCCAAATCTTGGCACCGATACACTACCTTTAAGCACAGGGACCTCAGGAGACCAAAAGTGGCATGCGTGTTCTGGTGCCGCTGCAGAGAAAGGCTGGTTCTCCAGTGAATCGGTCTGGGTTCACATTCTGTGTACGCTTGCTGTGGAATCTTGTTCAAGTTACTTGGTCTCGGAAGCTTCACTTCAATCAAGTGGGGATTCTATTAGTTTAGTTCAGATTCTTTGGTTGCAAGTAATAGAAATTGACTTTGGCTAACTTGAGAACAGGAATTCAGGAGGAAAATGTGGTGCAATCCAGGAATCAGAAGACAGTTGTTTACTAGGAGGAGCAGAGACGAGGATTTCTCCAGAAATCCAAGACGCAGGGAAGGTAGACAGGTTTTGTGTTTTTTGTTTTTTCATTCTAGCCTCTGGATATGTAATATTCAGAAGTTTTCACCTTAAAACTATTTCCCAGTAATGCAACCCTTCACACGCACAGATGACTATTGTTCAACCATCTTTATCCTGAGAGGTAGTTGTTTAGCCTATGCTATTTGTAAAGGCTTCAATTGATGGGTTAGTAGGTCACATGACCCTGAGATTAGTCTGGTACTGATAGGTTTTAACCTTGATATCTATAAAGTAAAAACACTACTCAATGAAAGGTTGAATGGTGTTGAACTTGACTATTTCAGGAAAGCGTATTGGATTCTTACCTTACATCAAAAGTCAGCTAGGGCCAGGGTAGTGAGTGCTCTGTGTCTGGAATCCAGCCACTTGAAGGTGGAGATAGGAGCATCTTGGTTTGAAGCTGAAAGAAACAATTGGGACAAAATATTAGCAAGAGCTAGCTCAACAAACCAACTAGTCACGATGATACATTCCTATCCCCCTGGCCACGCAGGAGGCTGTAGGGAGGAAGATCTAGGTCTGATGCTGTCTTTGGGCAGGACCCTGACACACGACCAGAAAACTGGTGTGCAGAAGGTCTGGAGATGTGGTTCAAATGGTAGAGTGCCTGCCTTGCAAATACAAGGCCTTGCCTTCCAACTCCATTCCTCCCCCTACGACAGGCAAAGCACATTCGAAACATACTCAAAAGTTCATACACAGTAGGAACCATAAGAAATAAATCTGGAAGGAACTTCTCAGGAGAAACCCAAGGGTGGGAAAAGCCTTTCAGAATGTCATCGATGTCATGGGTGACATCAATGTGACGGCAATGAGATCTCCCTTCTGTTCAGGGCACAGGGCAGCTCAGGTGCGACCCAAGCACAGAAGCTGTGGCGTGAATGGGAATCATGTATTTAGATGCGCTTAGCTGCATTCCGAGTCTAAAACACTGAATTCTCCCCCGAATCTTCTCAGAGTACGCTCCCGACCCCCACTTCTTCATACCCAGCAGAGAACCGTGCCAGACATTTTATCCTGCTAAGATTTATTTCCAATTTGAATCTTGGAAACTGCACACAGGCATAATTATTTTGGTCAATCAAGGAGAAAGCTTACTCTGTTTCAAAACAAGTCATGCAAGGAAAGATTTAAGGAATTTCATTTTAGCCTGAAGATGTGAAATTTAAACTTCCACCGAAGGAAGGACGCTTTGGGGGAAATGTTTAGAGAAAGTCGTGGTGTTGGCCAAACGCCTTCTGAGTGACTTATTCTGATGTCAGGTATGTGGCGAGCGTTTGTGAGCACCTCGCACTTGGCACCGGGCTAGGTCTCACAGTCTCGAGTAACAAGCTGATCATCCACAGATTTTATTCTCCTTGAAGTGTTTAGATTGCATTCTACCAGCAACTTTGTGGCCATCAGTCAACTTACACTTTTCAAATTTATCTGTGGGTAAGGACAGAAGGCTGAGAAAAAAATTTTTTTTCTTAGTTTTTAAGTCTTTTAGTCAGAATATTTGGAACGGGATGAATTTCCAAGAGAAACAAAGATCTAAGCTTGCGACTGTAGTCACTGCGACAGAATTCAAACCCTGGTGTGTCATCTGACTGTACTTTAAAAAATTAGTGCTCTTACAGTGTCACAAGGTGAGAGCTTCTGCCAAGAAAAGCAAGACCAAGAGAAGATAATGTTGCAGTGAGGTATGAAGCCAACTCAACTGAATAAGCTCGCCAGTATTAACGGATAAATTTAAATGGAATCCCAACCCTATTAGCGAATTGATAAGTCATGTCACAGGTTTGTACATATCCGTCCATTCAGTAGGGCTTAATCTTATTTGAGATGCAGTTAACTTCACCATGTCTATTGATACAGCCTGGAACTGGGTTCAAGAACTAAACCACATAACTCCATTGTTCAGGGAAGAGTTTCAGGAATATCTCAAAGCTATATGTACAAATACATATAATCCCTTGAAAAAATAAATGTGGCAGACCTGAAAAAGAAGGTAGATGGGTACATTAGCGTTCATTGTCTACAGCAAAACAATGTGGTCCCGTTCATCCTGACATCCACCAAGAAATCTGGATTATGGAGACCATCTATAGAATGTAGCAGATGGAACATTAAGTCACAATTTGATAGAACAGGAAGAGCGGTGATGAGCTTTAGGAAAGAAATAGGGGTCTACGTGCAGCACTGGTTGAACAAGTTGAAACAGTTCAATGCAACCTCAATGTGAGCAACTGCTAGAGAATAAATAGCAAAACAGGAATGACGTGAATAATGAGAGATTCGACTCTTCCCAATTATACCTAATTCAAGAGGGCTGTGGGTAATGATGCACAAACGGTTTACACTTTCCAGTGCCTATGAAGGATTCAGTGCTTTCAGAGTAATAAATTCAAGTTAATTATTAGGATGAACTTTCAGACAGCATTGTTTGTTTTATGTGTGGACAAAGTGCTCCCGGCGTGAAGAAATGGAGAGCATAAAGCCAAATATTCACTGGCTGAAACACAAGTGACATGTGACTATTGTAGTTTAATTCAAGTAACAATATACAGAATAAAAGCTAGCCATACAAAGAACGCCAAATACTTAGGGATATAAGTAGATAGAAGACAGAAGACAGGCATTTTTTAGAATGCAATATGAAATAGAAATGTATGATAGACAGATGAGTCGTCTGCGTCCACTTAAGTCAACAAATATTTATTATTTGTTCCTATCAGAATAGCTGTGTGGCTAGACACTTCAGAGGCTATACGAATGAATGAAATATAAATCTACATAGTAAAGAATTAGTGTTTTGTGAGAGGACAACTGGACACATCTCAGCCCTGAGGTAAATTGGGGGTGTGAATGAAGGACACGGGAACAATGACCAGTCCTGTTTCCCAGGCCAGGGCGGCCCTCCCGCTCATCCAGCTACCGGGCTCACCTCTGAGAAAAGCCGCGATTGCAAGTTGGCGTGTTATTTAACATCCTTGATGGAGGGGTCCAACACATTCTGAAAATAGTTCGCTTTGTTCCTTTAAGTTCCTTCGCACTTCAGATTTTTCCATCACATTTAACGCTTCTACGTTTTCTTACTTCCAGTTTTGTGTCCTTGACGGACTCCTTAAGCAGATCGATCATTACCTCTCCTGTCTCAACGCCTCCCAAGGCCAGTTTCTATCCAGATCTCACGAGCCTCGCGGCGTCTCCACGCTTCGCTCTCCCAGGTCCAGCTACCTTTCAATTTTTGATTCTCTTCTTCTCTATACTTTATGAATCTAGCTACCAATAAGTGCTAAGTACCACGCTTACTCAACAAACCATTATTCTTGTCTCCATGACCATGTTTTCCCTTTCACAACTGAACCTTCCTTTTCCTTTGCACATTTGTGAACCTCTTCCCACACATTAGCTGGAGCAATAGTTTAGAAACAGTCACATCAGAGCATTGCTGATGTAATTGACTTCCTCTTGTAAAGACCTAGATGGTGTCCGCTTGACTCCTCCCAAACTCATGTTCAAAATTGTCATCTTAATGGAATCCAGAAGAGGTATCAAGAATGGTATTAGAGAGCTATTAAGCCGAGAGGGCTCTGCCTTCATGAACGTACTGATACTATTATTTCTTTCTCCTTATGCGATCGATGATGAAGATCCTCTCCAAATAAAGGTTCCTTTGTCTTGAACTTCCCAACCTCCAGAAGTAGGAAAAATGATCCAGCTCATTATAAATTACTGTGGTATTTTGTTATAGCACTTCAAATGGACTGAGACTCTGTGATGTATCTTTCATTTCATTTCATATCGCTTCTTGTCCAGTGCATTCAATTCAGAGAGTTTTATCTTCTGTTCTCCACCACACTACACTTGTTGCCTGTTTTTGCTTTAGCTGGTTGCTCTGGCTATAATGCTTCTCCAGACCTTTATTTGGCTGGCTTTTCTGCCATTCGGGTGTTTCTCAAAATAATCATTCAACTACTCAGATAAGGTGTCCCTAAACATTCTCAGTCTCTGTCTCTGTCTCTGTCTCTGTCTGTCTCTGTCTCTCTCTCCTATACAGCCTTTTATAGGTTTCATCACTATTGGATATATTCTTTTATTCTTAAAAGTTCTCTAAGTGCTTGGTGTTTATCTCTCATCTGTCTACTATATTTATTACCATCATATTTATAATAACAAACCATTTCCGTCTTCTTAGTTTAATTAGATTCAGTCTTTAGGAATATGTACTTCATCACTGTTTCCAACTACTATGTCTCAGGAAGGATTTAAATCCATCCTTGATAGTATCTATGATGTATTCTTCTGATATGTCTATCTAATATTCTATCATCTATCTATCTAATATCTATCTATCTCTTCAGGAAAAAGACATCTGAACAGAGCAAGCAAAACATTATATAGATAAAGAAGATATAGAAATGAATAAGAAAACATCATCATTGACAATGCATCTGCCATTGAAATTTGGTATTATTGCTGGATACATACACTGATGCAGCCTACTATTTCCTTCCAGACTCCTTCCTAGGTTATAATACTCTTCTGAATTTACATTTTATTCTTTAAGAAACATAACAACATGGATATATTTTATAATAATTCATTAAGTAGTTCCTCAGTTGCTTCCTTATTTTCATGGAGACCCAATGCTGTCATTCTGTGTTACATTTATGTAATTACCATCAGTGTTTAATTTTGAAATTGGTTGTGGATTATCGCCCATGTGTTTCATTTCTGTCTTAATGACACAACTTAATGTTTTGTATTTATTTATCTAAATTCACCATATTGCTCCACATAAAAGAAGCATCTGATAAATTATGTTAGATTTGTTTCCCAACATTATCTTCTTAAAATAGTTATAGTCTCTAAATATGACTGTGGCAAAAGTGTTATTTTTGTTTCTTAATCTGTTGTCTTATTAAAAAAAAAAAAATAGAAAGGGAAAAGAAAATGTGCCTCGGGAGAATCCTCCATTCGGAGATTTTACCAAAATAGAATAAATAACTGGTTATAATGGAAAAGGTTGATGGTTTCATTTTACTTCTCAGAAGTAAACAGAATGAGAATGTTAATTTTGAAATTAAAAAAATCTCTGGAAATTGTATCTCTAATTAACTTTTTATTTTATGTATTTCTTTGGCAGAAAGTTGGCAGAAATATAATCCCCTACCATTTCAATACACTCTGAATAGCACAAATTCTACCAAGATTTTAATTCATTGCTTTGAGGAAACCGTCTTTACATCTCATTTCCTGAGACCTGCTCTGTAATCCAGTGCGGTGCTACCCTGTGTGCTGTTTCCAAAATTAATCTAATTGTAAATGAGGGGCCCACTTAAACTGTGGGAACTTGTTACCCATGATTAGATGTTCTTATGCATAGAAAGAAGAAGTACTGGAAACCACTTACTAATATTCACAAATGTACATGTAATTCATTAGCTAATATGTTCGTACTAAGATGATAATGAGTACGTCAACAGCAGTGATCATTTCCCACCGCCATTCAGTGAGGAAGTGCCTCATTCTAGGAAGTGGACTAAAGATGTGTTCCTAGACTCTCCTTCCCTACTCTAGTGATCTTCAGGGGTAGTTTTGACTCCTTGCATTTGGTCCACGAGAAACGGAGCCTTAGAGAGTCGAAGAAACATATTCATGTAAGGGGTAGAGGTGGAACTCAAATAGCGTTCTATGTGAGTATAATACCTCATTGCTCTGTCAAGTTTTATGACATTGTGGTTAGCAGATGTGTGTTCAGATCCTGCTTTGGTTTTTCCATGATAAGCATGAGGCAGGAACTGGAAGATTAGCTGAGTCCAATTGGTGTTGGTTAAACAGGTTGGCAGTTGTCACCGAGATGATTTCTGTTCCTCTGTGTGTAGTTTGGAACAAATAGGAATAGTATTTGGAGTTGGAAGATCGAGATTTAAATCTTGGCTCCAGAAATCCCTTGGAAGTTACTTAATGGATTTGAGCCCTAGCTTTGATGCCATCGATATCATCTTCCTTGCGATGCTTGAGGCATTGGGTTATAAGAAATTGCACTTGGGCAGGAGTCTAATTGGAAGTTAGGTTTCCCCAGCGCGGGTTCACATGGCGCCTTTGGAATCTTCTGTTCTCACGGATGAGATAACTTCGATGCACATCTCTTCCCAAGGGAATGGGAGAATGGGGGGTCTTCAGGAAGAAAGCTCAGGCTCAGCGAAGAAGAAATGGGAAAAGTCATAATTATTGAAAGGAGGAAAAACGATAGTCGGTTGTCTGTTAGTGGAAATTGTCTCTCAATTTTGTTTCCACTGAACTTAAGACCAAATCCTAAGTAGAGCATAAAAACTGAAAGAGTTGTTTACTCGAGTATTTTTAGAACTTTATGGCACTAGTAAAAGCTGCTTTGGATTACTCTGACAAGGGACACACGTGCACGCACACACACACATGCACGCACGCGCGCACACACACACACACACACACACACACACACACACACACACACACACACACCAAGTGTCTTCCATAGGCTGGCTTACGTGTTAGACGCCCAGAGTCATGAAGGTAACATTGAGAATCCTATGAAGTACGAGTAGGAGTCTGAGTGGTGACAGTAGGTCAGAAGAAACAAAAGGCAAATCCCAGTAGCATCCCGTTAATACTGACTGGCTGACACACCCTTAGGAATCTATGGAGACTGGGGGACAAGGTCAAGTGTGCCGGGTACAGTGACTCATGCTTGTAGTCTCAGCTACTGAGGAAGTCAGAATTGACGTTCAAAGCCAGCCTTGTCAAAAAGTTTGCAAGAACCCATTTCAGCCCATGTCTGAGTGTGGCAGGGCATTGCCTCTCATCCGGTTTGAGGGAATAAACCACAGCTTTTGCATTACACTTTCTGTCACACGACATCACATATGCCAAACAAAAATCCAGCCATTAAGGTACCTAGTAATACCATTGAGTCCATAAGAAATAGTTAAACCAGGCAAGGTGGTAGATCAGCACTAAAGTATGTGAAAGGCAATATATTTCACAGATAATTAAATAACGATACCCTTCTATGATAATGAAAGGACACCAATCATGTTTTCAATAATTTTGTTAGTAAAAGGAATTTCTTTCTTCCATTATTTCTAAGACCAGCTAACCCAATCTACATTCACTATACAAAGAAATTCTTTTCCCTGACTGATTTGTAACATATGCAAAAATCAAATTTTAATCATAAGAATGTGGTGTGGACCTGGGTCCCAACATCACTCATGAAAGTAGCTCGATTTCTCTCTGTCTTTCAGGGTTTAAATGATTCAGGTCTTGTGTAGAAAATCAGTGGTCTCAACCAGAAACCTGCATCAAACCTAGTCCACTAATGTCTGGATCTAACAGGACTAGATGGAAGAGATAAGATTGATGTCTATCGTGCAATTTTTTTTTAGATTTCCACTAATGATCTTTTGTGAGCAACTGCTTGAATATATGACTTCTCGAGAACCAGCCACCATTTAATGTAGCCTATTTCACTTCTGGGAGCCGGTAAGGTATGAAATGATATAGTACTTAGCAATAACAAAAGAATAAACTGTTGATGGAATCTCATTGGTATTATGCTGACTGAAGAAGCAGTGTCAACATTTTCCATACTGCATAATTCTACTGGCAAGATGGTATTCTTCAAAAGACAGCACCGTGCTGGTAGCAGGTAGGCAACCACCCAGGAGGAGGAAGGCGAGCTGCTAAGGGACCTCACAAAGAGTCCTTAGGGATGATAGAACAATTCCACGGCCATGCATGAATCCGAACATGTGCTAATTCATAGACATGCACATGAATAAGTTGTCTTACTGTATGCTGATCCATAATAAAACCTCAGATTTATTTGTGGCACTCATGACTCCTCCTGCTCTTGCATTCTATTGACCACCGTCATCCTTTTCCAAAGTGGTCCTCTCTACCTCTCAGCCTGCACTACACAATTCAGGAAAACTATTCTGTTTCACAGGAATTGCCCCTGAAAGGCCTTCATGATCTTTGTTCTCCTACCCTTGAGGACCTGCTTTTGATTCTGCCTCGCTCTGCCTGCCTTGCCCTGACTCCTGCACCCCTCCCCACATTCCTCTTCTTGGCACATACCCTAACACACTTAGATTACCCAGACAATGTTTCAGGTGCATGTATTGGTCTGTCACAACCAAAATGTGTGTTTTTTTTTCTCTTTCCCTCAAAAGGCATGCAGATAGAGAACAAACCCAGACTCTCTGGAGCCGGTGTAATCAAAATGTTATGTTGGAAAAAGATCCAATATTTTTCTGAGTGTGAGACTTTGGGGAGGATCGCTTGGGACAAAATACCAGTGCGTGTGGAATTCCATCGTCTACAGAATGATTCATCGCGAAACTTCATGGAGGACTGGACTGCACATAAAACACACACACGTACACAGCCACACACAGGCACAGGCCTTGGGCTCCCAATCGCCGCTGATTCAAAGCTCGTGGCTGGCGATGAGCTCACGCAGGTAGTTTCCCCTTCTTCAGATTGGAAATCCTCGTGTGTCTTTCATATACCCCCTCTCTTTTCATTTAATTAGAATATCCCCGTCTCTCTTCGAATTTAATACCCCTCATAACCCTTCATCACGCGTCATTTCACAATCAAGGTCTGGAAGGGGCCAGAATATTTTGACACTGGCAAAGTTCTGACACGGGCAAATGTTTTCCTCCTCCAAACATTCGGTTGTTGGCCAGATTCGTGGCTTTCTGTGGTTTTCTCTTCTGGAGGTCCTCGTGCCACATTCACCCACTAAACACTGGTCGAGCACTTACCAAGTGCCAGGCACTGTGGTGGAAGTTGTGAGTATAACACTGGGTAAGAACTCATGTGCTCCATAAGCAAAACACAAACAGTGGGTAAGAATAAGGCCCCTAATGCTACTGTGCCCACAGGGTCCACAAGCAAGTAACTGGGAGACACAGGAGCCCATATGTGTATGGGGAGGTGCCCCTTATGTGTGCAGATAGAAGGCATTGTGACTCAGCCAAGGAAAGGCAGAGAAGCGTTTCTAGAGCGACGACATCTGCTGCATTTCAGAATGAGGAAGATCTAGTTGGGCTCTGGCTGATGCGGGCATGGCAGAGGGCCAAAGTCATGAGAACATTATGTGAAATGGGTTTCTAGTATTGCTGTGGCCTGATGTCTTAGAAGAGTGGCCGCTTCTTCTCCAAACGCGTCTGTGGTCCCCTCAACACAGGCCTGCGGTCTCAGCAGAATGTGCTGCACATATCTCCAGCCTCCCCTCTGTACCCCAGCCTCTCCTCTGTACCCCCAACCTCTCCTCCAAGCCCCAGCCTCTCCTCTGTACCCCCAACCTCTCCTCTGTACCCCAGCCTCTCCTCTGTACCCCCAGCCTCTCCTCTGAGCCCCAGCCTCTCCTCTGTACCCCAGCCTCTCCTCTGTACCCCCAGCCTCTCCTCTGAGCCCCAGCCTCTCCTCTGTACCCCAGCCTCTCCTCTGTACCCCCAGCCTCTCCTCTGTACCCCCAGCCTCTCCTCTGTACCCCCAGCCTCACCTCTGTACCCCCAGCCTCTCCTCTGTACCCCCAGCCTCTCCTCTGTACCCCCAGCCTCACCTCTGTACCCCCAGCCTCTCCTCTGTACCCCAGCCTCTCCTCTGAGCCCCAGCCTCTCCTCTGTACCCCCAGCCTCTCCTCTGTACCCCCCGTCTCTCCTCTGAGCCCCAGCCTCTCCTCTGTACCCCCAGCCTCTCCTCTGAGCCCCCAGCCTCTCCTCTGTACCCCAGCCTCTCCTCTGTACCCCCAGCCTCTCCTCTGAGCCCCAGCCTCTCCTCCAAGCCCCAGCCTCTCCTCTGTACCCCCAGCCTCCCCTCTGAGCCCCAGCCTCTCCTCTGTACCCCCAGCCTCCCCTCTGTACCCCCAGCCTCTCCTCTGTACCCCCAGCCTCCCCTCTGTACCCCAGCCTCTCCTCTGTATCCCCAGCCTCCCCTCTGTACCCCCAGCCTCTCCTCCGAGCCCCAGCCTCTCCTCTGAGCCCCAGCCTCTCCTCTGTACCCCCAGCCTCTCCTCTGTACCCCCAGCCTCTCCTCCAAGCCCCAGCCTCCCCTCTGTACCCCCAGCCTCCCCTCTGTACCCCCAGCCTCTCCTCTGAGCCCCAGCCTCTCCTCTGTACCCCAGCCTCTCCTCTGTACCCCCAGCCTCTCCTCTGTACCCCAGCCTCCCCTCTGTACCCCCAGCCTCTCCTCTGTACCCCAGCCTCTCCTCTGAGCCTGTTGTTCATATGGGTGAGCTGCTTCCAATCCCAGGTTCCGGTGTCCGAGGCCTGGGGCTTCAGTTCCAGCTGTGTGATCTTTCACATTCGACCCCTTTAGAAGTTTTAGTTTCTTCATCTATAAAATATGAGGAATAATATCTCCTTTCTCGGGTTATCGCAAAGGTTAAGTCCACTAATAAATGCAGTTGCATGTATGTAGAACAGCCCACACGATGCTATTCTGCATGAATATAAATGGGACCTATTGGTAATAAGTGCACATTCCAGTTACCCAACTAAACTGAATTCCTGGCCGACTGAGTCAGGTTTTAACTTCAACCCAGGTGAGAGAAAGTTTACACATAAAATTTCGTTCCTTCAGCAATACGAAATACTATTCCTTCCATGATACCCAGCACATGCAGCGGACCGTCTTTCCCCTTTGCTCCCCAGGAGGTGGCCGAGGCCCAGATGTTGAGCTCATTGCCAAGGTTACCAGTACATGGGTGGTGGGATTCGATCCCATGCCTCTCACTGTAAAGACCCCATCGTGTATAGAACACCATGAGATAGGAGATGCAAGCAAGAGAAACAGAAACAGGGCTGGCTAACGAGGCCCCGGGAAGGGCTGGAAGGGCGCCTGCAGCTCCTCCATCCATGGAGTCTTGGCTGGAGGTCTGGAAGGGATGCCAGGCCCCCACTGGCACCGCTATCACTCTCCCCCGCCGGCTGGACGCCGAATCCCACCGTCACGGCAGAGGCCAGGCAGGCCTGGCCATTTGGTGACAACGCTGCAGTTTTAGGCGTAGACGCACCTGTACAACCAGGTGTGGTGCCAAGGATGGCCCTCAAGCCTGTACCGCCAGGCTTTGCCAAGCAAATGCGCTTTTAGAAGCTAAGAAAAGGGGGTGCCGTGTCCCCTGTTCTGATTGGCTGCGCTCAGACTCAAAGCAACTTACCAGTGCAAGAACGGAAACAAAGTATTCAACTTTGGGATCTATCTGTGCAGCCTCCTGGGTAACAGAGCAGAGAGAAATAAACATGAAGAGGAGAAGAACGGCATGCTGGGTAACAGAGCAGAGAGAAATAAACATGAAGAGGAGAAGAACGGCATGACAGCCTCCAGGTCAAGAACCGGGAAAATCTCAAGAATTAGAAAAATGAAGAGGAAAGGGGCATAACCCTCAAGTATTCCAAATCTAGCCAGGTGCTAAGTCTCACACCTGTAATCCCAGCCGCTCCCAGGGCTTCCTTGAGAGGATGGTAGCTTCAGGCCTAGCTAAGCAAAGACATTCACGAGACCCCATCTCACAGAAAATGCTGGGCATGGGCGCGCCTGCCTCTCACAGTAGCTATCGTGAGAAGCATAACAGGAGGCTTGCAGCATTGTTTGACCAGCAAAATGTGAGACGATGTCTCACAAAAAGGGCCGCAGGCCTGTCTCAAGCAGGAAAGCACCTGCCTTGCAAGCATGAAGTTCTAGCTTTAAACCCGGCAAACAAAAACTTCTTGCCAGGCGTGGTGGCACTCCCTGGGCAGCCAGCACGCAGGAGGCCACGGGCGGAGGTTTGAAAGCTCCAGCGGAGCTGGGCAAGCAAGTGAGACTCTTGTCTGAGAAATAAGATGTCCAGGAAAGAAACTTCATGGAAAAACAATATTTAGTTTTGTATAGTACTCAGGAATAAGAAAACCCAGGAACCAATGCCTCGTCAGGTTGGCGATTCTGATTCACAGAGAAGAGGAATAATAGGGTTAGTTACACGAAGGGTAGAAGAGAAGACTTTGGGGTACTGTGTCAGAAAGAGTTATTATAAACGGAAATGAAGAGTTCCAGTTCTTTGCCCCTCTCCCCTGATGAAAGATCCTGCTCAAAGCCAGGCCACAGGTTCTTGACCCAGGTCACATGCACGTTTCCTTTGCTGTCTGAGGATTTGTCGTGGGCAGCCAGCATCTCTGGGGCCTGGAGACACACACAGGCTGGCGAGAACAGTCAGGCAGCCCTTCGGAGCAGCACTATCCAATACAGAGGCCACTGAGATTTTCAGCCAAAGCACTCTGCACCAGCTGCCATCTGTGACTAAGAGCATTCTGCATGTGAATTGCAGAGATGTTTAGGATTGTTCTAGGGATCCCTTATTGAAGACTCCCATTGTCCTGCGGGATGCCAGCCTCAGAGGTGGGGAAAATTACCAGGGGACCTGCGGCCCAACTGACGTCCACACAGAGCTGGGACTTAAACTGGGAACTACGGGACATTAGGGCAAGTAGCTGAGCTCTGCCATAGATCCTGGCCAAAAGTCTCTTCAATCCTGAATCCCTCTTGACAGAAAATCATCTTGGCTTCAGTATCCCCAGGGGCTTTCTCCCCATGTGTCACTGGCTAGTTTTTTTTTTTTTGTTTTTTTTTGGGTCCGGTCGTGGGGCCTGAACTCTGGGCCTGGGCGCTGTCCCTCAGCTCTTCCGCTCAAGGCTAGCACTCTACCACTTGAGCCACAGCGCCACTTCCGGCTTTTTTCTTTTTGCTTATGTGGGGCTGAGGAATCGAACCCAGAGCCTCGAGCATGCAAGGCAAGCGCTCTACCACTGAGCCACCTTCCCAGCCCCATCACTGGCTAGTTTTAAGTCACATTTTTAGGCCTAAAGGTAAATCACATTTCAGACTTTTAGAGAAGTACTAGGACTGGCTGAGATCAATAATGATTCCTCTCTGAGTCTGAAAGAGGAGTCAGCCTCCTTCAGCAAGCACATGGAAAGCGTCCGTGTGGCGAGGGGCTGCCGCCATGGTTCTTGGAAGGAATCAATTCGGCTGTCATGAGGGCCACACCAGCTTCTTATTGAAGGGACTCTTTGGCTTCTGGAACGATGGGATGAAATGATTGGAGAGGAGAGAAGCAGACCCAGAGGAGATGCGGGAGAATGCACCCAGAACGTAAATAACTCATGCAATGTGCATCCTTTGCCAAATGCTCTTCAACTGGAATGTTGAAGAAACTACGTGGAAACTTACCCATTTTCTAGAAAACCTTGAGACTTTTCAATCACATAGCCCAAACACGGCAGTGATTATTTGAATCCAAATTGATTACTTAGACAGTATATCTTTGTTCATTCTTAGGGGGAAATGGTAGGAGGGTGCGCGTCTTAGATACAAATATAAAAGAGACGAGCATCAAAGGAAAAGCGGGAAGGCACCATGTTTTAGAAAGCTTCTCCTGTGCCTCCTTATGCCTCCAACTTCCCCAGCACGCTAAGTCCAACAGTCAAACGCCGTTGATCTTCTAGTGCGCACAGCCTGTTGTAGCCATCTGTTTCACTCCTTTGAGGTTGTGTAATGGTTTACAAGCAAAGGCTTCCGACCTGCTAGATATGTACTTTCATAGATCAGAGGCAATGGAAATTGCAGGTGACACGATGGAAAGCCAGGAAAAAGGGAGGAGGAAAAGAAAAAACAGGAAAATAGAGGAGAGAAGAGAGGAATGGAGAGGAGAGGGGAGGGAAAGGAAGAGGAAAGAGGGAAGAGAGGGGAGGGGAGGGGAGCATAGGGGAGAGGGGAGGAGAGCAGAAGACAGAAGAGAAGGAAGAGGAAGGAAAGGGAGGGAGAGGCGGAGGGGAGAGGAGGAGGGGAGGGGAGAGAGGGAAGTGGAGGAGAGAGAAAAATGCAGGCCGAAAGCAAATCAGGAACTCCTAGTAGGGCTTCTAATATTTCATTGTTATTGAAAAATTACACTCCATAAAGTCTTGTTCATTGAAAGTTCGAAGAGTGACAGAAAAATGACTTTCATACTTAGGTCTGCTAAATGTATGATAAATCAAAAAAGATGGACCGAGGAGAAACTTCAAGAAAAACAAAGCAGAAAATCAGTGTGCAGTATAAATAACACATCATTAGTGCTGTGGTGCCTTGCAGAACCGTCTAGAAAATTCCACAGGGTAATCGTAGTCTACAGCACAGAAGAGAATAATTTACTATCGTTAGGAGTTTGTAATCCCTGCCCCGGGAAGGGGAATGTATGCACGAAACTCTTTAACGACAGAGGACTTGCGGAAATAAATCCCTAAATGATGAGAAGTGAATACGTTTTATGGATTCACGTTTTCGTCAGGGAAGAAAAGTCAGGCTGTCTGGTTTGATTGGGGCGTTGACCTGAGCTTGTTTCAGATGCGCTTGGGCTGAAGCTCTGGGGCTGAGCTACGTCTCGCTCATGTCTGAGGGGCAGGCGTAGAGCACGATGGCCAGGCTCTGTCTCAACATGGCACCCAGCAACTCTGGGAACACACTTTCAGTGAGTGACACTAATAAATACCACAGGCTGGTGGCATGCCACACCATCTCCCAAATATTCAGCAGCAACGCAAGTGTTTTCTGTTGGGAAACACTTTCCTTTCTTCCCTTATTGCATTTATTCATTCCTTCTGTTCTTTCCTCTTCCTCCCCCACCCCCTTTTATTTGTGCTGATCCTGAGGCTTGAACTCAAAGGGCCTAACCCTTACTTCTGAGCTTTTGTGCTCAAGGCTACTGCTCTACCACTTGAGCCACAGCTCCACTCCAGCTTTTTTGTACCTAAGGGTCTCCTGGACTTACCTGCCTGGGCTGGCTTTGAACCGTGATTCTCAGATCTCAGTCTCCTAAGTAGCTAGTATTACAGGCGTGATCCATGGTGCTCTTCAGGAAATCCTTTTCTTTACTAAGGTTTAGATGCTGCAGTTTAATGTGGGTGTAAAGCAAAAGTGAGGAACAGGAAAAAAAAATGAATGGTTTCACACTTTGCCTCCCAAAGTCTCGTTTCCTTTCTTAGGAAGTGTCGCGGCTCCATGCTACTTAGTTCTCCAACTCTCCTGGACATCGTCTCTGAAGAAAGGTCTGAAACTTATTAACATGGAAATGCAAAAGAAAGGCAATAACTTAAGTGTTACTTCTCTCACGGGTATCTTACTTTGCTTTTACACACGTGGAATCCTAAAGGTAAGCAAAATGGAGGGAAATGTTCAAAGGGAGGTGATCTGGAAGATGATGCCTAGCTGTTGGAGGCGTCTGTAGGCTGGGTTGGACACTGTGGAAGGACCACAAATCTATGAGACTCATCATCAAGGAGAGAAGGCGGTGAGACAACTCAAATGCAGAGAGAGAAGGTTCTAGGTCTGATGTCAGGAAGGCCGGCGCGCGGGTTAGGACGGAATGGAGGACTCCGGCATTCCGGCCTACGTGTCAGCCCTGTTGTAAGTTAGGTCGGTGGCTGCCATGTCTTGTCTTCTAGATCTCTCAGGTGTGAACCTGCCAGGCCTGAGTCCCCAGGGCAATATCAAACTTGCCAGGATGCCCCTTTTCCTATAGTTGGGAAAGGGCTGGATGTGGGATACTCAGCACACAAGTAGCTTTTTAAAAAATTGATCTTAAGCCAGATGCTGGTGGCTCACGCCTGTAATGCTACCTACTCAGGAGGCTGAGATCTGAGGAGTGCGGCAGGAAGGCAGGCAGGGCAGGTCTCCAATAAACTACTCAGGAAAAGCCAGAAGTGGCGCTGTGGCTCAAGTGGTAGAATGCTAATCTTGAACACAAAGAGGCTCAGGGACAGTGCCCAGGCTCTGAGTTCAAGCCTCAGGACTGGAGGGGAAAAAAAGGATTCTAATTTTATAGCCCCTGAGTACTTCAAGTAAGTTATACTCTCTAGAGGATGCCAGGCAGAAATCTCAGTAACAACAATAGTAGTCGTAGCAGTAGGCTGCCTTACTATAGGCTGCCGGAAGAATTGGAGTCCATTTTTCCTGAGGCCCGGGGTACAGCTGAGTTGGAAAGAGTTAGATGTTGCTACTCAGGAAGTAGGAGGCTTCCCCAGAGAGATTTCCACTGCAGACACGCTCGGGAGTCAGTCTGGAAGAACAGTGGTCTGGATCTTTGAAAACGAAGATTGGCTTTCACTTGGAGGATGCTTTTCCAGCCTTGCATTGACTGTGTCATGCCAGTGCCCAGGGCAGCGCGTGCTGTCCTAATGGACTGCTCCAAGAGACAGGGCCCGTGGACACGCGCACCGGGCGGGAGAGGGGCGCTCCTCTCGTGGCACAGGGAAGCCGAGGCTCCACGGCCCAGCATGGAAAGTAAGAGACGGTTCCGTCGGGGAGATTCTGAATCAAGCAGCAGCCACAGCAATAGCCATGAGCTGTCCTGAAGACAGCTGGCCTCAGTTTCTGCCACAAAGCGGAACGGTGGCCATGGAGGAGGCTTCTCAGGCTCTAGTCTGAGGAGGAGGGTCGAGGCCACGCTCCCCACGGCTACCCATGCCCAGAGGACTCGGAGTCTCACTTAGTTTGTTGTTCTATGGAAAGCCAGAATCAAACACAGTGACGCCCACAGCACCGGCTCCACGCACGAGCTGTGCACACACATGCACACTTCCACACACGGGCCATGCACACACATGCACGCTTCCACACACGGGCTGTGCACTCACATGCACGCTTCCACGCACGGGCCGTGCACACACACGCACGCTTCCACACATGGGCTGTGCACACCCATGCATGCTTCCACACACAGGCCATGCACACACATGCACACTTCCACATACGGGCCGTGCACACACACACGCACACTTCCACGCATGGGCTGTGTACACACATGCACACTTCCACACACGGGCTGTGCACACACATGCACGCTTCCATGCACGGGCCGTGCACACACACATGCACACTTCCACGCACAGGCCATGCACACACATGCACACTTCCGCGCACAGGCCATGCACACGCATGCACGCTTCCATGCACGGGCCGTGCACACACATGCACACTTCCGCACACACATGCATGCTTTCAGATGAGAGTGGGCCTGCATGTGGACTGACCGCATAAATCTCAACATCGCTGGTGCACCAGTCCTCGCTAGAACATTTTGTTCCTCACAACAACCGAGCGATGTCACTAATCCCACTTGAAGTCAGAATTGCTCTGTCTGGCTGTATTTAATATTGATAGAGTCCAGCCAGAATCAAACTAAATTGATTCATTTGGCATTTTTGTTAAGTGCCAAGAACTCTCCAAAGAACAAAAGAAGGATGCTGAACTAAGGAAACTCTAGAACGGGGTCGATCTTGCAACTAGGATGTTACCCAACTTTGCTAGAGACTAGAAGGAAGGCGGGTCTTTGCCAGGAAGGCTAAGCAGGGAGAGAAGGTGCCGGGGCTGGCGGGCAGAGTGCGGGCAAGGTAGACTGGAGTCTTTAGCAAGACAAACTGAGAGGCAAGCAAGGCCCGTCATGGGACAGTCCCTACCGACCCTTGAGCAGTGTCTTCCTGTGCGCCACGACTCCATCCTGCCCGATCGGGAGCGTCCGCAGCCAGGCTGAGGGGCACGCGCAGAAGCTTTCACCAGCCCACGCGAACCCAAGACCTCCTCCATTCCTGGATGCTCTGATCAACTCGCAGGAACTTGTGCAACGATGAACTTTTTTTCTACTCTAACGTTTTTGAGCTCTCCTTGTGTTTGAAAACAGTTGCTTTGCCCTCGTTAGGAAACATGGAAACCCTACTCTATCAGACTATGTAGATCACTCCTTGCCCTTCTGGAAGTTGGAGAGCAGAGGTGTCTGCTGAAGGGAGGAAGGGCAGGACTGTAATCAACGTGAAAGTCAGTATGTCCCCAAGATAAACGTCCACTTAGCCGAGAGTACCTCTGGCCCACAGAGGCAGCCCAGCCTCTCCTTCCTGGTCTGTTTCTCCCACCGTTTCTGAAATCTGTTTGTCCTAGCTCCTGCCTTCTCTTCCTGATTTGGCCTTTCTCTGGCCAGAGGTTTGATTCTTGGACTAAACTGATCTAGTGTGTTTCCAAGATGGCTAGAAGGCTTTCTTCCCGTGTTCTGTTTCCTGTTCCTTCCCCGGCGATGATTACAGGTGATGGGAGATTGGAAGCCCCAGATGCTTCCTGTTGAGCTTGCGTCTCTCCTAACATGATATGACTCTTCCAATCTCCCCCCCACACACACACACCATGGTACCCACCTATTGGTGGTTCCCAGTCCACTGGAGATTCTACTCTGGGAACATCTTTTTCCCAGGGCTTGCTTGTCCTCACTTCTCCAGATGATACTGTTCATCCCCTAAACCCAGTCCGAAAACTGGGGCTTGGGTAGTGTGGGAGAGCCTCAGGGATGTTTGGGGCCTGTGGAATGTGAACATGACACACCCGACTCCTTCGCTGTGGGGTCGTGTTCCCCTGCAGTAGCATGCTGTGTCTTTGGCGCCAACCATGTGCCTAGAATTCAGTGGCAATGCTCATATCTTCCATGCACGAAGAGCCATGCTTTTTAGCTCCTGCTGTTGGCAGAATGCCACCTGAGTTTGGCCACCCTTGTCCTTGGAGTCCATATCTTACTGATGACTTCCATCCCAAAACCCTGACGAGAAATACGCCTTCTGCGTTATGAAGCTCTGTGTCAAGCACATTCTTAACAGTGACAAGAGCCGAGCTCTAGCTGAACACACCTGTCTGTTTTCACAATCCTTAGAGGCTAAGGGAGGAGGATCAAGAACACAAGGCCACCCTGTTCTATATAGCAAGTGGGTGAGGGAGGGGCGGGGGAAGCGGCACTGTAGTGTTAATTAGATTCCTAGTGTTATTAGATTCTTTTCCCTCAGTGATAAAAAAGAACACAGGCAGCATAGGAGGATGGTATAAAAGTTAGAGTCCAGTGCTGGTGGCTGGCTTCTTCAATCCTACTTAGAAGACTGAGATTCAGAGGATGCACATTTGAGGCTGGCCTGGGCAGAAAAGTCCAAGAAACTCCTTCTCCCACATAACCAGCAAAAAAAAAGCCAGGCTAGAGGGTGGCTCAAGGGGTTGAGCCCTAGCCAAGTAACCAAGTAACCACCGAAGTGCAAGGACTTGCATAAAAACACTGGTACTGGCCAGAAAACAAAAACAAAGACAAATGTTATGTCTGTGGGTTGGGGTTGGGGTAGAAAGACATCTGAAAAGATGAAGATTTGCAAGGACAGATGATTGCTTCTCAATTTTTGTCAATACTGGCATGAGGCAGTAAATCGCTGCTTAACAAATGTATAACACCATAATAATATTCTTCTTACTTAGCTTGGTTCTGGAAATTCTAAGGGGAGATTGTAAAATACACAATCACTGCCAATTCGGCCATTCTGACATACTTCTCAATTGGTACAACTGAATAATCACATAATCCCTTTCAAGCAATTTGTTGGTGGACATTTCTATACCCAGATTTTAAGCTACTTTAGGAGAAACAATTTCATGAAGTGTTGCATCTTGAGAACTCTTGAATAAGTTCCATATTAATCAATGGGAGTTGTTTTATGGGGTGTTTTTTGGCTCTTTTACTGTAGTTTTTCCCTACATCCGTTTATGGACATCCTCGTTCATTTTTAACGTTTTTGTAGCACCTGGTTTCCTGACTGGTGCTGACTGGTATTTGATCAATCGCATTGAAGTCAACACATGGGCCCACTTTACCAACAATTCTAGGGCAAGATGGGCTTTTGTTTTTCTGTTGTGTGACGAAAGCCAGTTGGCAGGAATCAGCAACGTTTCATTCCGTGGAATCACTTTTATTATTTATTTACTATTTGTAGCACAAACATGTTTCCAGGAACTTCAGTAACTAAAATGTAGTTTTCTACTTAAATTCAATCCCTCTGTTTGAGAATCTTCTATCATGGAGAAAGTAGGAAGAACCCTATTCTTAGGTAGAAGGGAGAAGAGAGAGGAAATATTTATTTAATACCTCTATGCTGGCCAGACCCATAACTGTTTCCAAATCCAGTTCAAACTAATTCTGTGTCTTGCACCATTTGATTTTGGGTTTAATGAAGTTCAGTACCACGGAAGAGGGAATTGGTTTGGCAAAAACATTTTACACGAATCGCTTCTCTTTCCTTACAGCCTCCTTTACTTAAATGGATTTTGGGGTCTTGGCAAAACAAAAAGTGTTTTTCTCTAGTGTATTTTTATTTTTTATTTTTTTTGTCCTTAATTTTAACTAAGTGTGCATTTCAAAGGAAATGTAACCCAGCTGTTTCTTACTTTTATTTTTTGCACTCAACAAAATGGTACTTTGTAAAGACATTCAGTGTCCAAGAGCCTTGAGCCCCTGAAAAAGGAAAAAAAAAACAAGAAAAACAAAAACAAAAAGAAATGCCTCTCTTTGCTTTGAACTGAGAATACAAGCTTTGCCAAAAGAGAAAATTTGGAATGAAGAAAGACTGGGATTTGGTTTAATTTCAACTTCGAATTTATAAACAAAAGAATGAGTATAGCTCTGGCAGGATGTGGGCATTTCCAGGTAACTGAAATTTAACTCTTGTTTATGAACCTTGACTATGTCCAACAGTAGTACTTCCACAGTCTCCTCTCTGGAAGATTTCTTAGAAGGGGAAATAGTGTGTGTGTGTGTGTGTGTGTGTGTGTGTGTGTGTGTGTGTGTGTGTGTGTGTGTGTATGTGTGTATGTGTGTGTGTGTGTATAAAAGCTAGAAACAACTGATTTTGCCAGCCTCAGAAAGTGAGAAAAATGATCATTTACACAGGACTGAAAATAAAATGTACTTCTAAATTGCTTATGAGCAAGTTGTACAATTTTAGCTTTCAATGAAAACATAAAGAAAGATGAGAGAGAAAACCTCCACAATTTAATAAGACCTCTTTGCAATATAGCAATTCATGTTTTAGTTACAAACTTTCATGTAGACACAAAACAGTTTGCCAATGTTTCTCTACTTGGAGAAACTCTGTCATCCTAACTAGAATTTGCTTAGTAATAGGAGGTTTAAAAAAATTCTCTTTCTCCAAACACAGTTTATAATTCATACCAGTTGCTCACAGAGAACAAACTGGAAAGCTGTATCAATCCACATTTCAAGTGCTCTAAATGTAATTATATTAGCAACAAAAGAGACACAATGCAAGTATTTTTATGAGTTTATACAAAAGATAAGCTATTTGTGATTTTTTTAAAAAAGTGTCTTCCATACTAATCATGTTAATGCTGCAACTTTTGTCAAGATGCATTTTTCCCATTGAGATATATATTGTATATTGTGTGTGTGTATATATATCTACATCTATATCTTCATCTATATCTATACACTTTGTCACTGAGGCTATTTTGGTATTGGTTTGGTAATGTTTTATACTTGCTTCTTATAAAACTTCTGTTCTGGGGGAGATTCGTTCTCACACAGCACCCACAGCACCCACTGACTGCCTATTCTGTAGACCGATGCAGTTTCAGGGAGAGAATCAAATGTACCAAAAGCGTGTTCTCCTGGTCAGCCCTCTGTGCCTAGCATGGTGGCAGTCAGAAGTGTCAGCATAAGGAAGAAGCTGAGCACCACGAAAGGGGAGGTGTGAGTTTCGAGAGCAGAGAATGGCCTGTAACTCATCTGCTGGAGGCCAAGTAGGAAAATCTTTTCAGGAGGTGAGACTGCTCTTCGGAGCAAAGAGTGAATGAAGCCGGCAGAGCCTGTGCACAGGGGAAAAGAGCTAGTTCCAGCGCAGGCCTGAACGTTCAGCTCCTAAAAGGGTAGCAAGAGCTGGGTTTCAGGCCTTCTTTGCCCTAAGTGCTGAATTGGCACAATGCAGTACTCTTAGAGCTAAGTACTACATTGACAGAAAGGCAATACCAAGAATTTGGGGGCAGGGGGAACAAACAAAACAAAAAACAAAAAAAACAAACAAACAAAACAAACCAAAACAGAACTAAACAAAAAAAAAACCCCAATGCCTGATGAAAAGCTTTGAAAAGTTTGCTGTGGGGTTTATGACTTAAACACCCAAATTAATCTCTCTTACAAGAACAGCAGAGTCTCTGTTGTTTGATCATGCTTTTGAGGGCTGGGAATTGAAATCTACATCAACATTGACTTGAAGTGTTTAGAGAAGACAAGGGCATAGCCGAGCCCCAAGGAGAGCTCAGTCCCGTACCTGCTTCAGAGCAGCCTGGCTAGAGGAACTGGAGGGCTAAGGGAGTCATTCGAATACAATCTGGTGAAACTCGCATTCTAGGCGCATGTAGAGAGGTCATTCTCTCAGAGAGTAGAAACCAAGTCTAGGCTGAGTCCCAGACATATTCACCAGTGTTCCAGGTATGTAGTAACTAAGCAGCTTTGTAACTCTGCATTTACGTATGATTTTTAATAGCATGTCTTAGTTGTGCTAGGGGAGGGGTTTCTTGTGACATTTCCATCCTTGTATACAATGAACCTAATCAAATTCACCCCTGCATTTCTTTTCCCTAAGGTTATGAGCAATGTACTCATACCTTATTTGTATAACTGTAACCCCTCTGCATATCACCTTGACAGGAAAAAACAATAATAGAAAATGTTAACAGATTTTACTCTATTTTCATTACATGCATATAAGGAACTGATCCATTTTTCTCCTCCTAAAAGTTTTTTGCCTAAGGTAAACCAATTCTAATCTTACTGACATTCCAGCAGATCTAAAGGAAATGAAATATTCTTGAAAAAAAAAAAGACTGGGTAACCTTGAAGCACTTTTTTTAAACCATATGTTTTTTTCAACTTTCTATTTCCTTGTTTGGAAAAATAAACACTTGAGCAAAATTTAAGTTCAGTGATTTATGTTGTTTTCTCTTAAAGTAGAAAGCACTAAGAATCTTTCTTTCTTTCTTTCTTTCTTTCTTTTCTTTTCTTTTCTTTTCTTTCTCCCCCTCTCTTTCTTTCTCTTTCTCTCCCTTTCTCCTTTTCTCCTTCCCCCCCTCTCCTCTCTCTTTCTTTCTTTTTTCTTTCTTTCGTGACAATCCTGAAGCTTGAACTTGGGCACTGTCCCTGAGCTTTTGTGTTCAAGGTTAACCCTCTACCACTTGAGCCGCAGCTCCATTGTTGGCTTTTTTGGTGGTTGAGAGTAAAGTGAGAGCTAAATGGACTTCCCTCCCCAGGCTGGCTTTGAACCGCGATCATCACAGCTCAACCTCCTGAGTAGCTAGGATTCCAAGCTGCCAACTGTTTTAATAATCTTTTTTTTAAAAAGCTATTATCTAGAACTAGTTGTAAAAAGGAATTTCAATCCAATAAATCAGTTGAAAGCACTAAGAATCTTCACAGTACAAGAAACTGGACTCTATGTGGGCACTTGATGAGCGTGCGGCAGAGGTAAAAGGGGGAAAGAACATGACAACATAGATTTCCTTGTCCTGAATGACCTACTGACAGATACAAGGGAGGACCAGAGATTTCTTAGGAAGGGACCAGTGCCTGTGGGTCACGCGAGAACCAGCTGATGAGAAATGGCGTGACCTGTGGAAGGGTAGAGCCTCCAGCTACCGGCCC
The DNA here is from genome assembly GCF_024711535.1 of Dipodomys merriami. Taxonomy (NCBI): domain Eukaryota; kingdom Metazoa; phylum Chordata; class Mammalia; order Rodentia; family Heteromyidae; genus Dipodomys; species Dipodomys merriami. Next base: position 1,115,351 of record NW_027206313.1, on the reverse strand, counting down.
CATGCCACCATGGAGAGGAGAGAAACGCGGGGAAAGGCCTGGGCCAAAGCCTTTCTAAAAGTCTGTTCTCATCTGAGCAGGGCTGGGCCTGCGCTTCTTCAAGGTTTGCTTCTTTTCTTACTTTTAGAGTCCTGAGTCAACATTCTAATGCCTGTGGCTTTTCATACCCGTAGGCATCATTCGTCGGTAGCCTCTTCGCTAAGCACTGCTTTTCACTAGTGATACTAGTTCAAAAGAAACCTGTGTGTGGAGGCAGGAGGCAGGTCCTCCCTGAGCTAGAAAAGGAAAAATGGACATCTGTGGTCATTGTGCAGGTGTGTGCAGGGGCTGCCTCGGGCCCGTGAAACGCACGGTCGAGACCTCAGCTCAGCCACGCTTTCTACTTGCTTGAAAGAGGAGAGAAAACGCCCAATGATTTCTTATGCATTCCTCCTGTCACCACACAGCAAGCCCACATTTCCATACTGGGGGAAAATCAGATTGAAGCCCTTCCACTGCTAACTCCAGTCCAGATCTCCTTTTGCTCTTTAAAGAATCCACTTATTTCTCTCCAAGACTCCGTGCCTTTTCTCCTCTCTCTCATTCAATTAGTCCACTATTGACACTGTGGAAGTTCTTTACAGTTACACTATCTCTGTAGAGTACACTATCGTCAGTGGTTAGACAAAGCAATGATCAAGCTGATGAGAGATCAGACGAGGGTCCTGGGTAGATAACTGAGCGGCCAAGATGCACACGCAAGCCCATCTACTCCAGAGTTCATCCTCAGAACTCCTAGGGACTTCCTCTGCGTCTAGGTCTCCAGAGGGCCATCCTGTGTGCACTGTGACCTCTCTGGAATCATGGAAGCTTGAGGAAAGCACCTAGTGATCTTGGCTCTGAGACAAGCTACAGGGCAGATGGATGAGCAAACGCAGGCCCTTGCCCCGTGCTCTCACGAAGGCCAGATTGGTGGCGGGAAAGCTGAAAATCTTTGTGCGCTGCTGAGTTCCTGTCCCTGTTTGCATCCTGGTACTGCCCAGCATTGAGCTGGAGTTCAGCGAAGTAACTCATAGGAACCAGAGTGATGGGAAACACCTTGCAGAGGAGAGGGGGGCTAGATCAGACGTCTGATTTCTTTCTAATGAAAAAGCTATCAAAGAAACATGTCAGAGAGTGAACACTGCCATCTCCCCTCCGGGTCAGCAGTCTCTCGTAACTCTGCCCCACACTGGGTAGAAATCATTCTCCAATGGCAGATTAGGCATAAATTGTTTTGAAACCACAGTGCTCACTCAATGTTATTGTGTTATTGAGACATAAATCCTGTGTGAGCTCAATGAAATGTCTGCAGCCATCACGTTAAACAAGCCAAGGCAGCTTCTTAACGATTTCCAAACATTTGATTATTAAAGCTCAGACGAGAGGGTTGAGGGGAAAGCTATGCGAAAATGGACTTAAAACCGTCACTGCTCAGATTTGTTCACTTCTCAACAGCCGTGATGACCATCCCAACTCAGACTTCCATTTCTGTGGAAGGCTCTGGAAGGGAAAAATGTACCTTGTTCAAGACAGGCCACTTCTATGTTAACATGAAAAGGCTCGTTCTATTCAACAGGTGGGAATCGGGTCAGCTGGTTCTAGCCCAGTAGACACACATTAAGCACACCGCCTTTTATCTGGAGAGCTCCTGGGAGTTTCTAAGAATTTCCCCAATACATTCGATTGACCTCCGTGGTCCTTTCCTCCCCACAATTTCACAGAAAAAAATGGAACAATCAGAAAACAAACTTGCCTAGCATTTTATCTCTTTTTTTCTTCTCTTGATGTGAGGAGAAAAGTGGAAATCTTCATTCTTCCCAAGACACCTCATTTTACCCAACCCAGGTGACATAACTTTTCTCCTCAATTCTCACTGACTTCGTTCCATTGAAAATGTCTCCTGTCCCTCCTTCCACATTTTCACTTTCTTCTAGCCCTCATATTATTATTTAAACAACTTCAAGCCCTCCACAATATGTATTTATTATTGCACACATATGATTATTTTCTCGTGCATATAATCCATATTGACAAAATTCACTCTGTCACTCATTCTTATTTCTCCTCCTGATTTCTTTTTAATAATTCCATTATGGTTTTTATCATCTTATTTTTCTGCTTACAGATAACACAATATTTTCCTAATAACATTATGCTGTTTTTTCCTGCATACGTATAATGTACTTCAGAAATATTTATGTCTTCTCCTCCTACCAGTGAATCCTTCCAGTCATATGCATTCTACATTCAGGCTTCTACGAGCTTCATTGTTGTATTTTCATATGTGTGCATAACAAACCTTGCTGTGTTTGCTGCTCTGGCCCTGCAGTCTAGCGTAAAGTCAGGCATCCTCCGATCTCTAGCATTGCTGTTTTTCGCTCAGGATTGTTGTGGTATTTGGAGTCTTTTGTTCTTCCGCATGAGTTTTTGCACTGGATTTTCTTTTCTTCTGAAGAATGACTTTGGGAACTTCTTGTAGATTACATTGAATCTGCACATTACATTTTATAGCCATTTTAATTATATTAATTTTCTTCCTATCTGTGAAGGTGATCCTCCATCTACTCGTGTCTTTATCAACATTTTTCTTCAGTGTTTTTTGGTTTTCTTTGTAAAGATCTTTTACTTTCTTGGTTCAGTTTACTCCTAGGTATTTTCTAAGCCTACTGTGAATGAGACCATTTTCATTTCTGACACTGAAAGCATCCTAAATGGAATCCATCCTAAAATTCACTGTGGATCAAAGAGGTAAAGCTTACAAAATCATAAAGTTGCTGGATGATGTTTTTTCTTAAGAACCTGCTCCTGCACTAACTGGTTGGTAAATGCAATCAGCATATAGAATATATTGGATTATCTCCAAATTATATAAACCTGAATCTAATTCCAATGAAACCCCTTCCACCTTGCTATTACATCAAGCATGACGTATTCTAGAATTTCCATTCTGAGACCTTAGTTTTCTACTCATGGTGTTTTAAACAAAGACATTGTAAATAACCTCTCACATATATGTTCTTGCCTGGAAAGCATTTAGAAGCTGGAAGGATGATTCTTTGGCCGCCATCTTTCCAAAACACATAGACTGCGGTAACATTCAAAGCCTGCTGTGCAAACGGCCTTGCACACCCATTTCCCATCAGAACTCTAACTCATGTTTGAAGCCCGCTTCACACCTTCCCTCTGGAGCATATGAAATATATTGTCTTTGAGTGTGCTGCTGGCTTGTGGAAGGGAAGCCCCTGGTCATGTTCTCAGGTGTAAGCCCTAAATTATACACTCAAGATAAAATATAGCCTCGTCTCTTGGGAAGTGTGCATAGCTTGACAAAAGAACCGCAAACAGCCAGAAGGTTTTACTTGGCTAAAGAAATGACATGTACTTGCATGGTATTTTTGCTTCTTCTCTGCCTAAGAGACTAGGAAGAAATTGCTTGCCTCAATTAAAAAAAAAAATCAGACCAGGATCCCAGTGTACCTGGGCTATCATTCAGTAGAATGTCTTCATCTTACAGGGACCTGGGTGGGGACTTCTGGAAGTCACTGGAAGTCCAATATAGCAGAAGCATAAATAAAGAAGCCTTCCTTTCCCATGTTGCTCCTGTATGATTTGTTCCAGTGAGGAGGGGAGAAGAAAGGAGGGAGATTGGTTGGGTTGTCCAGCTCAGAAGCCATGGAATGCAATTGAAAGCTGAGGACAAAAATACTGGAAGAGGCAGAGAGAGGTGATGCTGTATCGTTTAAGCAGAAATTACTTTTAATTCTATTCATCAATTTCCCCAATATGTGGAACAAAAGTAGCAATATCACCAATAGGGTTCAAAGAACCTGACACAATGGCTACAGAAAAATGTCTCTCCATCTCCGCTGTGGACATCTTCAATTGCTTAATTCCTGTGGAGAGACTCCGTTGCGTCGCTGGCCTCTACCTACTAAATGCCCGCAGTTCGCCACCAATTGTGACAAATTAAAATGGCTCAAGATATTTCCAGTACTCTTTTGATGGGCAAGAGTCCCTGGCAGACAGGCATTGTTGTAAAGGAAAGGACTTTTGCAAGGGAGAATTTTTTCCCTTCAACTTAATCAGCACCCAAAGGAAGCTGGCCCCGGCCCTGTGGTCATTCAAAGGTGATGTTTAGAAAGCCAACCTCCTCCATGTCTCGGCTCTGCCACTGCTGGCCACCGCCTTTGTGTATGTAGCTGTTGCACATCAAGACCCTGATCCCTAGTAGCCGTCCCAGAAAGCGTGGCAGAGACCCCCTCACCCAAAAGAGCAGGAAAATTGGCACTGCTGTACTGAAACACTTGGTTCTGTGTCTGGCATCGATAGCCATTTGTGAAGTCAGGAAACAATGACCCACGTGCGATGTGTGTGGACCCATTGATCCAGAGGGATTGGTTACAAAGGACACCAGGCTCCCGTCGCTGTTAAAGGAGATCGAGTAGCTCAGAATCACTGGTGGGATGGAAAGCCAAACGAGGAGTATCGCAGCCAGGCCAGGAGCCATGCCCAACCACACTGTCGAGTTGCTCTAGCGAAATACTACTGCTGTACCTGTCAACACCAACACCGCACTTGCACCCACAGCTGGGCCGGAGACCAGAAGTTCCTCGCTAAGCCCAAGGAGACAGTGCCGCCCCTCAGGTGTCCAGAAGGAGCTTGATTCCTCATGCATGTGCGTCCTGTCTGGCTCAGGATCATGGTGGACGTTACCTGTCACCTTGACTAGGTGACAGAGGTGGCAGGTGCTTGTTGCCCATTATTCTGAGTGTGACTATGAGAGTGTTTCTAGAGGAAATTAACATTTGAGTCAGTAAACTGAGTTCAGCAGACACTTTTTCCCCAGTGGTGTGGGCCTGATGCACTCAGGTGAAAACCTGACTAGAACAAAAAGACTACTTGCTGACTGCAGATCTTGGGACTTGTCAGCCTCCATAACTGCATGATTTAATTCCTTATAGACTCTGTATCTGTATTATATATATATATGCGCTTTTATAATACATAGATACATATTATATTACATATATATAATTTTATATATTGTGCATACAATATAAAATATGTTATATACTATATAATATATAATTATATATACAATTGTATATTACATATATTATATATTTGTAATTATATACTAGTTTATAATTACATACTAGTATATAATTATAAACATATATTATGCATTTATATTTTATTCATATATGTTAGATTATATATTGCATATACTACATTTTTTTTTTTTTGGTCCAGTCATGGGGCCTGAACTCTGGGCCTGGGCGCTGTCCCTCAGTTCTTCAGCTCAAGGCTAGCGCTTGAGCTGAAGCCACAGCGCCCCTTCCGGCTTTTTTCTTTTTGCTTATGTGGTGCTGAGGAATCGAACCCAGAGCCTCATGCATGCAAGGCAAGCGCTCTACCACTGAGCCACCTTCCCAGCCCCATATACTACATGTAATACATATTACATATGTGTGTAATATATAACATATAGTATATCTACATATATAATTACTTGTACATATATTACATATACAAGTATATGTATTACATACTGTATGAAAATATTGTGTAGACACACCTATCTATATGGAGAGGAGGAACTATATGCACTCACCAAATCAATGTCTTAATGGAGTGTGTCTGAGTTATGGAACAAGGCCTAATTCTGTCTACCTATCCATCTGCCATCTAACTGTCTGAACACATTTGTGCTGATACGATCACCTATCAATTCCATGAACCTGGAACTGGGAATATACACCCTACAGCACAATTTGTTTCAGGCTACCCAACACTTACTCCAGGGAAAGAGAACTATCTTGATCAGAGATGAGGCGATTGAATTTTCATCCTTTCCAAATTTATTAATCATAAGAAGGAAAATGAATGAACGTTTTTTGGTGGCCCTGAGGTTTTGAGCTCACAAGGCTTGTAAGTCTTGTCAGTTAGGTTCTCTACTGGGTGGTCCAGTCCCCCAGGCCGGCCTGGAACCCAATCTTCTTATTTATGCCACCTGTCCAGCTAGGATGATAGGCATGCCTCACTGTGCTCAGCCTCTTTTGGTTGAGAGAGGGTCTTCCAGACTTTTTTTGCCTGGGTTTGTCTCAAGCAGTGTCTGTCCACATCCCAAGAAACTGCGATCCAGACTGAGCAACCTTGCCTGGCCCAGAATTCATTCTGTGAGAATAGCTTTTGAGTTGAAATAGGCTATAGGTTCGTCAAAGAATTTTTTTAAAGTAGATATGAAGAAACAGATACTTAAACATATACGATCAAGTTATATAGTGATGTTTTCTCACGCTGAAAACTGCCCCTCCCCCCATTATCCTCAAGACCAGCTCCATGGGTCACCTCCTCAGTCCCAGCAGGAATGGTGAGAGAAGGAAAGGCCAAAAGGAGCACATGCCTGCGGCCACCTCCAGGACAGCTCCGGATCCCCACCACAGCGTTTCTCTGAAGTCTCACGAACTGGACGCCTGGGGCGGGGGCTGCTGAGTGGAATGCTGCAGCCATGCCACAGCTGCGGGATGGAGCCGGGAGCTGGCCCGCAAGCCGGAGCGGCACAGCCCCTCTTCCAGCCAATGGGAGTGTGACAAACGTCCTTTTCTTAGCAGGTGAAGTCCACCTGGCTGAAGTGGGGGGAAGGGAGGAGGCCCAGGGCTTCCCCTCAAGCGACGCCGTGTTTTAAAAATACTTCTGACAGGTCACGCTAAGTCATTTTCATGAGAAACATCTCTTGTGTTTCCCTGATTACGCTTAATAATTCCCAGGCTAAATTAGGAGCTTGGTAAAATACAAACCAGTGATTAGGAAAATTAAATGGATAGAGAACACTTACCATCAGATGCAGCAGCCAGACATTACTTTTCAATAGGTACAATTAAAATTCGAATAAAATAAGAAAATAGTAAATTTTAACAACCATGCATACTTATCACCGGACACATACATACAGATAGTTAGCAGAAAGAAGTGCTATTGCATTTGTAATTTGGGGCGATTTATAATTATAATTAAAAGAAAGTTACAAATAAAATAACCCTCCTAATTATCTGGAATGTGGATATATTTTTTAAATATGTACATATTTATATTTTAATCTGGCCAATGGGCTAGCTTTTTTTCTTGTTAATCTATCTAATCAGGGTTGACCCCTGACAACAGTATTCCTATGAGATAATGTCTATCTAAATTATTTTTCTGTTTTGTTTCTATAACACTCAGAGTACCAAAACTAGACTCACAAAGTAATGGCAGAAATGGAAGAAGCTATATTAAAGCAACTTTGGTCGTCTCCTGAAAGTCCCTTTTTAAAAATTTGGCCAACACAAAGCAAGCATTGCTGAGTTTCTTTTTCTTTTTTTACTTAATATTTTATTGTCTCATAATTCCTCAAATCTTTGTTTTCAGTCAAGTATGCTTTCAAAACTATCACAGTTTCTTCATTCTGTCATTTCCCTTTAGATTTACAATTAATGTACATTTGAAAATCCTATTTGATTTCACATATAAACTTAAACACTTTGTAGTCTGAAAGTTCTTTTCACTTTAGTCTTTATAATTATTGGCATTTAAAATAATTAACTTCTAACTTGATTATATTCTCCCTTTTCTATGTTAGTGCCATTTATAGTTCTTCTGAGGATCTATTCTATATATAACATCCATTTAAGAAATGAATGGGTACTGAATTTATTAAAAATGCTGTAGGTGTTTGGGCACCAGTGGTTCACGGCTACATGTAATCCTACTTACAAAGGAGGCTAGGATAGAAAGATCACAGTTTGAGTCTCATCTCCAATTAACTACCAGAGACACAAGAAGTGGAGTTGTTGTTCAAGTGGTACGGCATCAGCCTTGAGCATAAAAGCTCAGGGATAGGGCTCAAGCTTTTAATCTGAAATTGGATCTATTTTTCCTCCATTGCTTCTTTCTCATTCCTCTGTTTGTCCTCTTTCTAGTCTCCTTTCTATTTCATATTATTCCTCAAGGTTATTTATTCGTACCTTTATTAATAGCTTCCTAGTTCATTCAGTATTATCTTTGCTTCTTTCCCCTCTGATGTGTTATTTTTTATTTTTATTTTTTGCCAGTCCTGGGGCTTGAACTAAGGGCGTGAGAGCTGTCCCTGAACTTCTTTGCTCAAACCTAGCACTTTATCACTTGCGCTACAGCGTCACTTCCGGCCTTTTCTGAGTAGTTTATTGGAGATAAGTCTCACAGACTGTCCTGCTTAGGCAGGACCCTCCTGAGTAGCCAGGATTACAGGAATGTGCCACCAGTGCCTGGCCTTCCCCTGCATTGTCAGGGAGCTGTGGCGGCAGTGGTGTTCAAACTGTTATTCCTTCATTTCCACAGCCTGTTCACTTATGTGTCACTGTATCAGGAGCTGAGGAGCATATAAGGAAGTGACATACACAAAAAAAAGAATCTCACCTGGACTATAGTCAATAGCTTAATTTGTCCAAGAGGTTAACTCAACAGCTCTGAAAACACTGTACGCATTTTATGACTGAAAAATAGAGAAATATACTATGGATTAAACAAGCCAGATTTCTCCCTGTCAAAGAAAGGAGTGACAGACAAGGAAAAGGAGAAGTCTAAAACAACACAGTGATGTTAAGTTAGATGTGGAGCTATCAGTATGAACTCATAATCTTTAACAGGTGAATGAATGATGGTAGGTTAAACAAGATAGACAAATATACTTATGTATTTCCTAGTTCTCTCTGATGAGAGGACAGAAATAATGACACTTAGCAAAATGAACACAGATACCCAACACTAACTGAAACCAAGATCTGTAGAGAAATAGACGATTTTGCAGTTGAGGCAGTGAAAGTTCAGGAAGAATCTGGAATATTCTATGGTTCCAGGAATTAAGGAGCGCTCAAAAATGAAGATATGTTGAAAGACATAGGAGCCAATTGTTTGGGACAATTTGAACAAGAAGGAGGGGATGGAGAGAAGGAAGGAAGAAAAGAAGAAAGATGACAAGAAGGAGGGAATGAAGAACTAAGGGGAATAAAGGACAGAAAGAAAGAAGAAGAGAGGAGGGGTGAGAGGAAGACTCAAGTCTGTAGACAGTCACCATTTGTCAAATACCTTAGTAAAAATTGCTTCAGGGAAGAATCACTATGGATATTAAAATTTGTGGACAAAATATAACAGAGTATTTATGTTTTCTCAAGTTATCTGCTCACAAAGCATTTATTCATTATGAAGAGAAAAATAGTAACTTTGCAGTGTAAGATTATCAACATCACCACCTTAACCACAGAATCCAAGTTAACAACACCAACACTGATAGCTGCCAATACCAGGTATCTCCTCATATTCTGTACTTAGATGGAACAATAGCCCTTCTGTGATATTCCTGTCAAAAATGAGTACCCAGATAGATTATAAGGAAACGGACAACCTTACAGGGGGGGACCTGCTGAACATTTTGAGTTCATGAAAGAGAGAGAAATGATCTCACACTGAATGAAGAATGTATGACAGAGGGGAGGGAAGGGATAGTAGGAGAACATCAAAGGAGGGGGTAACAATGCTCGACAAGAAATGGACTCATTGCCTTATTCATGTAACTGTAACCCCTCTGTACAGCATCTTTACAATAAAATAAATGTTAAAAAAAAGAATGTATGACAACTAAACGCAATGATCCTGGACTGGAAAATGAGCATTAATGACACAGCTGGTGAAATTAAATAAGGTAGTCTGAGTGTAGTCAACAGTATGATGTTATTTGTTGGTTTTGGTCATTGTGCTATGATTATATAATGTAATGTTTAGAAAAGCTGGACTCAGGGTACACTAAAATATTCTGTACTCTGCAATTTTTGTAACTCTGAAATTATGTCAAAATAAATATGAAAAACAAAAACAATATTAACTTTCAAAAATAAATGAGTCCAAGCAGAAACTTTAAAATACAGAAAAAATAGACCCCAGTTTCAGGTGGAGAAAATTGGAATCTCATCAGTATAATCTGAACATTAGCCAAGCCATCTTCAATAGAGATATATCTAAATGAGGAAATTAAAACTTTCAGAAAAACTTCCTGAAGACCAGATGGCTTTTTCTACTGTTTCTTCTCTGTTTTTTTAATGACTTATAAAGTGTTACTTGTTAATATATATGTATATTATCATTATTGGAAAGGTGATGTACAGAGGAGTTGCAGTTACATTAGATTACAGGTGTGTACCACAAACAGCTGCTCTGGTTTATATATTTTATTCTAGTCCTGAGTTGTAGGGCTCAAAATTGAAATTTTCCTTTTAGTCAAAAATTGATTTATGAATTCAATAAGCAGAGCAGAAAGAGATATAGGCATGGCTCAAGTACTAGTGTGCCTCCCCAGCAAATATGGAGCCCTAAATTCAAACATTGTACCATTCACAGCCAAATATATATATATATATATATATATATATATATATATATATATATATATATATATATATATATATATATATATGTCTTGGAGTAGAATTCCTGAAGTTCAAAAATTATACCATACACAACTAGAATATTTTGTTTGTTAAGTATAGCCCAGAAAATAATACAGTAAAGCCACCAGTACAACCATGTTTCTTGCAGCACTATTCACCACAGCCAAGGTATGGAATTAACTCAGATGCCCCTGAGTGGACAAATGGATCAACAAAATATGGTATATATGCACAATGGAATTTTATTCATCCATTAGAAATAATGATATTGTGCTTCTATGTAAAGAAATGGAAAGACTTGGAAAAATTATGTTAATTGAAGTAAGTCAGGCCCAGAGAGTGACAAAGAATCCATGTTTTCCCTTATATGTGGAAGCTAGACTTAGCTTACAAACTCTTGAGTAAATACATTGAGTGGCATGCAACTGTATACAAATGGATTCACTGAAATATGTTAGATTCAAGTGAGACCTTAAATAATATATGTAATTCCTTAGAAAACTAAAACCAAATTTCAACCAAATAAAGCACCAGGAAGCAGGTACTCAAAGGGGAAAGGGGCAGATGGATGAAGAGAAGAGGGAGAGAAGGCAGTCAAGAATCCAATGTATATACTACAAAATTAAGAAGAGTGACAGTAAGGGTAGGGAGGGAGAGATGGTGGGGAATGTGGAAAGGGTGATGTTGGTCAAGACATACTGAAGGTATTTATGAACTACTTTGTTAAATGGCAACTCCTTTGTCCAATTACTTGAACAAGAGAAATAAAATGAATTTTTAAAAGTATATTCCTGAAAGCACAGCTGAAATTACCCAGAAACAGATCGAGATGCTTGTTCTGAGTCCCAATGTGAGGGCAATGCACCTGCCTTCACATACCCTGAGATTCACCCTTGTTCTAGTAAATCCTTCCAGTTGTGAGTTAGTATATTGATTCACAAGTTAAAATTAACTGCTTCAAAGAGAAAAGACATACAGAGCTGCTATCACTGTGGACAAGGATCTGCTCCTGAGCAACAAGTCTCAAAGGGGTTGGCACCTTTGAACTGGGAGGACACAGAGGGAAGGGGACTAAACCTAGCACTTGAAGTCAGAGAAAGCAAGCAACACAGCACCCTGAAGCACTGTGTGGAGCTGGCTCTGAGTTCTGGGTGAGCTATCTGCAAGGACAATAACATAACACCTATCCTCGCAGTAAAAGATTTGTGGACAGCCCAAAAGTCTTGGGTTCACCCCCAAAACTGAATGATAGTTTGCTTAGGCACTTAGGGTGCCCAGGGATTGCAGCCTATCTGGCTTCTTCCTGGTTGTGTCATTTTTATTTTCTGTTGGAAGGCTGGGGGTCTGGGAATGGGTGTCCACGGGAAGTTCGGAGCCGCCCACTGCCAATCCAATCAAGGACAGCTCCAGTTAGCTTGTTTCCAGCTCGTAGGCACTGTGGTTCCAACATTAATATTTTTGAATATTCAGCACATCCCAGAGGGAGCGCAAAGGGGCCTCCCTACCTTGTTTCTCTTCACAAAACAAGTCAAGATGAGGTCTTCGCTGATGAAACTTCTGGCTTCCTCCTGCCCAGCTGCGCTCCATCCCCATGGCTTTCCCTCTTGGAAATCTCAAGAGTCCCCAAAACTTGCCTCCAAGCTAGACATGACCTGGCCCGGCTGACTGCCTTCCAAAAGAAATTTTTATGGAAACATTTTTTTCCTTGACAGAGATTTTAACAAATACATAATCCATGCAAAACCATGTCTCCCCTATGCAAAGCTGTGTCCCCCTTGTAACTAACTTTTCAAAACTCGGGTCTTTCCTTTCTTACCTCCTCCAGGATATATGCTTCCTTCTTTTGGACTTAACACCAGTTTGGGGGAAGGCACGTGGGGAATTAGACAGGCCTGGCGTCTTGATCATGAGAATGGGAAGGAAGGCATCCAAGGCAAAGCTGGGTAAACATAGGAAAACCCTGGGCTTGTCGCTCATAATCATTTCCTGCTGGCTTCAGCAGGAACTTAGCAACAGTTAATTTTTCACACCTAAATTCAACAACAACAAATGATCACTGTGGACAAAGGCTGGAGTAGAGTCACGAGTCAGTCCTACCATTGACACCCTAGTGTTCCCCCTGAACATGTTTCCCGTCACAACACTGTGCTCCCTAGAATGAGAGTTCACTCCCTTTTGTTGCCATTCTCTGGTTCCTGTGCTGTATCCTCTATTAGACTAATCTATAATGATGAGTGGTTCTGCCCACAGGAGTGCCTTATTGGAATGTCTCCCTTGAGAGTCAAAGTCCCTTGAGGCTATAAAAGCCTTTCTCAATCTTTGCCAGACTTTCCAAAATGGCGGCCAGGGTGCATAACAGCGCAGATGGAGAATCTTACTGTTGGTGGCAACCGGGAGCCCCTCCTCCACATCTGACTTCAGCAGGTGAGGCCACAGACACCTCCTTTCCTTAGACGACTCATTCGAGGCTCTTGGGCTTCGAGGCCTTGTGTTTCCACTTGCAGTGTTTCCCGTACATCCCTTGCAGTCAAAGCCACCAATCGTCCAGGTGACAACTGGTAGGTCTTTCAGGATCAGACTTGTTAAGAAACGAGGCAGGAGACTCATACCTTAAAACTGTTGCTCTGGTGTCGCGGCTGGCTTGCTCAGCTTCCTATCTAATTCTCAGGCCGTGTTCTGCGCTGAGTCATTGCCTCCAGCCTCAGTGGTCTAGGGGATGATGAAATCATGCTACAATAACAATGCCTAACACTTACTAATGCTGACCCTGACTGTACAGCATGCAGTGGTTAGCAAGTCATTATTTCATTTAACCATCACAAACAATTATTATTAACTTAAGAGGATCACTTTGGGAAATCAAGTAAGGTGCTCAAATCCAGGCAGCTAGTAACAAAGTCCTTAGTACAGCAAACAGAGTTCCCACTACCAGAACTTCTCCGAAACCATTTCTCCTTCCCCCAACTGGCTAACAAGCAGAGGAGGAGAGATGACTGACCGATCTGAGAAAGCGGCTTCCTTCGGAAGGTCAGCAAGTCGTGGAACTGAGTGTGAAGTGTCCGACGTGTCCATTGTGACAGCAACGTTCCACACTCAGTGGGATTACATGGAGATTCTGACCCGGCCCATACTAGAAGCTACAACACGGATTTCTGCTGACAGTGTACTGGGAAATACAGCGTGTCCTTCTTGAGCACCACAGAGAAGCTCGACTCTTTCCAGCGAATTGCATTGGAGTGCTGAGGAAAGAAATCAACCCTAAGCCCCCAGAGTCTCAGCTTGATGCAGAATCCCCTCTGACTACATTTCCTCTTCCAGTTCTCTTCTGGAGGTACTCTGTGTGGTGGCTCACTCTGCTTACCATGACCCCTGGCTCTAGGGACAAACATATTTCCCAAGGCTGCTAAGCTGTAATAGGTTACCATCCGTGTGGCAGGGAGTGAGCATGAAACACAAAGTACACGCAAGCAGGAATCAGCTTCTGCTTGTAGAGTACAAGGTGGGTGGTGGTGCAGAGAATAAGAAAGCATGAATAGTAGCAGGAATGATCTCTCTCTTTTCTTGTCCTTCTTCACAGTAGATAGCAATTGGAACAGCCATTAGATTTTGATGGATTAGAACCATCAAACGACGCGGCAGAGACCCAATGACCTTTGTGGAGCACTTAATGGTAAACTCTTTCAAGGCAGAGCTGTTGGTAGCGGGATTCCTCGCACTGTGAACTTAGATTCATCCACTGTAAAATGAAACTAACATCTCAACAGCCAGTGGTTGGAGGAATAAGCAAGAAGCAAGGTATTTTGGAATCTGGTACATTGTCGCCACTGCCACTGTTAGTACCCGGGGAGCAGGATACCTCTCCCAGAAGCACTCTTTTTGTCTGCCGGTCTTGGGTCTGGCGTACGGTCCCTGAGCTTTCAGGCTCAAGGCTAGTGCGCTACCACTTGAGCCACAGGTCTGTTTCTCTCCTTTGTGGTGGCTCATTGGAGATAAGATTCCCACAGACTTTCCTGCCCCAGCTGCCCTCAAACCGCATCCTCCAGATGTCAACTTCCTGAGGAGCTAGGAGTGCGCGTGTGAGCCACTGCCACCTGACCTCCAGTCAACTCTTCACTCCAAAGTCTCTTGAAACATGTGAGGGACGCTGGACGGGAAGAGGCCGGACTGGATCCTCTCTCCATCCTTTTAATTGTGTGGCAATTGTATCTTCACCACCTGGCACGTAGAACATAATCAATCAAGAATTCATCACTTAACCATAACTGGCATTTTCATATTTTAGTCTTCTAGCATCAGGATGAAAATGTTGGTTAAAAAATACTCAAGGTCAGTCCTAGCTCCAAATTTCTCTAATGTTTCGTGGATCCTAAAGAGCCAATGTGCCCTTAAAACTCATGATGTTTAATGAGCATTTTAAAAAACAGTTGGATTATCCTGCAGAGGATTTCTTTCTTTGTGATATGAAACTATGTATGCATGTGAGGTTAAACGAGACGGTCACAGGGCAGGGTCTTCATGTTCATTCCCTCAGCTAGCCTGAATTGAAAAGTACTATTCTGTGTTAAGCTCTCAAGGACACTGAGTTTTCCACGTGAGCGTAAGAGTGTGCAGGAGCCAACTGAACCTACACATGCAGTGTGTTCACCAATATGCTAATGCTGGTTTTGAAGTTCTGTTGTATCTAGGCTCCAGGGGCTTGGGGATAGCTCAGTGTTAGAGCACTTGCTTAGCATGAATGAGGCCCTGGGTTCAATCTCTGGTACTGGGGGAAAAAAAAACACACCAAAAAAAACAACTCATGCAGCCTCTGAAAGATACCCTTGTGCTCTAAAATCCACACACAAAAAGAATCTTGCACCCGTTTTTTTTTTTTTTAAATGACTGACAGAAATAGAATTCCAGCTAAGGGGAAATAAGTGGATCAGCAATAACTCACACATGAAAAAAATTAACCATATAGTAGTACAAGTGCTAAAGAATGACCTATGTCTACATATATGCATTTTGATTTAGCCTACATTTCTCTCCCATGTGGCTTTCATTAGTTAAGTAAACAAATGTTCATTTAGTTTCAAATCCATACAAGGCTTTCTACCAGGCACGAGGCGGGTTACAAAGATGAAGTCAATATAGATGTTTTCTGCTCAAGGAGCAAGCAACTGATTAGGAGGGTCACAGGCTAAACACAGGAGCAATTATAATACAAGAGAAAATATTCAGCTTCCCAGGGAAGCATCTAGAGGCTCCGTGGATGTCCTTAGGTGAGGGGCTTTCATTCTACTAAGAAGTCAGATGGAGCCAGGCACAGCAGCTCACGCCTGTCATCCAAGCTACTCAGGAGGCTGAGATCTGAGGATCATGGTTCAAAGCCAGCCTGTGCAGAAAAGTCCCTGTGAGACACTTATTGCCAATTAACCACTCAAAAACTGGAAGTGATGCTGTGGCTCAAGTGGTAGAACACTAGCCTTGAGCATAAAGAGGCTCAGGCCCTGAGTTCCAGCCTCACAACCCACAAAAAGAAAGTCAGATGGAAAGTACTTGGAAGGTCTACATGTGTACACAGGAGTCTCCGGTGGCTGGGGGAAGCACTTGGTTCTAAGGATTCGAATGCAGGGCTGGGAGAAAGGCTAGGCAATAGCATGCAATCTGGGCCAGGGAGCATAAACTTTATTCTCTAAGTAACAAGAAACCATTAACGTATTTTGGCCAAATGATTATATTATTGTAGTTGGGTATTAGAAAGGTGATTGTCAGAAGAACCCCAAAACGGGCAAATAAGGAAATAGATGGCCAGTGAGAAAAATGTCACAAACTGGAACCAAAGTAGCAAGGGCTGATCTAGGTGCTGGCTGAAGGCTTGGGGGTGATGGCAGGCGCTGGGAGATGAGTCTTCCTGTCAAATGCACTGCTTACTAGCCATGCAAGCTTGTGGGACAGGAAGCTCCAAAAAGGCCAAGAAGATGACCATTAGAAGAGCACAGGCTGGACACAGAGGACGCTGATAGAAATTTAGAGACTGGTCCGTGTGAGATCCTGAGAACCTCACATGGAAGTGACCAGAAAATGACTCCACAGGCCCAGCTCACATGCTGGAAGGGGAGGCTGGCCAGCACAGGCCCAGCTCACATGCTGGAAGGGGAGGCTGGCCAGCACAGGCCCAGCTCACATGCTGGAAGGGGAGGCTGGCCAGCACAGGCCCAGATTGCGAACGGCGTGGGTGTCCGCTGCAGCATTTTAACTGATGTTTGTGAGACCAAGTGGAAACGTCCAGGGAGACAGCACAGCGAAGACCACAGCAAAGCAGTGTTCTCCCTTCATCCTTCACTGTGATTTCAGCTACCTCTGCCTACAAATAGTCAATGGAAGGTTCCAGAAGACAAATTAAGTTCAGTCACGCAGCAAAGCCTCCGTCTGTCCCAGGCTGGGTCATCGCTCTCCCGCTGGCCTCAGTACCCAGTACTCAGTACCCAGCACCCAGTACCCATCCCCGTCATCAGCCTGCCTGTTCCAGTCTCCACCTGCCAGGCCTCAAGTGGCACTTGTTGCACCTAATAACAGCTCCAAAGCAAAGCGTGGCCATGGCGGCTACGCGTGTGTCCAAGAGAAGAAACGAAATCCTGCCCCATGAAAAGGTGTGTTTTTTTTAAATAACGTGCAATACGATATTTTAAGAAAGCACATTTCACCTAGAACTTTTATGACAGAATTATTCCATTGTACTATTAGTGATGTAACTCTCCTGCTGGGTCGTGAGCATGTATGTAATGAAAACATGGAATGCACGTAGGGTTTTCTATCAGCCATGGGGTCAGGTGTCTACTGTGAATTTGGGCTATGGATAGGGAAGGACATTGGTAGACACCTGTATTTTGGCAGAAGTGGACCAAAGAGCACCTAAGAGACAGAAGAGGAATTCTAAATTATACTTATAAATCAGGAAAAAAGAAGAACTGAGAAGCAAAGAATCCCAGGAAGAGACAAAACACACCAGGAAGGGGGTAATAACCATAAACAGTAGCTCCAACTGGTTCCGATTGATTCCAGTCCCACCCAGGTAACAGCATGACTTTTGCTTTCGTCTGAAGCAACAGGGAACACCAGAAGAAATGGAACCCACGACAAACAGCCCTGCCCGCCAGCCGTTCTCAGCCTGCTTTCCTTTCCTCGAGACTCCCGGGAGCCGGTCTTTCTATGGATGCCCGTGTTTATGTATTTTCATTTCTCTCGGGTAACTATCTCAGACTGGGATTTCTCTCTTTATGCTGTCATCTAATTGAATTTTTGCAAGCACCTAATGAAAGATCAGTATCGTTCTCATTTATCTTCAGTGAATTTTACCTCCAAGGGGACTCAAGGAGAAAGTGGGCTAAGACCTTTCTCACCTCATGCTCCTTCATCAAAGCTGTCTCCCCTTCTCTCTCAGGTCTGTCTTCTGCTGAGTGATGGTGAGGGAAAAAGATAGAAAGGAATCTGTGCTAATGTAGCTGACTCACATTACCAACAGATGGCATGTCCCAAAATGCATCTGAACCTTCTGTCCACATCCCCTCCAGCATCTGTTGTTATTAGAGTTCGTGATTATAGCCATTCTAACTGGGGTGAGGTGGTATCTCAGTGTTGTTTTGATTTGCATTTCTTTTATGGCTAGAGAGGTTGAGCATTTCTTCATGTGTCTATTGGCCATCCTTCTTTCCTCTTCAGAGAAGTTTCTTTTTAAGTCTTTAGCCTACTTATTTATTGGGCAGTTGTTTCTTTGAGGATTTGTTGTTGGGGGATTTTTTTTTTGTCAGCTGTGGGGCTTGAACTCTGGGCCTGGGCGCTGTCCCTCAGCTCTTCAGCTCAAGACAAGCACTCTACCGCTTGAGCCACAGCACCACTTCCAGTTTTCTAGTGGTTTATTGGAGATAAGAGCCTCACAGACTTTCCTGCCTGGGTTGGCTTTGAACCGTGATGCTCAGATCTCAGCCTCCTGAATAGCTAGGATTGCAGGCGTGAACCACTGGCGCCCAGTGGGATTTAATTTTTTGAGTTCCAGTTATATCTTAGATATGAGACCCTTGTCCATTGTATGGCTAGTGAAGATCTTCTCCTAATTCATGGGCTTTCTACTGATCTTGCTAGCTATGTCCTTTGCCATACAGAAGCTCTGCAGCTTCATGCAATCCCATTTGTCCAACATTTCTTTGACTTGTGTTTCTGGGTTTCTATTAAGAAAATTTTGGCCTGTGCCAAGGAGACCTAAAGTTTCTCCTATTCTTTCCTGTAATGTTTTCAGTGTCTGCTTTGAGTTTGAGGTATTTGATCCATTTGGAGTTGATTCTGGTGCAGGGTGATATATAAGGATCTAGCTTTAGTTTTCTACTGCATTGTTGGTGGGAGTGTAAACTTGTTCAACCACTTTGGAAAGCAGTATGGAGGTTCCTCAAAAGACTCCACATAGAGCTCCCCTATGACCCAGCAATCCTACTTTTGGGCATTTACCCAAATGACCACAAACAAGACTAAAGCTACCAGCTCGACTATGTTTATTGCAGCATCATTTACCATAGCTAAGATATGGAACCAACCCAGATGCCCCTCAGTAGATGAATGGATCAAGAAAATGTGGCATATATACACAATGGAATTCTATGCCTCCATCAGAAAGAATGACATTGCCCCATTTGTTAGGAAATGGAAAGACTTGGAAAAAATTATATTAAGTGAAGTAAGCCAGGCCCAAAGAAACATAGGTCCCATGGTTTCCCTTATTTGCAATAACTAGTCTGAGACAAGCAGAAAAGGTCAGATAAGTTGATGTTAGGGAAATGAACCCTAAGATGAGGACTCAAGTGCCTTTTTCTTTCTTGCGATTGTTTCTAACACATTTATATTTATAAGGTGATTTTTTTTGTTGCTTTGTATGTCCCTCCCCCACAGTATAACCGCTGCTTTCACTGTATTTGATGTTGGTATAATTTGGGGAGGGGAAGGGGAAAAACAAATTGTTTAAATAGGGATACAGGTGGATCCATTGCAACGATGAGATGTACAGGGGGTAGTTGTGGAGATAGGAGGGCAGGGATCGTAAGGGACAATCAAAGGAGGAGGCAACAATGCTTGATAAGAAATGTACTCATTACCTTGCTCATGTAATTGCAAGCCCTCGGTACAGTATTTTCACAATAAAAAACTTAATAATAAAAAAACACATCTGAAGTATGCATTCTGTACTTTTCCCTTTCATCTTGAGTGGTATGGTGTGACATAGCAGGACTTATCTGCTAGGACTCTTTAAATTACCCATCAAGTAGATGTTATGCACCAGGTAAGGGAAGAGAGTAGTCACCCACACAGTCTCACTGTGGCCCCCTGTGGCTCTCACGTTAGACAAATGACCTATGATTATTACATACTTCCACCAGTGTTCCAGAGAAAAAGGAACATAGCTGTGTGAAAGTATCTGAAACCTGATCAGAATATGGGATCAAAGTGAGCTTTCTAGAGGAAACAGAAATGTTTCAGCTGAGGTGTGAAGACAAGGTCAGTGTGACAAAGGTAAAACACATCTGCAGAAAGATCTTGTAACAGACGGAGACAAAAGGTGAGAGGGACTGGGCTCATACAGAACATGAATGAACGCCAGGGCATTCCTGACGGTGCAGTGCCAAGGATGGAATTGGAGCTCAGAACTGGGCATGGGGCTTAGGGACACATTAGGGAGCCACCTGTACTGTAATAGAAACGAGAAACCATTTCTACCTAGCAGCAGCATAATAGAAGTTGTGTTTTGAAAGTATTTCTCCACACAAGGGGTGACCACTTTTAGAAGAAATCCAAAGCGGATAAGATCCAAGTGACTAAGAAGCTCAGCATAATAGCGAGAGGAAGGAGTGCGCGTCAAGATGTTTAAAAGCAAAACTAAATGTCTGTGGGGTGGATGACAGAAAACTCTTAGTTTCTGGCCTATTCATGGTTATCTTGCAATAAATCCAATAAAATGGCAGCAATAGTAGCTGTTGTAGTTGATTTTGTTGTGTTGCTACCATCACCACCATTATATTACTTAAATACCTTGAATAGAAAAAATAGCAACAACACCTATTATTTCTTATGCAAACTCTTTTCTGTTATTCTAATAATTTATTTTTAATTTTTTTATTTTCTTTAAGTAGTGGTTCTGTTGTAAGCCACACTTTGGAAGATGGGAATCCTGGGGCCTTTATACAACACTAGGGTACAAAGGCCTGCAGCCCCCAAACATAACTAGCACAGTTAGGAAACAGGCCAGAGAGGAAAGAAAGAACAAAAACAGTACCAGTAAGCCAACTCGGCTCCAGTGGAGAGCTGAGTTGGGACACCAGGGGGACTGGAGACGAGCCAGGACACAGGACACGGGACAAGGGACACAGGACATGGAACATAGGACACGGGACAGGGGACATGGGACACAGGACAAGGGACATGGGACAGGGGACACGGGACACAGGACAAGGGACACGGGACACAGGACATGGGACATGGGATACAGGACATAGGACATGGGACACAGGACACGGGACACAGGACACGGGACGCAGGACACAGGACACGGGACACAGGACAAGGGACACGGGACAGGGGACACGGGACATGGGACACGGGACAAGGGACACGGGACAAGGGACACGGGACACGGGACATGGGATACAGGACATAGGACATGGGACACAGGACACAGGACACGGGACACAGGACAGGGGGCACAGGACACAGGACACAGGACACAGGAAACAGGACACAGGACACGGGACACAGGACACGGGACACAGGACACAGGACAGGGGACACAGGACACAGGACGCAGGACACAGGACACAGGACATGGGACACGGGACATGGGACACAGGACATTGGACACGGGACACAGGACACGGGACAAGGGACGTGGGACGCAGGACACAGGACACAGGACACGGGACACAGGACACGGGACACAGGACACAGGACATGGGACAAGGGATGTGGGACGCAGGACACAGGACATGGGACACAGGACACGGGACGCAGGACACAGGACACGGGACGCTGGACAAGGGACATGGGACACAGGACATGGGACACAGGACACGGGACATGGGACACAGGACACGGGACGCTGGACACAGGACAGGGGACACGGGACACAGGATACCATCATGGAGACACACGTGGCTGGTCCAGGCCTCAATAGGGCCAGGGCAGTGGACAGGTCCACGGGAAATTCCCAGTCCCAGGCACTGGACTGGCAGGTTCAATAACCTATCAGCCAAGGGCCCGCCCTGTCTCCAGGGGTCCTGGGAGGTCAGCATGAAGGCCGGACGCCAGGCCCTTCCCTCCGCCATGTGGCCAAGATGGTGCCGGCCAGACCCGACCTTCTCCTGCAGGACAAATGAGTCGCCATTGAAGCAGAGCAGCTGGGGGTGATTCGTCTTGATCAGTGTCGCCCTCCAACACGCACCCCCTTCCCTGCCTCTCTCGGTTCTCTGGTGCATTCTCCCTTCCCCACCCCCTCAATCTGTGTGTCACCTTCCTCTGGCAAGTGCCCATCCCCCACGCTCACGTCCTTGGACTTTGACCTAGTCTTTCTAAAGATTTATAGTATGTGAGCCCTCCAGAGCCCCTATTATACTTCCGTTAATTCATTTGCATCCACTGGCATACCACCCAAGAGTTTACTTACAGATTTATAGGCACCTTTGTTGCTATTCTGACTATTGAAATAGCATCTCTGTAACCTTGAAATTATCCGTGATGAAAGTTTAAATTGTTTTTACATGATTATGTTCATAAATAAACATATGACTAAGTGCTACAAAAAAGAGTTAGAACATTCTGGATATGCTTACCATAAAGAAATGATGGCTACTTTAAGTGATGAAAATATCAATTATCCTGAATTGATTTTATATTTACATATGGTATCTATAAATACATAAATATAAATTTGTAAAACTACATAAATCATTTTATCTATTTAAAAGAATTACTGTACTTAATAATATGTATAAATGTGATTTGTGGCTCAAAAATAGAATAATCCAGCAATAAGCTCTGCCCAGGATGGGTATCGAGTGCTGTACATGGAGAGCTGCACCCTCCCCAGGAGGAGATGCCGCTGCAGCTGCTTTACCAGCAGAGGGCCTGGTCACAGTGGGCAGTCTCACCGCCGGAGTAGCCAATCACAAGGCTCCAGGCCTCCTGGACAAGGAAATTCTTTCAGACAAGACTCAGCAGAGAGGGGGCTGAGAAGGTGGCTCAGTGGTAGAGCGCTTGCCTTGCATGCATGAGGCCCTGGGTTCCATTCCTCAGCACCACATAAGCAAAAAGAAAAAAGCCAGAAGTGGCGCTGTGGCTCAAGTGGTAGAGCGCTAGCCTTGCGCTGAAGAGCTGAGTGACAGCGCCCAGGCCCAGAGTTCAGGCCCCACGACTGGACCCCCCCCCAAAAAAAAAGACTCAGCAGAGAGATCTACATAAATGTGCATAATTTGAAAATCTCTAATCTAAAACCAAATGGAAAATCCAGGGCACAAAAATAGTGGAGCTGGGAAGTGGCGCTGTGGCTCAGGTGGTACAGCTCTAGCCTTGAGCTGAGGAGCTCAGGGACGGCGTCCAGGCCCAGAGTTCAAGCCCCCCATAAAATATTGGAACTGGGTTTGTTTGAAAGCACACAAAAAAACACTATAAATTGAATGCAGAATTGAAATGCAGAATTGTCTTGTTAGAGAAAAAATTAGCCCCTGAATGTAAGTTAAATATAGAGAATTCACCATCTCCAGTAGAGATCAGGGTTGTTTTGATGCTGGATATGAAGCTCAGGGCAATCTATCTTTGAGCTGTGCCTTTGGCCCTCAATAGCTTTTGATAAATATGTATAGTCAAGTTATCATCACCCTAATCAAGACGTATAAGCTATTTGAAAGAAAGAAAAGGTAAGAAAGAAATTTAGTGAATTTGTGAGGAGTTGACTTTAATTAAATCATATTACAGATTCAATAAAGACAAACTTGCTAATGGGTTGGGTATACAAAGGTTAGGAGAGAAGAGCTCAGGATAGCTCCTTAACTCCTGATAAATTGGCTATGAGAAGTATCACTTGTTATGAATGACTGACGTTTTGTATGGAAAATCAGTAGTTTAGTTCTGTTTGACAAGGAGGAGTTAATTTATGTAAGATAAAAATATATATGAATCAGCACTTAGAAGACTGGTCACACAAAGTAAAATGTTGCATCAGTGAGTGGTAAAGATAAGACTTGAACACATGCAGGATTAACTTCACAGCCTGGTTCTTTACCATAAATGTATATCTTTGTGTGTGTGTGTGTGTGTGTGTGTGTGTGTGTGTGTGTGTGTGTGTATGTGTGTGTGTGTGTGTGTATGTGTGTGTGTGTGTGTGTATAAAATCAGAAGAAAATACAAAAAGTGCCTTGTTATTTTTACACAAAACTCTTTGAATTTCTTTTTTTTTTTACTTTAGAATTTAGTGATGGTTTTGCCAGAGAAATTTCCTACCAGAAGGAAGAGAAAAAGAAGTTGACTAATGATCTTTCAAAGGTCGGTGATGTACGGAAGAAAATTACGTATGTTTTTGTTTGAGGAGAAGAAGGGTCAGGGGATTTGAGGCGAGTGTGGGGCGGAGATGGTTGACCAGAGGTCAAGAAAGGGGGTGAACAGCACTAAGAAAAGGTGAGAGAAAGGGGGAGGGAAGGAAAGGAAAGAAAAATTGAGAGGAAGAATATTGAGCAGGTACATAAAGAATAAAGCAGCATGGAGTATAATACCTTGCAAGAAAGCTAAGAACTGAAGGTACTGATTGCCAAGTTAGGCAACCTGTGCATGGTTATTGTCACAAGAATTGCTCTCTGTTTGGTTTTACAGTGTGTGTGTGTGTGTGTGTGTGTGTGTGTGTGTGTGTGTGTGACATAAAAATAGGGTTATGTTTAAATACCTATACAGAAAATATAGTAAAATTTTTAAGAAGAAAATAAGATAACTAGTCATACTTCCGGCCAAAATTACAGCTCAAATTTACCCTTTTGGATTATTTCCACTCATAGACACACACACACACACACACACACACACACACACACACACACACACACACACATTCACATTTCTTTCTACAAAAGCATCCATGTTGGTAATCTCTTTTCTATCACTCAATAATATGTCATAGCCATTCCCCAAGAAATCTCTTCTCATGTTTGTGTAGAATCTTGTGATACAGACAGATGTAATCTATTTAATCAACCTCCTCTTGATGGGCACTGGGTTATTTTGAATTCTGAGTTATTGTAAACAGCACCATGGTGGATATTCTTACCCTAACATTCCCGTACAGGTATCTATTTGTGTACATAGGATAAGTTTTGCTTCCTAACCCTGGATCCCACCTTCCTGTGGAATTTTTATCTTCTCCACTCAATTGCAAATTTTCTGCAAATTCAAATCTTCTGCAAAGTAAATTCCAACGAGAAGCTGTTTTTTTAAAGTGAAAAAAAAGCATATCAATCACTCAAGTGTCTTTCCAAGACAATATGTGACGACACTTCCTCCTTCAACAGGGTGTAAGAACATTTGCCCCTCCTGCCTTGCTGGTTTGGGGCAGTGGCCCGCTTTCTAATGTTACAGGTGACCTTGATCAAGAGCATCTAGAAACTTCTGGAAGGCATTCCTAATTGTGGAAAGTACCGCTGAAAACAAGGGAAACTTCTCTGTTTTACAACTCACTGGCTATGTTGTTTGATTTCTCTGATTAGAAAATAATCATAACCTTCAGAGATACCTGCCAAAAAGGATGCTTAATAA
Organism: Dipodomys merriami; assembly: GCF_024711535.1. Lineage (NCBI taxonomy): Eukaryota > Metazoa > Chordata > Mammalia > Rodentia > Heteromyidae > Dipodomys > Dipodomys merriami. Next base: position 1,090,059 of record NW_027206313.1, on the reverse strand, counting down.
GACTTTAAGCAGTCTAGGGGACTACAGATTTTCTCCTTGTGTGAATCTGTAATAACTTTAGAGATTTCTTTCCTCCTTTAGAGAGAGAGGGAGAGACAGAGAGAGAGAGAGACAGAGAGGTGGGTGGGGAGAGTGTGTGCCAGTCCTGGGACTCTAACGCAAAGCCTGGGCCTCATTGTCCCTGGGCTTCTTTTGCTCAAGGCTAGCAATCTGCCACTGGAGCCATAGCTCTACCTCGGCTTTTTGTTTTGCTTTGTTTTTGTACTTTATTGGAGGTCTTGTGGACTTTGTGCTCAGGCTGGCTGTGAACTGTGATCTTCAGATCTCAGTCTCCTGAGTAGGTAGGGTTACAAGTTACAGGCCTGAGCCCCTGCTGCCTGGCTTATTTTGTGTCTTTTTAAAAGAATCAGTGTGAAGGAACTGCCTCCTCAACTCTTGGAAACTGAGCTCGGGAAGTCTAAGAAAAAGTCTCCTACTTTGAACTCTGATTTGAGGTTTGGGCAAACATTCAGGTATTAGTTTAACTCCAGACAAACTACAGAATTGTGATCATTTATTATAGGTCTAATTTGCTATAGGGAGAGCGGTAATATTTCTTCCAGTGTTTTAGAAGAAATTTAAGATGTATATTTACAACACTTAGTCACTTCCCTTAAAAATAAAGTAAAATCTTTTTTTCAGCCTCCATGTGAATGACCAGATGCCTAATTAGGAAACCTGGCAGTCGGCTGCGTGGCGTTAACAACTACCCGTGGCAAGAATAGCCACGGGTCACAACGGCCGTTCCTCAGCCGTGAGCAAAAACGCGTGTGAGGTGATGCAATGAGCGGTGTAAGAGGCTTGGTAAATTTCTACATATGATCAATATATTTTCTGATTCTTGCTAGCTTGGCGAGCCCCGACTTCTCTCTTTGAAGTTTTACTTTCTACCCTTCATCCCATTTTCCTGTGGAATTTTTATCTTCTGCACCCAAACTTTCCCAACTTTCCTGTAGATGGTTGGAGTTTACGATTTGTTTTCTTATGAACAGAAAAAAAAATCACCTACTTTTCGTTCGTTATGTGGGAGATGTGTGTGATGCATTATTCCCACATTTTCAGTGAGTACCTCTCAACTGTCTAAAAGGCATGGTGGTATTGTGGAAAATCAAGATGGACAAGATTTCAGGATTCCTGCGGGTCAAGTGGCCCCTCCCCCGTAGCTGAAGAGAACACAGTAAATATTTGTGATCACATGTTTTTAACTTGTACGGAAACTCTGCCTAAAATGTAACAGCGTACTTTGTTTAAAAAGTTGTAAAAAGTTGCAATCTTTCAAACTGTTTAACAAATTGCTAGTCTTCTAGAGCTTACTTGTCTCACATTAAATTGACCAACTCGAGTTTGCAAACATGCTAAGCTTCTTTTGGAGTAGCTGAAAGGTAAATGCACTGGTATTTTGTGCTACCTTCATTGCCTACAAGCTAAGCACGTGCAGGAAACCAAAGTAATCTAAAGAGAATGGCTGATCCCTACTTCAAAGTGTCAGCAAAGCAATGAGTTGGCATAAATCGACAGTGCCTGGCCATCGCTCTTACCGCTTGAGAAGTCGCATGGCTTGAACTCAAAGCCCCACCGCCACAGCATGCCTGCTCTGCATGCTCGGGTCTCCCTGGGCTCAACAATAAGACAATGAGAACACTAGTGTCCACTCCCTGCGACCTGGATTCATGCCTAGAAGAGAGCCTGGCATACAGAAAGGGCTCACTAAATGATCCTTTCAAGTGTGGTTGTATTTTAGGTGGTTTTCTTTTACTTAAAATTGGTGCTTCCTAACTGTGCATACTTATGGGGGTACTATGTGTAGATGTATGTGATGTTTAATAATTATAATCAAATCTGTGCACTTAACATTTCCATCTTCTCAAATGTGTATATTTTCCTCTATGGTGAGAATATTCCACATCCCCCACTGCCGCTCTATTGAGTGTATCCTTGTCAACCGCAGTCACTGGGTTGTGCGGTAGAGCATGCGCACCTGCTGCCCCTGCTTGCCTGTCTCTGGCAGTGAACTTTCCTCCATCCTCCATGCCCCCCCCATCCACCACTCCCACTCTGCGTGTCAGAGATCTGTTCTTCTGACTTACCTCATTTAGCCACGTCCTGGTACGTTATCACCGTGGGCTATATAGGCCTCCTCTTACTCATTAGACTGCAACAACCTCAGAAAGTAAAGATACTGTCTAGGTGGTGGTGGTGTGGCTCTCGCCCTTTCTGATTTTGCATTGTGAGCACAGAAGCCCGATTCTGTAAATGCTGCTGTCTTCAGGCCTCAGGGTTTAGTTAATTCATAAATGCAAGTGGTACGAATTATGGTCAAAGTGGTCACTGAGAGAAGTAAAGAGAAAACAACACATTCGTTTCCAGTTCATCAAGAGAAACCAAAAGGGGAAAGCGCCTTGGTTCTTATCACTGACGAAGGCGGCCGGGAGCACGAAGGCTGGCCACGCGCGCCTTGGAGACGTAGGCTCTCTGTGCTTCTCCTGCCGTCCTGTCTGTGGGAACAGGTGGGATTGCCTATAAAAATATGCCAGGCGAGACGCGAGCATTTACAAATGTATGACTGGAGATATGGTGGTTTCAAGGGTGAACTCAAATAGTGAAAGTCCTTAGAAAAGCAGCGCCAGCGTTTGCAGAGTAAACATCAGGAGGGGCACTTGCCAGGGGTCCAGCGTAGAGAAGCAGACAAAGAGGAGGAGAAGGGAGACAACCGGTCAAGAACTCAAGGTATAGATTACAAAAAACTAACAGAGGGGGAGGGGTGGGCGGGAGGGAGGGATCAAGACACAATGTACATTGTGTTGAATGGCAGCTCCTTTGTGCAACTACTTAAAATAATACAAAAAAGTTAAATTAAAAATCAATGGTGACTGCTCAGCTTCTTGTTTCTGATGCCATTCGTGAAGCAACACTGCCGCCTGTTGGATCGAAGAGACAATTCCACTGATGCTGTTTGTGGTGTTTTGTTTGGAGGAGGGTTCACTGTGCCCCTCCTGAGTGGCACAAGGTGTTTGATCGAGAGGTGACAGAGACCGAGAAATGAAAACGACCCCCTGGCAAGAAGCCCCCTTTGTAATAAGCCAGGTGAACTGTCCTCATTCGGCACAGAGCGTTGAAAGTCTGTGTTTTAAAACCCGCGGCAGATTTTGTTTTTCTCCCGCATCTTTGCAAGGCTTTGTCGTCTGCCTTGGCATTTTCTACGGCATTCTTCCTCTCTGTGCACACGTTCCATTTTCATGGAACAGCTGATAGTCAAACAGCAGCAGCCAGCCTCTGTCTTAACTGAGCAGAGCCATCCCCACAGTTTTAAGTTTGTTTTACTTTAAGTGAGTCACAGTCCCTTCGGTCTGGTCTATAACATAATGTGAGTACACATGTGTGGGGCCAATACATCAATGCATGGCCAAAGCACCAAGCAGGGGATCGCCACACCCACCGCCCCAGACCCTCATCACCTCTGCCGTGAGAGGACTCCACGCCCTCCCCCGCTGTCTGACTGCAGCACAGCGCTCACAGTGGCGGCTCCATATTGGGCAACGGAAGGCCTGTCATCCTGTCTGTGAGGTCAAGGCTTTGAGCTCGTACGTACGAGTGGTGGTCACAAACATCAGGGGCATGTCTTCCCGAAGGGGAGATAATTACTGGTAGCAAATCAGGTGATTGTGTTGACCATCCAGCCCAATGTAGGCCTGTGATGTCTCGGTGCTTTGCAGGTCTCCCTTGTAATTGTGGCATGGCCATAAACCTCTGAGAGGCTTTCAACAAAGACAAACCAGACTTTAACACTCTCTGTCTGTCATGACGTTACGTCTGACTCCCCCACTTGGAAAACCAAAACTTTCCTTTTGAGACAGTTAACAAATCCTAACTCCTTAGAAGGCCGAGCTTGGAGGATCTTGGTTTGAAGCCAGCCAGGGGGAAATGTTAGTGAGACCTCAATCTCCACAGACCTTCTGGGTGTGGTGATTTGCTCTTATAATCCCAGCTAGAGAGAGGCCAAAAGCAGGAGGCCAAGCCTGAAGCCCCACAGACATTCGCTGGCTTGCTAAAAACAATCATCTGAGTCTAGTAGAAGTAATGTCTCCTCCATAAAAACATAAGACCCTATCTGGAAAATAATAAAAGCACAAAAGGACTAGAGGCATGGCTCAAGAGGTAGAGTACCTGCTTAGCAAGTGTGAGACTTTGAGTTTAAACTCTAAAACAACAACAACAACTATAAAACGTTCGTTTTGCCTGGGCTTTGGTGTAGAAGAAAAAGCCTGGAATTGCGTGCTGGAATCCCACGTACAGAAACCTAAAAAGGAATAAAAAGTAAGCAGGGAGAGTCAGAATGTCAAAGAAGACTCGCAGGACTAAAAACAAAACGGATCAAGCAGCCATGGAGCTCTCAAGGAACAAGATGTCTCTGCTTCATCCTGGCACTGACTTGCTGGCTTCAGATACCACCCTGCCATGCTGCCGACCAAGAGAAGAGCGGCGCTGATCCTCTGTGCGCAGGGCATAGGCAATGCCCATACACTGGAAAGGAGAAGCGTGTGGGTCAGACACCTCCAGGTGCAAAGACCAGCATGGTTAGCTCGAGGAAGCCGAGTTAGAGACAGGGAAAAGCCAGAGGGGCATCAGAAGCAAGCCAGCCTATGAGGAATCAGGAGTACACAACCACTTCTTTCCACGTTCTAGTCTTCAGGTCGGTAGTACGGTTGCACGCCCCTGCCTCGGTGGACGCCAGCAATGGTGGTTTGACTCTCCTCTGTGGACATGACGGGGGAGCTTTCCTCCCAAAGCCTGAAAGCCAGCCGAGGGGCCTCCGACGCCATCACCAGGCTTAGCGATGTCGCAGCCGCCATGTCACCTGTCCCATCTGCCTCGTGGATATCCAGCGCACTTACAGAGCGTAATGGGAGTGAGAGGAACGATCCAAAGGAGATCTTAGGGAACCCATAACTATACATCGCTGGGGGGGGTTGGGGGGGGTCCGGTCATGGGGCCTGAACTCTGGGCCTGGGCGCTGTCCCTCAGCTCTTCAGCTCAAGGCTAGCGCTCTACCACTTGAGCCACAGCACCACTTCCGGCTTTTTTCTTTTTGCTTATGTGGTGCTGAGGAATTGAACCCAGGGTCTCAGGCATGCAAGGCAAGCGCTCTACCTCTGAGCCACCTTTTCCCAGTCCAAATTGCCGGTTTTGAGGGCACTAGGGGACAGTGGTTTACTGAGTGAATGATAGAGAAATGTTTGGGCTGTGTGAATACCATGCGTTTCTCCCAGCTCCAAACGTGGCAGCCAGAACAGGGCTTCTCAGGGATCTCTAAGATTTCTCTCTGTTATCCATAGTCTTTATCAGTGCCCAGACTAGAAATGAAAGCATCAGCTCGGTTCTCTGTCTCCACCGCACCTACTCAAGCTGTACAGAAGCCAGCAAAGCATCCTTTAGGCACAAGTTCAGGCAGCGGCACTGCGCTCAGGGGCGCTGCGGCTGACCGGGAAAGCCCGTCTTGGCCCTGCGCTCCCTCCTCTGTCCCTCCTTGCCCGTCTCACTCTGTCAAGGTCACTGCGGCCTGAGGACAAGCGACGCTGCCGCTGTCTGTGTCTTCAGACTTCTCCTCCCCCCATCTCAACTTGGCTCACACAGGACCTTCTCTGGTCACCTCCACACTTGAGTAGCTCTGCCCGCCACACGCATCCTGCTATCTCTCTCTCTGGCATGTCACTGATGTGTTCTGCTGCACAAATGCACCACATCCATCTGCTTCTCTGTCTATTCATCATCTGGCTCCCTTCGCTCCTTGAAGTCAGGGACTGGGTGTAGTTTTCGGTGGAAAAGGATCCAGCGTGCATTTGGACGTTGTGCGTAGGTAAAGGGTGGATGGAGAGTATTCTCTCAGTTCTGAACTACTCTGCTCTGCTAAGCCACTCTTGTACATTTTGAGTTTACCATTCAGCACTCCGTGTAACGGCTTGGTCTCCAGCCAGCAGTGCTACAAGGAGGTGATGAAGTTTGAAGATGTCTCACTGACCCCTGCTTTCTCCACTTCCCGGACACCATGAAGTAACATCTTCACCAGCCCATCCTTATACCTTATAGACAGACCGCAGGCCCCAAACCCGGACCCTACAGACAGACCGCAGGCCCCAAACCCACACCTTACAGACAGACCGCAGGCCCCAAGCCCACACCTTACAGACAGACCGCAGGCCCCAAACCCGGACCCTACAGACAGGCCTCAGGCCCCAAACCCAGACCTTATAGACAGACCGCAGGCCCCAAATCCAGACCCTACAGACTGCAGGCCCCAAACCCACACTTTACAGACAGACCGCAGGCCCCAAACCCATACCTTACAGACAGACCGCAGGCCCCAAACCCGGACCCTACAGACGGGCCTCAGGCCCCAAACCCAGACCTTATAGACAGACCGCAGGCCCCAAATCCAGACCGTACAGACAGACCGCAGGCCCCAAACCCAGACCCTACGGACAGACCGCAGGCCCCAACCCCACACCTTACAGACAGACCGCAGGCCCCAAAACCCACACAGCAAACCTCTCCCAGACTCCAACCTCTGGAAGCATGACCCCAAATAAACCTGTCCTCCTTTGTGGTAATTTGTGTCAGACACATTCACAGCATGGAAATTTGCCTAGCACAGAAGCTGGGTGCCTACTATTGGTTTTTGTACCACAAGGTAGACATTTCATTCTTTTCCTTCTACAGATTTTTACAAATATACCTAAATATTTCTTTGTGCTTTAAAACAATAACCCAGAAGAGAGTGGAATGAAATATAAAAGTTACAATCTCCTCCCTGCCACAGTAAACATGTTTTTATACTTCCTTCCAGACCTTTGTTGTATGCATTTATATATGTACACATGTATTATTCTAGGAATAACATGTGAAAGACTTTGTAAATTTGTGAAAGGTAGAAAGATAGAAAGATATATATATATATATATATATATATATACACACACACACACACACATATATATATATGTGCTAGTATATATATATATAAATAAGGTATATACATATGTATATATATACCGGTATGCTAACAGTACTTTATGTCTGAGTGGTCATATTAAGAATGATAAATAATTTTTATATTTACAAATATAGTACTAATAATAAAATTCCAAAATTTCAGCAAGCTGGGGTTGTATGGAGTTGGGGCAAATTGGGGGATGTAAGGATGGAGTTCTAATAGAACAGAGGGCATATTCATCGCGCCTGTCAGGCTAGGTTACACAGGTAGCGGAGGGTGTGCTTTCCATAATTAATTCCTAGATGTAATATTTTCTTGTCCCCCCCACTTTGCTGTCTTGCAGGTTGTTTTGTACTATGTGTATGACTTAATGACTTCTGCTTTTGATTTTTTTTTAATGCCAGTCCTAGGGCATGACCTGGGTGCTGTTCTGAGCTTTTGTGTTCAAGGCTAGCACTCTACTGCTTGAGCAACAACTCTACTTCCAGCTTTTTGGTGGTTAACTGTAGATAAGGGTCTTATAGATTTTCCTGGCCCAGGCTGGCTTTGAACCCTGATCCTCACATCTCAGCCTCCAGAGTGGCAAGGATTACAGGCGTGAGTCAGCAGCTCCAGCAACTTCTGCTTTTATAGATTCTCGGTCTGAAAGAATCCTGAGCTACAGATTGCTCAAGCTGATCAGACATCTTCCCCCCACCCCCATCCCATTTTACCATATTGGCTCATGAACCTTCCTTCAGCTTTGTTTCTAGTTGTCTTGGAATCTGACCTAGAAACTGCCCGGATATGCCAAGTTCATGCCAGGTCACAACCAGCAAGGACCAGCCATCAGTGCCCGCAGGAAGAACGGAGCCCTGAGTCTCATACACCAAGCAATCGACTCCCATGCCTGCCCATTCTCAGAATGGTCTGACTTCTCCTTGGGAGAAACGTGGCCACTATCACAAAGTACATGTACACTCAGAACGCCATCGCCATGCCAGGACCTTCTACAGATAAGGGATTGAAGACCACTAGCAATTTAGATAAGACATGTATATTTTCAGAAAGTTTGCTTTTCACAGATGTGAAGGTTTGAAATCTCTTCCTGAAGCGATTACCAACTGATGTTTCACTAGTAGATGCCAGCCCTGTGTTACACGTTGAAGCCAGAAACCTGGATGCGGTGCAGCTTTAAGAACCTTGTAGCTAGGTGTAAGACCTTTGTATAAATATATGATTCACATGATACGTGCATGTGAAATGATGTGTGTTGTTTTGGCATAAAAGCCAGATGGAGGAGCACCAACACCGTTTGCTGGCACAACAAATGGAGGGAAGATGTCTGTCGCCTCTCTAACTGGCTAATCAGAAAACTATTTTGTCAGCTGTTTATCGAGCAAACCAACTATATCATCCCGCCCAAACACCCACGTTTTTTTCCCCTACACACATAACAGTATTAACTGGCTCTATGGTGGCTGAGTCCCTATCCTTACTCCACTCCAATTGGCCGTCACTCTATCCCTAATCCCGCCATGATCCACAATCTAAGCCTATCAGTGCGTGGCATTTTCTCTGCTGACAATTAACCAGGTAAGAGGCAGGAACGTTGGTTTGATAAAAATGATGTCTGTCCTCAGTACTGTGAGAAACATGCAACACACTTTCTAATGGAGAATACCTGCTATCCAAGCGAAGCCAACATTGCCATGAGGATAGAAAGACTCTGGATTCTTGATTGCACTATTGATGGATAAAGTAGTCCTCATATTCACTTCCAGACATGTGGACCACTAAATGTACCTAATCTTGTCGTTGGCTTTATGTTACATACAGCTAGTCCATCCTACAGTATTCAATCTGCCTAAAGCATTTTTATTTACTTTATTTTATCTTCTGCCAGTCCTGAGGCTTGAACTCTGGGCCTGAGCTCTGTCCCTGAGTTTCTTTTGCCCAAGGCTAGCCTTAAGCCACAGTGCCATTTCCCCCAGACTTTCCTGCCTCTGGCTGACTTCAAACCAGGATCTTTAAATCTCAGCCTCCTGAGTAGGTAGAGTTACAGATGTGAGCCACTGTCACCTGACCCTGAAGCGTTATTAAAACAAAATCACATTACTTCTATTGGTGTTTTGTGGACAAACCACTCTAATAATATTAAAAGGCCATGAGCCTTTCTCTCCTGTGCCTTGTGTGTGTGTGTGTGTGTGTGTGTGTGTATGTGTAAATTATAGTTTCTAGTGCCTCAAGTCACATTTTCCTGGAGAAATTGTTCTTGGTCCGCTCATAGTCTGAGTAACCGTAGGAAGCATGTCAGCCCTACAAGCATTGATTACACATCTACTCTGCGCTCTGCATTACACAGCGCACACAGGGTAATCCTGAATGAGATATGATTCCACTCGTCAGTGAGCTTAAAAGCTTTTGGAAATCAAATGTAATAGAAGGAGCCCGAGTCCTTAAGTCGTAGACTCAGTTTCAAACCTTGTCATGCCTATTAAATGTCAAGCGCTATATACGTATGCTGTCTCATCTGATCTTCACATTGACTGTTAAGATGATTATTTATGAATGAGGAAATTATCTTCAAAGAGGTAACTAACTGTTTCAAAGTGACTTGTCAGACATAATGGCGCTGGAATATAAGACTTAGTCCAAAGTCCGAAGGTAGATCCAACATTTAGGTGGCATCTGTGTGTGTCATTAATAGCTATGTTCCTCTGACAGCCAATTTATGTCTATCGTAGTTTTGCTGTTTTGCAGAGACCCTCTCAAGTCAAAGGTTGGAGCTCAATGAGTCCTGTAGGAGAAAAACTATCTCCTAAATCAGGCAAAGGCTCCATCTGATGGCAATTAGAGCCACAGACTAGAGCACTGGACAAGCGTTTTTAGTTATTCATCCATGCAATGAGGATTTATTATACCTAATATGTGACAGGCATTGTGCTAAAGACAATGAATGGAAAGATTCATGAGGTTCCATTTCTGCTGTAAAGGAGCTGTGACCTTTTAAGTAACAATAGCTGCTGTGCATCAGATGACTACCAACAGCAAGACATTTCTAAATAAATCTGTAATCTTCAAAAGGGCTTGTAGGTAAGTATTGGGGATCCTATTTTATGGGAAAGGCTATTCTCAAATCACACAAGCAAAGGCAACACGTGGCTCTGTGGAACACAAATTTGACGGAGAAGAGTGGACCCTGTCCCAGAGCTGCTCCTCTTTTATTCTCACCCCTCAGCACCCCATGCCCCCCAAAGTGCTGTTTGCTGCAGACACTGGATGCTTGCAGACACTTGGGGGCGGTGAGAGGGGGCTCCACCTGGGATGTGTGCAGCTTCTGGCAGAAACTGTCATCCTCCCCGATTCTATTCAGGTGATTGATCTCTGAAATCTGAAATCTGAGATCCAAATGTTACATTTCCTCTTCTGACCATGACAGCCGGTCTGGCTTCTGCTATCTGAGCGAGGACTTCTATGTGTCTACCTGAGTTCCTTTTTAAAAAAGAATCTGAGAATGTTGTAAACTGTTTGAGGTGAAAGTCAAAGAAAAGCCATACTCTCGCATAGAAGGTGTCCAAGTGTTCAATATAGCTTCGAGGAGATGTCTAAGATGAGTGTATTTCCCGTTCAACGGCGTGGGACGCTATGGCAGGTTTTGTATGGTAGGAACTGCTTCTCTCTAAGCATTGGCTCTTTGTTCCCCTCGTTCCATGTCCACTGTTGCTTCCAGAATCTCTCACATGCATGTGTGCAACCTCTGCTTTGACCCGGGGTGTCTGGTCATAACGGGCCCCGGCTCCACACTCTCTCCGTGGCTGTTCCCAGCGGCCTTCCCTCCACCCCTCCATCCAGTTCACATTTCATGAGAAATGTCTCCTTTGTGGCATTTACCAGAGGGGAAAAACATCTCCCGAGCATCTCTGAAGAGAACAGAGGGTGCTTTCCTCACAGTCTTCTTTTAAATGATGGGGGCAGGCTCTCTTTCCCAACTCCATGACGCATGCCGTCGGCAGGACCCATGGTCTGCCTGGTGAAGACTACGGGAGACACTGAGCTACCCTCCTGCCTCCAGGTAAGTCTCCAAGGAATGTTCTCTTCCTTCCAGAAAGGAAGGAGAGAGGATTGAAATTGAACGTCAGATTTATTTTTTAACCAGTACCTACAATAAAACACAGTAGGACAGAGGAGCTTGTTTGGGTAGTTTTTTTAATTCTGTTCCCCTTTGAAGTATTTGGTAACAAATTAGATTGTTCTGTATTTCTAGAATGTTCGCAGGTTTGTAAAGGATGGTCCTGAAGCAGAGCCATCAGAAGAGAGGGTAAGTGGGAAATGAGCAGGTTCACCTCTTGCTACGTTTGGAAACTTGCGTTTCTGGATGGTCTATCAAAACAAACTTGAAATAAATAAGACTGGGACTGCCCTCGAATTGTGAAAACGCACATAGAAAGGAGAGATGGTCTGTGGAGAGGTTGTCTAAACACCATGCGCTTATCCAACAAGCCTCGCAAGGTCACGAAAAGCAAGGACCAAGGAACAGTAGACCCAGGTTCTTTCCCACCTCAGTTCCTCAGTCACGAAACTGGCTCACCTCGCTGGATTAATAACAGATGCTACCTCAAGAGATGTTAATGAGAAATGATGATGATGATGATGATGATGATGATAAGCAAAACCACACACATAGTATCCAGGTAAGATTCCAGCTGTGATTGTTTTCCAGATGTAAATCCTCGGTGCAGGCCCTGTGTTCTAACAGGGCCTTACGACTTAGATATCTAGCTCCCACCTCAAGTCTACGTGGATTTTTCTGAGATAAAAATGGGATGAAAGAAAAGATAAATATCACCGATGGAAGGAATAGATGAGAACAACACTCTGGCCACCAATCTCATACCCCCAACTGACGCTTGCAGACGTAGTTTCATGTCCGGGAAGCTGGCTCTGGAGGAGGTAGAGGCCTGGAGTTCTCAGCACTCAAAATGTAGCAAATGCCTCTAAAACTCACATGACATAAATCCAATATTTTCCGGGGAAGAAAGCTTCGTAAGAAGGAATTAGGAAGCTTTTGATCAATCCCAGAGTGATTTGAGAAGGAAAGTACAAATGGAACGTTGGATTTATCCAGATTTTGAAACGCAGCACTTCTAACCCAGGAATCTTTAACAACAAGTCCTTTATTAGAGTTTATTAAATTCTTGTGTTACCCTAACAAGGAGGTGGGCAAAAAGGAAGACTGGGGTTCTGTTTTATAATCTAGGAGCTTACAGGCTATTTTAGCATATACAAAACATAGGTCTTCCTAAGTTAATTTACTTGCCTTAGATCTTTCTCTGCTTAATTACAGTCAGACGCTGTGATATCTGTGACGCAGATATTACAACGCCAACCTGGGTGGATTGGCTCTGGATTTTTACAAAGCTCAGTTTCTGGTCCAGCAAGCAAGAACTGAGTTTTCCCTCATCCTGAAGCTGGCTGGCCATTCGCTCTAGCGCTGCTTCTGTTGAGAGGTTGTGGAGAGACAGGGAAAGGCAGCCAGGATGAATCGGACTCTAGCTCTACCGCCCACCCAAATTTCTTTCCGATAACTATTAATTAGCATTTGAAAATGCATTTGAATAACCCATCCTCCAGACCTCGGTGGCTTGAAAGAACCATCGTCAGTTTTCACAAGTGGGCAGGGCAGGGCCAAGACTGAACTGAGCGAGGTTGACCTGTTTCAGCTCTGCACATGGCCCTGCTTCTCCCTGCAGGTCCCCAAGCCGGCCAGCTCAGCTCCACACATCTCTCACTGGGTTGGGGTCTGAGAGCTAGCCAAGGCACATGGACTCATCGGGAGAGCAGAGGCAAAAGGAGACATGAGGAGACATGGAAGGCTGCTTGCGGCCTAGGCCTGGCATGGGCCCGATGTCACTCCTGCCTACCAAGTTTAAAAGCCAGTGTCAAAGCCAAGTCTACAGTCTAAGAAACTAGGCAATACGCTCCACCGGCCGGTAGCACGCAAGGAAGTGGGCAGAAGAGGGGTGAACATCAACGTGGCCTACCAGGCAAATCCGTGCCTCGGGTGAAAATCCTATCTTCTGAAAACAGGACTTATTGAAAGGGGTTTCTTTCTTCACATTTTTATAATAACACCAAGTTCAAAGCCTCCAATACCTTTCCCTTCTTCATAGGGCAGACTTTGACCTTCCTTCCCTTTGTGCCCCAAACTGGAAAGCGTCCCCCCTGCGTGTTTATCATGAGTGTGATTACTCTTGGCATCATCTTTCATTTTCATTCTTTAGGAACAAATCTACACAGAGCTCTTCTTGAAGGATGGTACTAACATAAAAATGACACAATACCACTGGTATTGCGTCAATTCATACCTATAAATTATATATATGTGTGTGTATCAATTATATATAGTATGTGTATATACACGTATATACACATACTCTATATATATACTATATATACATATACTGTATATACGTATATATAATATGCATATAATTGATTTATGAGCATACATACAGATATACTTTTCTGAAAGCTATTTATGAAGGATATCCAAAAATGAGAAAAGCCAATTATTGGGTAAGATGGATCAGAACATCTTTAAAGACAGTTTGAACATTGGGTACACTCTGAAGGAAACTGCTGCCCTTTTAAGGGCTTGTTTCTAGTAAAAACAAATTCCACCAAATCCAATAGCAACAATATGCTCACCATCTATGTGGAGAGGAAACGGAGGTAAGGATTGGCTAGCTCTTGGTTTCTTATTCACCATGACCCAACCTTGTCCTCAGGAACATGCAGACTATGGGTGAGAGCCAGGCAGGCTCAGGCCTGACTCGACCATCACCGTGACTGCCCCCTGATGGCAAGAAGAAGCATGCCACCCGTGTGTTCTGTCAGTCTCCACCTCCATGGATATGTGTGCATGTAATGTGTGTTTGTGTGGACACACAGTCCAAGATAAATATCCTGTTCATTAACATAGGATAAGCAGTCAATAAGCTGGTCCTAAGGAATCAATCAACATTATATCTGGCTGACCATCGCTAGCACCATGAGGAGCCTTTGATTCATTAGAAAAAGCACAAGTGCTCAAGTCACTATCTTCACATTGTACTATTGCTTCGCTTTTCTATCTCTAAAATTAAGATTCAAGTTGGGTTATGTACCTCTGTTTGCTGTCTGTATGACACCATGACTACCTTTCTCTGGCACTTACCTCATGTATTATAATAATCTGCTCACATCTTCATGCAATCATAAACAAGTAAGTGAACTTCTCGTTAGGGGGCAGATAATGCCTGCCAGGTGTTAGGTACTCAGTAAGCTTTACTGAGGGCAGTAAATATTTCACTCAAGTATCACTCCAAATGATCCATAAGATCATTACATACAGATGAAGTATTTTGTAAATTGTTAGCGCTGTATAGGTATGTTAAGTCTATGATAATATCCATTAAAATTACCTAATGATGAAAACGAAGGAAAGCAAACCCACAGATTAAAAATGCATCAACACAGGCAATTTGGCAGTATTGCACGCTGTCTCCCGTAAGGCCTTTCCATATCCGTTCTACCATAAACTTGCTTGGTATATTCTTAGGATGTGGGTTATGACAAAGGAACATGCTTAAGGCTGTGCCCACTGGCTGCACGCACACACACACACACACACATACACACACACACACACACACATTGGTGAAAGATCACCTTGGATTTAGCACTGAAATGATTTCACCTCAAAAGCTCCTAGAAGCTATGGAATAGAATTGAAATTTGAGTTAGAAATAAGATATAAGTTTTACCAAAGGAAAAAAAATGCATCTTCTTAAACTTATATTTTTTCACTCTGCTGAACGATAGCACCATAATGATTCAATTTCTCCCACACCAATCAGCACTAGCCTGTGAGATACAGACCTGGCACATGGAAATTTCAGCCTTAAGTCAAATATTATTTCAAAGTTAATGACAAAATCTATTTTTGCAGTGGTCTTGTTTAAAATATTTCCCCTTAATACTCTTGAAATGCTGTAATTGAAAGCAGTTATTTGAGATGCCAGCGCATGCTTGTTTAATTATGTCCTGTGCCATCTGTTTCCAATGAAAGGCCGGTATCTGTTTGCAGTTACCAATCTTATGAAAAACAGGCTTGTCCCGAAATAGATTGGAGCTAAAACCAGAAAGCATTGCTTTCAGAGGCATCCTTTCAAGCCAATTAACTTTAATCATTACAGAAATGTTTATTTCCCATCTTAAGTCTCTCTTCACATGTAAATTCCTTCAGGGGAAAAGATCTCTTTTTGTGACTGTTTGAATAGCTCCAATTTGGATTAATCAGAACCTGCTGGCCTGTTTATGTTCCAATTGTGAAGGCTGGCAGCTTTCTTGATGAGGGAGGGACACATCCCCTATCTCAAGTAGATCCTCCCCCATGGGAGACACACACCTCCAGGCGGGAGCAAGCAGAGCCCTGCGCGCCCCTCCTTCCCTGAGACTTCCTTCTTGGCTAGAGCCACGCAGCCCTTTGGTGGAAGGCGGAGTCCTTAGCTGCATGCATGTGGCAATCAGTTTGCCAAAGGCCTCAGCCACCCTCTCAGACCACACACTCACAAGTCCCTCACACAAGCTGTGAGACGCTTGGTGGCCTTGCAGGCTACAGCCTGCTGCCCAGGAGACCGTTATTTCTGATCCACTTTGTTCTTCAAGAAAACTTTTGATTTGCAAGTCAAAAAAACAAAACAAAACGGTTTATAAGGGGGGAAATGTGTGCTAGGTGCTACTGGCTCACACCTGTAATCCTAACTTCTCACAAAGCTGAGATCTGAGGATTGGGGTTCAAAGCCAGCCCAAGTCCATGAAACTCTTATCTCCAATAAACCACCAGAAAACCGGAAGTGGCGCTGTGGCTCAAAGTGGTAGAGCACTAGCCTTGAGCAAAAGAACTCAAAGACAGTGCCCAGTCCCTCAGTTCAAGCCCTCTAAGAGATTAAAATATATAAAGTGCCAGTTCTGGCTCCTGATCCCAGGGCCTGGGAACTGTCTGTTTTTCTTTTTTCCTTTGTTTTTTTGTTTTAGATGTCAGGCTTGTGGCAAATCTATAAAGACTGTGATTATGTAGCTTCACCCACTCATTCATTCATTCATTCAGTCAGTCAGTCAGTCTTTAAAGGCAGTCTTGGCTGCTGTACCCACTCACGTGTCCCAAACACCCAGAAACAGTGTCAACCAAAGACAGGCTCTCAGTGAGTATTTGTTGAATTTTTTACATTGATATAAGACATAGATTCTGCTCTTATGTCATTTGATGTTAAGTGTCTGAGATTCAAAATCAAAATGGTCTATAGACACAATATATTGACTGTAAACTTCTTGAAGATTAAATAAGAGCAAGGACTTAGCTCTTTTTCATTTTGTTGCCTACACATACAGTGTCTGGAACAAACAGTGTTTAATACATATTTGATTAATTTAACACAGCAAGCCTGTGTGTGTTGGCCACCATCTAATAAACCCATCCTTTTACTGAGCTTTTACTAAGCGCCATTCACTGTGATGAATGTTCTATATACATCAGCTCCTCTAATCCTCGAAACAAACAAAACCTGGGAAGCAGATATTACCAACCTCTTATGTCTAAATGAGGAGCTGGGGCCTAGGTACAGAAATAATCACCTTGGAGGACCAATCTGTTAATAAATGCCCACATGTGGCAAAGATGGTCTTAAAGTCAATATACCCTCTGCTGCCTCCTCCGACTGTGTCCTGTGGAAAGTCTTGCCTCTAGCATGCCAGACACAAGCGTTTCATGGTCACATATTTAAGATTGCTAAAAACATTAGTAGTATCATTTTGGGCATGACATTTCTCCTCTTCATCTCTCCCTTGAAGTTTCTGGAATTTTATATTGACTGGGTCTTTAATAACAGCTATATCCTTCAAGCTCGGTTTTCAAAAGCTTGGATGTCTGTGGTTTTTAGATCTCATGAGTTCCATCCAAAAACATATATTCTCCTTGTCTCCCAAGAATCATGCGATTCAGTAATGTATACACACGCATGCACACGCACACACACAGACGCACACGCACGCACACACGCACACACGCACACACACACACACACACACACACACACACACACACACACACACACACACACACACACACACACACACACTGTCATTGAAACATGACCCTATCAGGTCGGATGGATTTGGCAGGCTTGAAGTAAAGAAAGCCACCCTTCCGTCCCAGGCTCTCTCCATCTGATTATTCACAGTAGACACGGAACAAAATTCTTTCAACTTTCATAAATTAGTCCCATCACAAAACTTTCTAGAAATCAGTGGGGAATTCCCGGGGGAACGTCCCCTGGGAGTAGACAGGGTGGCGTAGCAGAGGGGACGCTGGAGGGAGTGGTGGAAGGTTGGGCAGGAGAACCGAGGCGGTGGACGGTGGCTTGCACCCAGTGGCTTCCGAGAGGAAGTCCTGCAACCTGGAGATGGACTCCGCGTCTCCACGCCCTTTCTGCAGTGGCTGTTCCTCATTTCTGGATCCGAGCAGACTAATGAATTATGACCAAACCACAGGCACTAACTCTGCCTTAGCATGGTTCTAATTTATTTCTCACTTCGGCATGTGTCGTGTGGAAGTAGCAATCATGACTCCTCGGGGTGGTGAGTTCCATCCCGAGAAGTAAATGGCATGCATCTCTAGCCAGAGATCATCACATCACCCACCCTTCCACACACACCTGGGAAAAGAGCTCTCTCAAAGAAAATGAGCATCAGCGTAGAGCCAAAGTCAACAGCAACGAAGGTAGTCAGGTTACCATCTAACCAGTGTTTCCTGTGTGCCAAGCACTGTGTGGAGCTTTGCCCCTTTAAAGACCCTTTGAGATGCAGACTCTCATTCCCACTTTACAATTGAGAAATAACCAGTGCCGACATGGATGAGTATCGATGAAAGTGAGGCACGTGTCTGGAGCAGCTGCCTGCCACAGTGACACCGAGATTCAAGGCAGCTTTTGTTAGGAGCAAGCGAAGACCACGGGAGCAGCATGTTCAAAGTGATCACGTATGTTTTGTACCCAGGACTTTCTATTGAGCTAACCTCTTATTCAAACCAGGAATTACACTCAGCTTACCCCATGCACAATCTCTCACTACAACAGCTAGAGGGGGGTATGCTTTATGGCATGACCATTCAGGTCAGCCAGCTCTCCAAACCCTCGTCCCCTGGCGATTTTCTTTCTGCCTCCATTTTTGTTGTGCAATTCCCATCACAGAAGCCTTGAGTTTAAATGGAACCTGCCTTTCTAGTGTAGATGTGTAGAATACTAGACCACCCTGCCAACACCGCCCTAAGCTCTCTTCTAGATCCTTGTGTTATCCCAAGAGTTTGAGGTGCTACCAGTGGTCACACCTCTAGGCTCAAGAGGTTGTCGTCTGTGGTGTTATAGAAGGAGATTGGATAAACGAGGGAGCAAATGACAAATGGACGTGGGAGGCTCTTTGCTCCGTGAGACAGAGCATCCGTGACAGCAGCGTGGATGACTGACACTGAAAACCAAGGCTGTGACAGGGCATCACTTCCTGCCTTGGAAATCCAGTAAGCTCAAGATGGAGAGAGATTTATTTAACAGCTTACAGGTTATACGTAGAAAGCTTCGAATAGATAATATAGTAAGTAGGCCTAAACTCATATTCAGCTCTACACCCTGTGAATATTGGGAAAAGCCTGGAAGTAAGGAAGCCCACGGGAATATAAGAAGCAAGAGTATGTATGAAAATTAATAAACTGTGCTACTGTGTTATTTAATGTGACTTACAAAATAATGACCGGTGCCTCATGCCTGTAATTCCAACTACTCAGGAGGCTGAGATCTAAGGGTTGTGATTCAGTCAGCCATGAGACTCGTATCTCCAATTAATCACCCAAAGCTAGAAGTAGCACAAGTGTAGAGGGCCAGCCTTGAATGAAAAAAAACTGAAGGACAAGGTCCAGGCCCTGAGCTCCTGCCCCAGGATCTGAACAACGATAGACCTATTTTTGCAGGTTAAAATATGATAAAGCTTAGCTGGGTGCCGGTGGCTCACACCTATAATCCTAGCTACTCAGGAGACTGAGATCTGAGAATTGCGGTTCAAAGCCAGCCCAGGCAGGAAAGTCCATGAGACTCTTTTTTTTTTTTTTTTTTTTTTTTGTCGGTCGTGGGGCTTGAACTCTGGGCCTGGGCGCTGTCCCTCAGCTCTTCAGCTCAAGGCGAGCGCTCTACCACTTGAGCTACAGTGCCACTTCCGGTTTTCTGGTGGTTATTGGAAATAGGAGTCTCACAGTCTTTCCTGCCCAGGCTGGCTTTGAACTGTGATCCTCAGATCTCAGCCTCCTGAGTAGCTAGGATTACAGGCGTGAGCCACCAGCGCCCTGCTTCCATGAGACTCTTATCTCCAATAGCCACCAGAAAACCAGAAGTGGTGCTGTAGCTCAAGTGGTAGAGTGCTCACCTTGAGCTGAAGAGCTGAGGGACAGCGCCCAGGCCCAAAGTTCAGGCCTCATGAACAACAACAACAAAAAAGATAAAGCTTATAGAAAATTAAAAGCGTTTTTCAAATAAATGATAATTATTCAAGGGTAGAATGCAAATATTTTACCAAAAATTTAGAGCTTATTAAATACAGTAAAACAACAACAAAAAATATTTAGGGCAAGTACTAATGGTATTGAAATACTTAGTTTCTAAACTAATAGAAGAAAAGTGAATATTAAATTCTATTAATCAAACAGAAAACCAGAGAAAGGAAAAGCAGAACAATGAAATAGTGGTAAGCAGAAAATAAGAGGAATAAATCTATATCTTACTACTTAAACATGTGAATGCAATTAAACTACCTATCAAAAGACAGGTGAACTGTTTGAATAAAATAAAGAATAAGATCTAGCTACATGCTTTTTATAATTGAAATTAAACTATGCAAGTTGAAAATAAAGTTAGCAAAGATAAGGCATATTAAGTCTAACAAAAACCAGGCTTATTTGATACAGCTAATACCAGATAACATAGGCAGAACAAAACAGTTAATATGAATAAAGTATGAGGCCATATAACAAAATAAGTGGCAATCCCCTAAGAAGAAATACCAGTCACCAATACAGATGCCCCAAAACATAGTTCCCAGCACAGATGGGAAGCTCATAAAGGTATGGCTTCCGTCAAAGTAAACCAGTAATAAGCAGGGAGTCAGAATACACACACTCCCAACCTTGGTCTCATGTCCATATTTCTGTCTTTATGTAGATTGTTCACATCTTCATTTCCAAGAATATAAAAATTAAACACATAGTTAAAAGTAAACAAAAAATCAATAACAAAAAGATAGCTATAAAAAGTCAATAACAAAAAGTTATAGTAGTCCAATTTTTAAATACTTTTAAGTAACACGTGACATAAAGATAATAAAACCATATTTATAACAAATAATGAAAATATTAAATTTAATAATTTCAAAGGATGTAATAGTATGACACTTATGGAAGCAAGCAAAAGAAAACTTAGCCCCAGGAGAAAGAGTAGTAATTAATACTATTTCAATATAATAAAATTATACAGAATGTCAGCGAATAGAGATGGAATTAATTTTGTAATTTAGATCATGCCTAAATAAAATAGCTAACGCATAAGTATATATTAAAAAGGAAAGAAACAAATAGATTGCTGCCTTGAACTGTCACTTTTTTCAAATCCCTAGGAACATAAAACGAAGAAAGATAATTGGTCAAATTTTCAAACTGCATTTCCAATTTTAACATAAATTGTCTCTCTTTATCATCCAAAGTATTATTAGCTCTTTAATCCTATTTTTGTTACTTACATTATTTTTACTTATTTAGGAATTAATGTACTTACGGTATGCAACTAACATTGCTCCAATGATTAGGTATTGTTTAATTTTTTTAATTGGCTCAAAACTTTCCAGGTTCTGTTTTCCAAACAGAAGCTCTTAATTTCTTTTAGAAAATCACTTGGTTGAATGGTTTTGACTAGTGAATGTTTTAAGCAACAAATCTCCAGTGGATCCTATAGTTCTTTGCTTTTACCATATATGATGCATCTGTCATTACTCCTGTTTCTCTAAATAGTAATTTCACAGAACTAAATATACTTAGGCCTCACAAACTGTTCTAGAACATTGTTGTCATTGCTTCATTGTCTTCTTCTTTTCCTCCCTGGTAACTCAGATCATATGCCCAAATATGGGAAATATATGCTTTAAAAAGTATTTTTAAATTTGGCAAGTTAACAGTAATTTAAAAATAATGCTTAACCATTGTTTCCTAGTATACAGAATTTCCTCCCAAACTGTTAATTTAATTTATACTTCATGCCAGGAAAAGTTTGTTACTGTGGTCCATGGTTGTTTTTTAATTGTATAAAATAAAGGGGTTTGCTGTGACATTTTCTTTTTTTAATACTTTTTATTGTAAAGGCGCTGTACAGAGGGGTTACAGTTATATATGTAAGGTCAATGAGTACATTTCTTGTCAAACATTGTTACCCACACCTTCATTTTTCTCCCACTATCCCTTCCCTCTCCTGCTCTCCCTCCCACCCCCAAAGTTGTAAAGTTCATTTCCAACATAGAGTCTTGTGAGTATCCTTGTTGCATTGGTTCATCCTGTGTCTTGTTTCACCATTTTGTTATTCCCCTTCCTTTCCCCAGACCAGACAAATGTATATACAAGATGCAGGGGACCAAATTCAAAGACAGTGATTACCAGGGACAACCCAAAGGAAAAAGAAAAATGAAATAAAATAAAAAAAGAATGGACGTGATACAGTACATTGATGACAACAAGGTCAAAGACCAAAAAAGGACCTGTTGTTTCCATATCTTGAGTTCATTTCAATTAGCATCATTTTATATGGGCATATGTGCTTAGCTATTGAGCTATTGTGATCCTCTGCTAGGACATATACTAATTATTACAAATGAGGGACACCACAGAGCCCATGTTCCTTTGGGTTTGGCTTATCTCACTTAATATGATTTCTTCCAAGTTTTTCCATTTCCTTATGATTGGGGTGATGTCATTCTTTCTGATAGAAGCATAGAATTCCATTTTGTGTGTGTGTGTGTGTGTGTGTGTGTGTGTGTGTACCACACTTTCTTGATCCATTCATCTACTGAGGGGCATCTGGGTTGCTTCCATATCTTAGCTATGGTGAGTAATGCTGCAATGCTATGACATTTTTATACACATGTACAGTATACTTCAATCTTATCCAACCCTCATCATCCCCTCCTGTCCTCCACCCTAACTCCAATTGTCCTCCATTTGCTTTGATTCTACTCTCCTATTTGTTCTCTGTTTATCCACTGATGGGCACCTAGGTGGTTTTCATAGCTCAGGTGATGTGAACAGTGCTGCAATGAGCATGCGCTTGCAGCTGATTGCATACGGACTGCGATTCCCTTGGGTATATTCCAGGAATAGTAGCACAAGATCATATGGTACCTGGGCTTCTAGATTTTGAGGAAGCACCATCCTAGCTGGCTGCAGTCATGTACATTCCCGCCAATGGTGCATCAAGGTCCATTTTGCTGACATACTCACCAGTATTTTTGTTTGCTTTCTTGATGGCAGCTATTCTGACTTGTTGAGATGGAATCTGAATGTAGTTTGGGTCTGCACTTCCTTTATGGTTAAATATATTAAACACCCTCTCTATATCAGCCATTTTTTACTTTTGCTGAGAACTGTTCAGTTCATTTGTACAACTAATGATTGGATTATTGATTGCTTGGGTATTGAATGAAGTGCTGTATATATTCTGCAAATGAACTCTTTGTTAAATGAATAGCTGGCTAGATTCCTTCCCATTCATAGGCTGTTGTATCTGACACTTGCTTCCTTTGTTAGACATAAGCATTTGTATCTGATGCTACTCAGTTCTTGTTCTTATTCTGAGTCTATTAGGAAGTAAATATCTAAGACAAAGGGCGCAGATATCAAGAACAGTGACAGAAGGGAACAAGCCAAAGCAAAAAGGAAAGAAAAGAAACAAAGTTTCTTGTCTGATCTGGGGAGGGGAGGGGGAAGCCCAGTGGGACAAAGGGTGAACCAATGCAGTGAACCACCACACCATGTTGGAAACGAACTACACAACTTTGAGGGGAGGGAAGTGAGGAGGAGAAAAACTCGGAGAGAATGAGGGAGGGGGGTGACACTGTCCAAAAGGAAATGTACTCACCACCTGACTCATGTAACTGTGACCCTCTGCACATCACCTTATAATAACCCTTAAAATGGAAAAGGGAAGAAAGTACCTATGACCTAGCTATTCCCCCCTTAAGTGCTTACTCCAGAAATATCAAACACTGGAATAGTCACAGCACTTTATTCATATTTGTGACAAAACTAAACATTATCCTCCAAGAGCACCCACATTAGCAGATGAGTGAGACCTGCCCAATGGACACTGCGTTCAACAATATGCCTGAACTTCAAAATCAACCAAAGAGTTAACGAAAGCAGACATAAAAGAATGCATACTGTTCGATTTCATTCACTGTGGTTTAACTCTTATTCACTTGTTCTACACCAGCTATAACTACTCTCTCTTGAAAGAAACCAGAATAATGGGTCCCCGGGCGGTACCATGGGTGGCAGCAGGGACAGACGGTGTAGAAGGAGGAGAGCTATGTACGGGCTGATGACAATGTTCTGAAACTTGGGAGGAAATGGCTTGCATAATAAACAATTGATATGACATTAAACTTCATTTACTTAAATTTTTGGCCATCTTCATTTAATTACAAATTAAATATAAAATGTCAGTGGCAGTCACAACAATGAGTTTCTCCTCTTAGGACAAGTCTTAAATCATCTTTTCTGACCAGGGATGAAAACTAGAAGCTATGGCCAGTTAGAGAAAAATTAGTCATGCTGAAGAAACTCTTGGTGGTGAAGATCTGAGTTTTGTTTATTCCATAACATCAGATAAAATAATTACTGAAACAACTTTAATACTTAAAAATAACATTAAGGAGGGATTTACCAAAACTCACGAGATCAGCCTCAGGGTTCATTTAACAGGTAGAGAGGGATACATGCCAGAGGAACAGGCTTCTCCGATAACCTGAGAAAAGATGCTCTGTTGTTGGTGGTGTTGGTGTTGAGGATGATTTGCCTGTTTGTTTTTCAAATTTTACTGTCAATAAAACAATGATTTTCTGCTCATTCTTGACCACAGCGCTGTTCAATAAAATGTCCAGCCACAATGAAAGCATTCCATAGTTGCTCATTTCTCCTTGGAGCCACGTGGAACATTTCCTCCTGATTTTGTCTATTTTTAAAAATCAAATTTTTTATAAGTAGTTGGGAATAAAAATGAAATTGGCTCTGTCAGGTCATTCTGGAAATCCACAGACAATCCTGATCTGGGATACTGAGAAGATTCTCAGTGAAAAATTCAACCCTTTGTCAGTTGTCACAGAGATGCTTCGTTTGTCTCTCTTTGAGGGTGGAAGAAAAAAGATCTGAGCTTCAGAGATGGAGCAACGTGATTTTCTAATGCACTTTGTTACATATATATTATATACACACATATATATGTGTGGAAACCTTCTGTTAGTTCTGTGTTACACATGCCATTCTTTGCTTAGCTTTGTTTGCCATCCTCAATTCCTAACAACACATCATGTATTTCTTTCTCCAGTGAGAGAAGGAAATTGTCAAATATGAAGGAAGACTAAAAGATCACTGAACTCTAGAACTGTCTTGGCTTCCTTTTAAAATCCTGATATCTTCTCTCTATAGTAAAAAAAAAAAAAACATTGATTTGGCCCTAAATAATAGAGCTTATCTATAGAAATGATGAGTATGTTGCTAAAACATAACAACTGAATACGTCTTTGCCAATTATATAATTGGCCAAATAGATATCCAGTTCCGATTAGGAAGTGTTAGCATCATTTCTCATTTCAAACCTCCATACTCTCAGCTTTGAAATAAAGAGCCAGCGAACAGTGTGTTTCTCGGGTCCTTTCCCAGTACAGTGGAAAGACACATGTCAATCACTGTAATTCATTACAGGCACTGGTCACTGCTTCCTTCAATAGTCAAGTGAAGAGCAAGTGACATTTCATAACCGCTAATCACTCGTGGAGATGCAGTAATCATGAAGACAAGTAGAAGCAGTATTCTCCAGCAAGTTTTAGTAAAGCTCCTTCAAGCTAGCTAACTGGTCATTTGGTGAGGCTCATAAATAACTAAGTCTTTAGTGCTTGCTGGCGGCCTAAAAGGCTGAGGATTCAGGAATGAAGATTTTTAAAGAAGCCAAGATGTAGGACTGATTCCTTGATTTGCCACAACGTCTGAAATTTCTCTGATAAGTGATTATCGCACTTACATATGATTACATTCCCTGCATGGTATATGATTGTAACACATACGTGACATAAATGACATGCAAATAATAATTGTAATGGAGTTCATGTATTGGTGTAATTGTCTACTTTTTTTTCCTACCCAGTGCAGTGAGTCCCAAGATAGCAATAACTATGGATTATTTTCATGCCACATTGTGCACAGTAAATGCTCAGGATACATTCTTGAATGTACAAATCAAAAGTGAGTAATTCAGTCCAAATCAGAGTGAAAACTTAAATATTTACTATGAGAATTAAGCTAACCAGCTCTCGAAGTTGGAATAGCTAATGAGTTGTTGAAAGAGTGGCATGTCAATTACAGTAATTCATCATTCTCTGCATCTTATCAACTGCCGCTCCCTAAAATAAACAAATGCATCTATGGTAGCTAATTTAGACTATACATTGCTTCAGAAACCAAAGGACAGACACAGCTGTCAGACTTACCACGAATAATGGGCAAAAAGATGCAGCAGCCCTTTGCTGAGCTAAACAGTTCATAAGAAGAGATTTCTTTATTAAGTCAGAACACTAGTGAATGAAATCACTGCTTTGAAAACTCTAAAGAAGCAATGGGAATAATCAATGAACATCAATAGGCACTAAAATCATTAGATGGAAAACTAATGGGAATATTCCAGTAGAGGGCTCAATACAACAGCACTTAAACGGAGTGATATTTACGACATAAAAAGAAATAAATGGACAGATAGTGAGTATTAATGTGATGAATTTCAATAGTCCTGGAAATACCTGTAAAATTATTCTTACTCCAAGTCCCATTTATATGCAGATACAGTAAAATCTAACTTTTAGATAAGTCTGCAAGGGTAAAAAAAAGCATGAAAGGAGACATTTACTTGCTTCCTTTGAAGACCAGGAAACAATCCTAGCACAGATTTTTTTTTTATTGTGGACTTTCATAACTTGTATAATCAACTCTTACCCTTATTTTATATTTATATTGTATATATATTTATATATTTTTTAATATATTTATATTTATATTGTGCCAGTTGTAGGGCTTGAACTCAGGATCTGGGCACTGTCCCTGAACTTTTGCTCAAAGCTAGCTCTCTTCCACTTGAGCCACAGCTCTACTTCCAGCTTTTTGGTGGTTAATTTGAGATAAGAATCACAATGAACTTTCCTGCCCAGGCTGGCTTCAAGACATAAGCCTCAGATCTCAGCCTCCTGAGCAGCTAGCATTACAGGTGTGAGCCACCGGTGCCTGGCTCTTTCCTTTTCTTTCAGTAAAGAGAAACCCAAATCCTAGAGAGGTCAGGTAATCTGCTTAAAAACAAATACACAACTGGCAATTAAACAGCCTCTGGAATCCAGATTTCAAGATTCCCTCCACCCACGAAGCCAATTATGACTAGAACCAGAAGGTATCTTATTCTGAGATCTGGCAAGTGATCCTAACAATAGGAAATAGAAAGAAGTCAGTGCAGTGTGAATAAGGGTTGGAACAGATCGCTTGACAGAAGTCCTTGGCCAGCAGGACACAAAATCATCTTCCCTCACTCATCTTTTGTTCAGAGAGTCAAGTTTCTGATGAGTTTGTAGGTCAGCCCTTCAGGAGAAATGCCTATTATTGGTCAGTCACTGGTGTCTTCCTTACTTGAACACGCATAGCTAATGAGACCCCTGACTACTCATGGCTAATAAGGATCCTGTGCATGGTCATTCTCAGTAACTCAATAACAACAGAGGCATGGGCCACTTTTGAGGTCTGTTTGGAGGCATCTAAAGCACCATTCATTTGCCTCGAAATGACAACAGTGTTTGTTCCATTTGATGGTGTCATACCTGCTCATGGGAACGTCCAAATGAAGCATTTTCTTCCCAGTGGCAGCATCAAGACACTTGGGAGGTACGGAGTATGTCAAAGTCGTAAACCAAGTCATATTTTCATAGGCCAGGTTTTCTTGGGACATTTCAGAGGCTCAACTGTAGAAATGCTTACAGGGAAATTTAAAAATCGAAATCTTCACTTAAAACAGGATTCTTTAAAGGCAGTCTTGAACAAGTGGGCCTTTACAAAGGTCTATGAACTAACCATTATTATCATCATTATTTTACTTTCTTATCCAGTAACTTGATAGGAAAGAGAACTATGATGAAGTTACTCTACTCGGAGATCACTTCCACAAAGAAAGCATTTTCCAAATTAAGCAGTGATTTTCACAAAAATGGGTTAGGGTCTTAAAAACATTTCTAGCTACCTGATAGACTCACAAGACAACCACTGTTCTAGTCATTATTGAACTATTCTTAGTTCCCCTGACACCAAGATCTTTCCAAATGTTCTTTCTGGGATGTCTGTGGCTACTCTTTGCTACTAAAAGACTCTACGCAGTAATTTATTAAAGGCTAGTTGCAACGCGCATCTTGAAGCCATAACTTTCCATACTCTGTCTGTCTTGCACTTTGAGGCCATCTGTCACTCATGTCATACATTGGTAGTTTGGAACATCGCTAGCTTACCATGCTATTCCGACTTTCCAAATGTAGACATAAACTCACACTTATCCACAGCACCACTGAGTTTTCAGCAGCACAAAGTCAGCATTGGAAAGCCTCCAAAGATGTGGGGGTGAATAAAACTTTCCAAGATTCAAATTTTCTCTTGAACTTTAATTTTTATCATCAGCAATGGAGACTTCTTGTCCCTGCAGTGACAGATTCATCTCATTCATGTTTGAGAAATTGCCAAATATCTCAGTCTGAAAAACCACAGTCTGTTACTTCCTTCAAGTAATAAAAGATGTGTCATGAATAACGCGGGCAGTTCAGCTCACAACTCAAGCAACTGCACAAGTGTTTCTCCTCGAAAATGTAAAACCACCGGATCTCATCCTGTAGCAGGAGTGTTTATGTACTTCCCATTTCATTATACAGCACATTTAAGGTGCGTCTGATTTTATCTGTTGCTGTCATTTGTCTGCTTTCTATTTGTTTGTACTTTGTATGTGGCTATAAATAAAACTGTGACTACTGCGTATTGATTCAGCTAAAGGACTGGCAATTTGATCCACCAACGCTTTTATCTCACCAGTACATTCTTATAAAAATACTTTTGCTGCCACAGGCCTCGTGGTGAGATCTCAAGGACCTCCGGGATCTGCGTAGGGCACTTTGAAAACTCTGCCCTAGAGTGTAATAACCCTGATGCATTCCTGCTGACAAAACAGGATTCAAAAGAAAAGAATGCATAGGAGAGCTAAGAAGATTCTTAGCTTATTTGAGAGAGAGAGAGAGAGAGAGAGAGAGAGAGAGACAGAGACAGAGACAGAGACAGAGACAGAGACAGAGACAGAGACAGAGAATCTGAATTTCTACTTGAAGTATGTCAACAGTAACTTTCTCTTTGCAACTGAGAATTGAATTTTTTTTTCTTGACCAAGAATAGGAGACGTAGGAGATAAAAACTCATCAATCAATTTCTTACTCCATGAGGGTTAAGAGAAAATACATAGAGTAAACTAACTAACAGAGGAGTGGGTATGATAATTAAGGGGATTTTCATGACTTCTGGGAATGGGAAGACTTTCCAGGGATTTGGTGCCATTGCTCTTCACTCTTCTGCTTTGGCCCAGTTCTCATCCATGGCAGTTGTCCACTGTCATGGTGCTGGGGGATGTGTCATTCAGACCAGAGGTGGGACTATTAAAAATGCATATTGTCTGACAGTCACCTTAGATCCCATCAGCATTGGCTGGCACACCCAAAGAGAAACTTAGAGTCGATAGACATCTTTGTCCTTAAAGATAAATGCAGTTTGGGATGGTCATCTACACAGCACTTGGGGTAACAAATCCAAAGTGTCCAATAGAGACATGGAGATCCATGTACAGTGTCACACACACACACACACACACACACACACACTCACACACACCACCCTACCTCTGGACAGGCTAATAGTGGAGATCCTCAGCCAGCCTTAGGAAGTAAAGTTTCAGTTACAGGAAAGGTGGAAGACAGGTGGGAGGCAGGCGTGGGGAGCATGGAGGGACTGAGTACAATTCCACGTTCCTAGAAGATGGAGGGAAGATAAAGCATTGAATAGAAGAAAATACCTCCAGCTGAGGCTCTTAAGAAGCAATCACAATATAGGGCAAGAAATGACAACTTGTTTTTGCGCCACTCGGAAGCTGTTTGAACGCCTGCCTTTTCTCTTTAGGCCCTAAAAAAGACCCTGATAATTGCCTTTCCTTTATCCTGAAGTATGGTGCTATTCAGTTAATTAAATAAGGTCCTATCTTCCTTCCCAGTCTACACTCGAGGTGTCAGAGAGTCACACGAATAGCCGAGGAAGGGAAGCAGTGGGGAGCAGCAGGGCTCACGGAGCTCCTGAACTCTGAGGTCTCTGCTCCGTGGATCCCGCAGGCTGCGTGGAATTATGTTCAGTCTCAAAATTAGCAGGAAGCAGCTTCTATCTGTAATAAAGCGTATTTTCTTAGAAGTAACAGTGTGGACGACCGCGAGGCAAAGGCAGGTACCATTGGTCTTTCATCTGCTGGCTCATTAGTATCACTTCTCGGATTGAAGGTCAAACCATTCATTTCCCAAATCCTAGCAGTCATGGAGAGAAAGCAGTCACTGCGGGCTTCGGTAACAATGTGTGTCAGGTAGACTCTGTGCTGTAACAAATCACAGCAACATTTAATTTCTTGCAGCAATGAAGATTTACTATGTCTCAGTATTCGGTGGGTTTCCTGGGAAGTCTTCCATGTCTGGGATGACTCTGCCCGGGTTAGAATGTCTGGAATAGTAAGGGCATGTGGGAAAGGAAAGCCTTCCACTCACTGTCTGAAGTTTTGCTGAAAGAAAATGGACTACCATCTGATGACTGGGAGAAAAAGAGATGGCAATTTATTCGTGTGCACCAAGAAAGATCACCATGCACAACTCCGAAAAGAAAGAAAAAAAAAAAACAAGTCTTGCCAAGATCATAATTTTCCAAGCTACAAAGAGAGATAGAAGCTTGGATCTGGGGGGTGGGGGTGGTGAGAATATTCTGGAGGGTAGTGATTGACAAGCTACGGGAGGTGTCAAGTGAGGAAGAGCAGGTGGAAGAAACTGTGTCTCCTTATCCAGACAGTCTGCTAGAACATCTTCCAGGGATGTGCTCACAAGACCTATGGACAGGGACAGTGGACGGGGCACTAGGCATGGAGATCTGTAGACACGTCTACTGTTTCCTGATGGTCAATCTTTGCTGGTGATTTGCTGAGAATCATAGGGAATAGACCTAAAAGAACCATACTCCTCACTTACTCAAATGAGACAGCCCTCAAGAGCGCTTCTCCCTGAATTTGGGGTTGGGGTGGAGTGGGAAACCACAGGACAAAGGATCTTTATTCTGAGGAAAGTTCTAGCATCTCTCAACATGGCAAAGCACTTGCCATGAAAACTTTTATACTGCTGGGCCGCCTAGTTCCTACTCATGGTGATGGTGTCTTTTTCTATTCTAACATACGAGGAAAAAGGGGGAAATTGTGAAGAGAAATCAACTTCTTAGAATAATTTGTGAACACAGGAAATGTAGATGGACTAGTCTATTTCCTACTGCTCTTCTACCACAAACTTGGTAAGTCAGAAAGTAAAGAGGTTTGGTTAGACTCTCAGTTCTGAGGTTGGGAGTCCATATCTAATGGAGGATAGATAGTCCACCACATGGACAGAAACGCAACCTGTGTGCATAGGGGTGTGTGTGTGTGTGTGTGTGTGTGTGTGTGTGTGTGTGTGTGTGTGTGTGTGTGTGTGTGTGTGTGTGTGTGTGTGTGTGTGTGTGTGTGTGTGTGTGTGTGTGTGTGTGTGTGTGTGTAAGAAGGGGGAGGGAAGGAGGGAAAGAGAAGAGGGAAAGAGAGAGAGGGACAGAGGGAAGGAAAGAGGTAGGAGAGGAGAGAGAAAGAAGGAAGGAGGGACACAAAGAGAGGGAGATTGTTTTTATCTTTCTTCCTCTTTTTATAAAGCCACCAATTTTCAACCATAAGGGCTTCAAGTTACTGTGCTGGTGCTGGGGCTTAAACTCAGGGCCTGGATGCTGTCTTGGGGCTTTTGTGCTCAAGGCTACTGCTCTACCACTTGAGCCACAGCTCCACTTCCAGCATTTTTGTTTTTGTTTTTGGTACGTAATTGGAGAGAAGAATCTCAAGAACTTTCCGGCTAAGCCTGGCTTCAAACCCTGATCCTCAGATCTTGGTCTTGTGAATAGCTAGGATTATCGGCGTGAGCTACCAGCACCTGGTATCTTGCTACTTTTGTTGTTGTTGTTGTTTTTAAAACCCTAATCAGTTCCTAAAAGTCCCACCTCCAAACATTATAGCCCAATTAACTTTCCACCAACTTACTAACTCCCACTGGGGATTAAATTCCAACAGAAGTTTTGGAAAGAGCAAGTCATATTAAAAACAGAGCATGGAACATTTGAAAAAAACTTGGAGGAAAAAGAATGCAATTCCTGAATGCCTTCCCCTTTTCTTCTTCTCCTACCCCTCCATTGCCTTCCTACTCCCTCCTGTGTCCTAATTCAGTACAGAAGGATGGCTCTCCTGTTAGTATGTGCCTTCTTGACTTTTACCATAAAGAGCATCAAAATATATTCTATAAACAAACCAAGAAGTAACTTTCTAACAGACACATGGTACCATACACACATAACATAAAATCACAGCCATAGAAACTCTTACATTGGAAAATTAAGTCATAAGTATCAATGACTGATTGTTTTTTTTTTACTTTTTGCTGTTTTCCAAGTTGTATATATTCTTTTTTTATTTTTATTTTAATTTTTTGTGAGGTGATTACAGAGGGGTTAATTACATAAATCAGGTATTGAGCACATTACTTTCTTAGCATTATCGCCTCTTCCTTCACTCTCTTCCCCTTTTTAACCTCTCAACCCCTCTCCCTCACAAGTTCATTTCCAACATAGTGTCTAGGGAGAATTATTACTGAATTAGTTCCCACCATTGCTGTGCTTCGCCTTCCTCTCTCCAAATAAGATAAACCCACATATAAGACAAAATGTACAGAAATTGAAAAGTGACAAAAGAAAAGGAGAAAAACACAAAAAGTAAAATTTAAAAACTTTTTATTTCCATTTCTTGTTCATTTTGACAAGCATCATTTTATATGATGTTACACACATCGCTATTGAGCCTTGTGATCCTCTCCTAAGAATATCCTGTTGCTTGCACTATGAGAATGTTCAGAGTTCTGTTTAATTTATCATGTCCAGGTGTAGTTTTTGCCTTTTACTATACATTGGGTCTACTTGTAGATTTATAGACACATTCTAATGATTACAAATGAGGGAAATCATGTAGCCTATGTTTCTTTGGGTCTGACTTACTGAGCTTAATGCATTTTTTTCCCCAAGCCTTCTCATTTCCTTACAAATTGGGTGGTGTCATTCATTCTGAAGGAAGCATAGATTTCCACTGTGTCCATATACCACATTTTTCTGATTGGTTATTTTTAATGTTGTCCAAACTAATGTTGGCTATCTGCTCATTTATTCTGAAATAAATACAATCAGTACCAAAGACTTACACAAAATATATGAAAGAATAATCTTGAACTAAGGAAACTGTCCATTTCACCTTTTATGTTCAAAATAAAATAGATCATTCTTATTTTACAACATCAAGAATCCAGCTCAAAGATATTTGCTATAGGAAGTGCATGTAAATTTAATGAGGAAATAACAGCGTCTAGTGCCTTTGAGCATACAGCAGAGTTTGAAGTTTGTGAGGAAATCAGTCATAAACTGTGGGTCAGAATTAATAGAACACTGAGCACATAGATAAATGTATGTATGTATAAGTGTCATAGCATGTATGAAGCATATAAGAAGCTCATTCTATATAAGTATATTAAGCATTAATATACGTGAGTATATGAGTATAAAACTGATAAACATCGAGGTGATACTATACAAGCACATATGCATACATATATACATAAGTATAGTAAAAGTATATGAAAGCTAATGGAGAAAAGTGCACTAGAGAGGGGAGGGAACGTAGGAAAAAATGAGGGAAGGGGAAACACTACTTGATAAGAAACATACTCATTACATTCCTTATGTAACTGTAACCCCTCTGTACACCACCTGTACAATAAAATTTTAAAAGTTAAAAGAACAAATTTTGTGAAAATCCTGATTATTGAAAGATCAGTCATGTGGCTGATAGGAAAGTTTAAAAAAGTAACTTTGTAAAATAAAAAATATATAAAAAAGAAAGGCACAGAACAAAATGCATACTTGCGTATTGGGACTTGGGATGAAAATTGTCTAGTAGGAGTGGATGAGTGCGCCCTCTTGTGGGCCGGACCTCCCAAATTTCAACTTCCACAAGGAGATTGTGCTATTCATGTAAGGTAGCCAAAAGCCAGAGGCATGAATAAGTATATTTTTCTAATCTTCATTATACCAGAAATGTTGCTAAAATTAAGTCTTATTTAGTAACACTGGTCTGTCAGGTCTACAAGCAATAAAAGCTTTAAATAACAGGTTAGATATTGATCACCCAGGTGCAGAGTCTGGAAGTGGGCTGTGGAGGGCTGGCGGCCAATGCTATGACCCGAGGCCTGCAGCACAAGCTGGCCCTCACTGTGAGTCTGCAACATGCAGGTGCTCACTGCAGTGAGCGGGAAGGGGGAGGGGGGAAGGGGGGAGGGGAAGCAGAAGCAGCCGCTCCATTGCGGGAGGCTTCACTGGCTCATGGATCATGGAAACAAAAAGAGGTTGGGAAATGTAATCTATTCCAAATGTGTGTGCTCTTACCTTAAAAAAAAAAATGGAATTCGATTTCTATAGGAAAAAGAAAATATCACATCGTTTACTAGATGGCCTTCATTTAAGGACCTGAACGTTGATAGAAAAATATCAGGAGAATGGTCAGCTGTAAGAAAATGCACAGCTTATGTCTGGAGACACTGCAGGCAAATGTTTCTAGAGAAATATTTGCATGCCTCCAAAAGTGCCACTCAAAGGAAGACATTCACTGCTCCCCAGCTCTCCTCTTCTCTCCCATCCCAAGCGAGGGAGAGCAGTTCTGCATGTCCCTCCTAGACGCCGCCAGCCCTGGCCTGGGAAAGGAAGAGTAGTGAGTCTGAGTGACAAATAGCACGGTACTCTATGAAACTGGAAAGATTTTTTTAAATTGTTCTACTACAGGGCTTTCAGGTAGCAACAAGAAA
Source organism: Dipodomys merriami (assembly GCF_024711535.1). Classification (NCBI taxonomy): domain Eukaryota; kingdom Metazoa; phylum Chordata; class Mammalia; order Rodentia; family Heteromyidae; genus Dipodomys; species Dipodomys merriami. The sequence continues at coordinate 1,055,399 of NW_027206313.1, read as the reverse complement.
CCCAAACTGTCATATAGGTATGCCAAGGTTTTTATCCCAGGACATATACATGTTTTCCTATTTTATACTACAGTTTAAAAGGAAAGTAAGAAATAAAAGTCAGTATCATTTGTGATTATATCCCACAAGTATTGTTTGTGTAAGTCAATGACTATAAAAGCTACATCACAATTTTTTTCTGGTGAAGATTACGTTTAAAAACAAAAAAACAAAAAGAGCCAGTTGGGCACCGGTGGCTCACGCCTGTCATCCTAGCTACTCGGGAGGCTGAGATCTGAGGATTGTGGTTCAAAGCCAGCCTGGGCAGGAAAGTCTGTGAGACTCTTATCTCCAATAAACTACTCAAAAAACTGGAAGTGGCGCTGTGGCTCAAGAGGTGGAGCGCTCACCTTGAGTTGAAGAGCTGAGGGACAGCGCCCAGGCCCAGAGTTCAAGCCCCATGACTGACAAAAAAAAAAAAAAAAAAAAAAAAGAGCCAGGCACTAGTGGCTTATACCTGTAATCCTAGCTACTTAGGAGGCTGAAAACTGAGGATCACTGTTCAAAGCCAGCCCACCCAAGCAGGAAAATCCGTGAGACTCTTATTTCCAACTAACCACCAGAAAACTGGAAGTGACACTGTGGCTCAAGTGGTAGAGCTTTGAGCTTTGAGCACAAAAGCACAAGGATAGCACCAAGGCCCTGAATTCAAGACACACAACCAAAAAAAAAAAAAAAAAGCAAGGAAACAATAGAAAGGAAGTACAGAGAGGCAAGTTTCTTTCCTTGACTCATTCTATTCACTTTACAAAAATATATCAAATTTATATCCGTTGTGGTTTTTCAAAAATATAGAAAAGAAACATCACAGCAAGTGATGGATACATTTAAAATTTTTTCATATCTCCAGTCCTGTCTAAAGATTCGAATCATCTAGCTCATTACTACTAAGAGAAACTTTTGAAATTTTAGACATAATTTCCAAGAGGAGTTCTGGAAATTTTGAGTTAAAATAAGAATTTTAACCCTATTCCAGAGTCATAATCATGACATACTTCTTGAAGATTTTTTTTTATTTCATTATTTTTCTTTCAAAAACTGACTTCAGCCACTACCCTGTACAGAAACACAACGCTGCAAGTCTGAAACCATCAACGCAGAGCCACTGCGTTGGTCATTTTACATTGTTTCTTGTAAGGGTGGAAAATATATTCCCCATTAACATGAATTCCTTTTCTGTTCCTCTCCTTATAAATCCTGTGCAACGCATGCAAGATTTATCTTGAGTGACACCTAGTGGCTCATGTTATAATGAGGGCACGTTGGCTTTGATGGTTTGCAACAGGCTGGGGTGGGTAGGCTAGAGGTTTTCATCTTTATCATGGCTAAACAGTCATATGAGAATAATTACTTCTTATCAGAGCAATTCAGATTTCCCACTTCCTACTTGTAAAAGGTGACTGACATTTTGGGTTCCCACTTCATCGATGGGATGTCACAAGTCTCTGGAAGAGAGACTATGTGTTCTTTGAAGTGGTTGTGGTTATAAAACGACTTCCTTCTCTTCTCTGAGAACTAGGGAGGTGTTAAAAACCAACACAGGATGGATGAGAAATGATGCCAACAGTTTCCAGTTGCTGGCCAGGGAAAAGAAACACTACAGAGATTTTCAGATATGAAGAAGCCACGATTCACATTTCTCTATTTGGCTCCAAGTTCTTATTTAAAAGTAAAATGAAAACCAGAATTTAACATTCCATGTTTGGAAGCCATTTCAAAACCATTGTATGACAGACCCTACTGTGGTTAAGCAGTTGTTTCTCTTACTGTTTTACCTCTTCTTTCTACTCATAGGTCATAAAAGACTAGTCAGAGAGGGAGTCAATCCATTTTGACTTTCTTCTTAAATTTTAAATACTGAAAACAACATAGGAAAACAGTCCTGTATCAAGATTTTTCTTTAATAAAAATATTATGGAAAGATTTGACCTTATGACTTTTTTCTTCTTTCCAGTCCTCTCTCCACAATAGTATCATTCATGAAGTATTTGTCTTCAGTCTATTTTTAAAATTATTTGCTCCATATCAAAAATACTACTTTATGCCAGGTGGCACTGGCTCATATTTGTAATCCTAGCTTCTCAAGTGGTTGAGAGCTGAGGATCTCAGTTTAAAACCAACCAGGGCAGGAAAGTCCATGAGACTCTTATCTCCAATTAAACACCAAAACCCCAGAAATGGAGCAGTGGATCAAGTGACAGAGAACTAGGCTTAAGCAAAAAAGCTCAAGGATAGCACCTAGGCCCTGATTTCAAGCCCCAGGACCAATATATACATACAAAAACACTACAGCCAAAAACAAGCATCATTTAATTATAAGTGAATGAAATTAGATATCACTTATATAAGTATTTTATATAAAATTATATAAACTATATATTATCTACTTCATCTAGAAAATATTATATTGTGCTTATATTTATATTATATAAGTGTAGTATATAGTTATCCTTAAAAGTTGTGTTATATAATTCTGTTTATATATTATACTTGCTATATACTTCTATACTTAATTATATAAATATCATTAACTTATAAGAATTGTTCTACAATTTTCTTAACGATTATTTTCTAATAGCTATGTGTTTAAATACATACCATATAGTACGTGTAAATACATAATCTTACATAACTCTAAGTCTTGGCTTCTAAGTCCCCTTGTATGAAGGGGGATCACTGTTTGTCTATTGGAGTTCTTCCTGTCAGCATCAACGTTCTGAATGAGCTCAGCACGGTCTGGTGGGGCCTTCGCCAAGCGAGGGCAGTAGGGCAGAACCCCATCACATCACCAAGCGAGGGCAGCAGATCAGAGCTCCATCACATCACCAAGCGAGGGCAGTAGGCAGAGCTCCATCACATCACCAAGCGAGGGCAGTAGGGCAGAGCTCCATCACATCACCAAGCAAGGGCAGTAGATCAGAGCTCCATCACATCACCAAGCAAGGGCAGTAGGGCAGAGCTCCATCACATCACCAAGCGAGGGCAGTAGATCAGAGCTCCCATCACATCACCAAGCGAGGGCAGCAGATCAGAGCTCCATCACATCACCAAGCGAGGGCAGCAGATCAGAGCTCCATCACATCACCAAGCGAGGGCAGTAGATCAGAGCTCCATCACATCACCAAGCGAGGGCAGCAGATCAGAGCTCCATCACATCACCAAGCAGGGCAGCAGATCAGAGCTCCATCACATCACCAAGCGAGGGCAGTAGAGCTCCATCACATCACCAAGCAGGGCAGTAGATCAGAGCTCCATCACATCACCAAGCAAGGGCAGTAGAACAGAGCTCCATCACATCACCAAGCGAGGGCAGCAGATCAGAGCTCCATCACATCACCAAGCAAGGGCAGTAGATCAGAGCTCCATCACATCACCAAGCGAGGGCAGCAGATCAGAGCTCCATCACATCACCAAGCGAGGGCAGTAGAGCTCCATCACATCACCAAGCGAGGGCAGTAGAGCTCCATCACATCACCAAGCGAGGGCAGTAGAGCTCCATCACATCACCAAGCGAGGGCAGCAGATCAGAGCTCCATCTCGCAGAGCTCCAACCAGGCCTGGGAAGACGGTCCCGGGCTTGTTCACGTGCGAGGAGGCGCCGATCCGGGCAGGATCCTGGATGGGCGTCCGCGCCCCCCCTCCCCGCCCTCCCCTCTCCCCCTCCCCTTCCCCCCCACCCCGCCCTCCCCGCCCAGCTCGGATCCTCCGAAGATCCACCCTGGGGGGCGGCGGCGCCTGGAGGGGCTCCTGGAAACCGCCGCGATCTCGGTACACACAGTCCAACCTCGGAAGCGTTTGTTCTGGAAACTTCAGCAGCCAATTTTCACTCGTGTGTGCCTCGGGTCATAGTACCGACGTGGCCAGCGAGAAAACTTCGAGGAGCCGGAGGGGAGGATGTGGCCACAGGGCTCCGGAGGCTCGGATCGAATCCTGAAATCCAGCAGACTGCGCACGCGCACGCGCACGGACGGGCCGGGGCGAGCAGGCCCCGGAGAAGATCCTCACCTCTCCCTTCAGACTGAGCTTGAAAGCGCTGAAGAGATGCCGCGCACGCGCACAGCTTGGCGAAGGCCGGAAGAACCGTGGGTCCAAAGCCTTCCGGGCAATGCGGGCCGCGCGGAGGCCTCGGCCCTGGCCCTGGCGCTGCCCGGTGCGGCCGGCGCCCCGTGAGAGCGGCCGGCCTCCGCAGGACCCGGATGCGCGCGGACGCGCTCCGCCCGCTCAGACCCACGCTTGGCCCGCACCCCGCGCGGCGCACCGCACGCCACCACCGCCCTCGGCAGGGACAGGGCCGGCTCCGCGTCCACCGCCGCCCGTCATCTCGGGATCGGCCACCGGGGGCGCTGACGGCCTCCACTCGGGGCGGCTCCACGCCGGCGGGAAGGACCGGAAGCCCGCCCTCCCGCGGGCCTGGGCGCGCATCCGGGGTGTCACATCCGGTCCCGAGGACCCCTGGAGACGAGTTCCGGCCTGCACTGACCCCTGCAGACGAGTTCCCGCCCGCACGGACCCTGGAGGCGCTTCCGGCCCGCACGGACCCTGGAGACACTTCCAGCCCGCACGGACCCTGGAGGCGGTTCCGGCCCGCACGGACCCTGGAGACACTTCCGGCCCGCACGGACCCTGGAGGCGGTTCCGGCCCGCACGGACCCTGGAGGCGCTTCCGGCCCGCACGGACCCTGGAGGCGCTTCCGGCCCGCACGGACCCTGGAGGCGCTTCCGGCCCGCACGGACCCTGGAGGCGCTTCCGGCCCGCACGGACCCTGGAGGCGCTTCCGGCCCGCACGGACCCTGGAGGCGGTTCGGGTCGCTCCTTGCGCACCGCTGGCGAGCAGGCGGCGCCGCTTCCGGTGCCCCCGCCGTCTCATCAGAAGTCACAGACAGACACAGGTGAGCGGGGGGGCCGCCCGGTGAGCCTCCGGGCAGCCACGGCCTCCGGTCCCCACTCCTGTCCATCCCCTGCCGCTGCAGCTGCTTTGTTCACGGACTAACCGCGGACGGCGGGCGCGCGCACCACCTCACCGGCTTCGCAAGCCCGTAAGTCCCGCCACCAGCTGCCCACAGCTGGAGACGACCGGGAGAACCAGCGCCCAGCCTGAAGGCCTGTGAGAGGCTGGGAGGGGCCTGCGGGGAGGTTCGGAGAGGCCTGGGGAGAGGTCTGCGAGAAGCCTGGGGAGAGGCTGGGAGGAGACTGCGGAGAGGCCTGGGGAGAGGCTGGGAGGGGCCTGGGGAGAGGCTGGGAGGGGCCTGCAAAGAGGCCTGGGAAGAGGATCGGAGAGGTCTGCGGGGGGCCTGGGGAGAGGCTGGGAGAGGCCTGGGGAGAGGCCTGGGAGGGGCCTGCGGGGAGGTTCGGAGAGGCCTGGGGAGAGGTCTGCGAGAAGCCTGGGGAGAGGCTGGGAGGAGACTGCGGAGAGGCCTGGGGAGAGGCTGGGAGAGGCCTGCGGGGAGGTTCGGAGAGGCCTGGGGAGAGGTCTGCGAGAAGCCTGGGGAGAAGCTGGGAGGAGACTGCAGAGAGGCCTAGGGAGAGGCTGGGAGGAGCCTCCGGGGAGGCCTGGGGAGAGGCTGGGAGGAGCCTCCGGAGAGGCCTGGGGAGAGGCTGGGAGGGGCCTGCGGGGAGGATCGGAGAGGCCTGGGGAGAGGTTTGGAGGGGCCTGGGGAGAGGTCTGCGAGAAGCCTGGGGAGAGGCTGGGAGGGGACTGCAGAGAGGTCTGCCAGAAGCCTGGGGAGAGGCTGGGAGGGGACTGCAGAGAGGTCTGCCAGAAGCCTGAGGAGAGGCGGGGAGGAGCCTGCAGAGAGGCTGGGAGGGGCCTGCAGAGAGGCCTGGGGAGAGGCTGGGAGAGGACTGGGGAGAGGCCTGAGACAGGCCTGGGGACAGGCTGGGAGAGGCCGGAGGAGGGGCCTGAGAGAGGCCTGAGGCCTGCCAAGAGGCAGGAGGAGAGGCCTGAATAGACGCCTGTGGTTTGCAAAGAGCTGGGTGAAAGAGATGTAAGCAGAAAATGTGCCTACAGTAAGACTAAACCTGACTGCAGAAACTATGAAGTGAAAAAGTGGAGGGGGGGATTTTAAGTAATTCAGTCCTTGGTAATTTGACATAGGGGTTGAAAATTAACACAATCTCCCAGTCAACCAGAATAGTCGCATCAAAACTGGTAGAATAAAACAAAACTCTTAAGAAAATTACTGCTCGGTGTGGTAATATATAATCCTCTTTTGTAGCATTGGTAGAAGACTTTAATTCACCTCTATCAGCATGTCCTTAAGGACCTCAAAAATAGGTAAGGTTTTAAGGTATATTAGAAAAAGGCATGCAGAATGTGTGTGTGTGAAAGAGAGAGAGTGCTATATATCAACTTTTATCCATGAAAACAAGGAATATATACTTTATCCCTAATATCCATTGTACATGTACAAAAATAACATAGGCCAGAAATATTTATAAATTTCAAAAATATATAGAGAAGAAATATGCTCTCATCACAATTCAAGAAAATAGAAACTAACAATTTTAATGTACATGCTATTTTCTAATGATTGCTTATATTCCAGTAATACCCTCTGCAGAGAGCTGGATTTCTGTTTATCACATTAAGATATTAGCTATACATAGGTGTGTATATTAATTATTATTGTGAAGAATAGATTTGAAATCTTAACAGAAAAGCTTGCCTCTAGCAGAGAAACTGAGGCCTTCCCTGACTTGCCTGTGGTCTCCCCAGCTACTCTGAGGCAGAAGCCAACTCCCACTTCTGTGTGCTTTTCTCCCTCCAATGCCATTTGTTTGCCTTTGTGTCCCCTAAGAACAGAACTCACACCAGAATCAGTAGACAGATGCATGACACACAGAGATCTCCTCCATCACAAAAAGACCCATCACACCAGGGTCTTGGACCTCTCCTGTGGTGTCCTGCCCCAGCCTATGTGGCATCACAAAATGGCAGCTGCCCTGGCTCCTAGTGTTAGAGCACTACCTGATTGCACAGCTGCATTGCTTGTGACTGCGCCGTTTTACTTGGTGTGACTGAATACCTCAAAGGCAGCCTGAAAATGCAACTTCATAAAACAGGTTTAGTCTCTCCATCCTAGACCTGCATCAGAAGGGAAGGGATGAAAGGAAACAGTAACTCGCAGAGCAGAAAAGCATGGTAGAGTGAAGCATGAAGCGTAGCACAAAAAAGATAGCTGCCCATTCTCTTAGCTGCCACAGGAAGCATTCTCTTGCTGAAATAGCTGGATGAAGGATCAGAAGTGACCACATCTTGGTGCTCATTGCTAGGAGCTCCCAGTTTCAAGCTCCTCCCTGGAAAGATCAAGGACCTCTCAGTTAAGACAGAGGGCAGGGTTCAGCTTTTAAGCCCTAGATAGGTCTGCCATTACAACTGTCTGATACTGGAAGGAAGGACTTTGTCCTCTCCTCCTGCTACTGTAGCTCTGCTGTGTAGGTGTGTACCTTTCTCAGAATCACTACACATTCTTTTAGTCTTCCTCCAAGTTCCAGCATCATGGCGACAAATACTGTATTGACACTAAACACATAGTACTTATGATGAGATACAATAGTGCAGAATTCATGCTACTTTTCATAGTTCCTTGATTGGTTGAGGCAGCTCAGCGCCTAGTCAGGCCAGCATGCACGTGAGAATTCACTTTGACTTTGAGATTTGATGCTGATCATTTTGGATTTCTACAATTATTAAATCCTACAATTATGTCTGAAAAAAAGAAAAGCTTGCCTCAAGTGAAAATGAATATGTAAGTTTTCTCTTTATAACAAAGCATGTTAAGAATTCATTGTAGGTTCTCTTTCAATGAACTATTAGCCTCTGGAACAAATGTTATTTGGCTAGGGGCCATATTCTGTTTTATTAAGTGTTCAGAATAGTCATAATGCACTTGTCTATAGTGTGTTATGTTGTGCTAATATATATATGTGTGTGTGTGTATATATATATATATATATATATATATATATATATCCACCCTCATTAGGCTTCATCACCAAAGTAATACTAGCTTCTAGAAACCAGGCCTGATGGTGTATACTTATAATACCAGCTACTGAGGAGATACATGTAAAAGGACAGCAGTCAAAATAGGCCCAAGGAAAAAGTAAGAGACCTTACCTGAAAAACAAACTAAAAAGAACTGGACATGCCTAGCATGAGGCCCCGAGTTCAATCTCAAGTATCCCTAACATAAATAAATAATAAACAAATAATAACAGTTATTCTAGCCTCGGGTTTAGGGATAAGTTCTGACTGAGGTGAGGAACGGTGTGTCCATTGCTTTTTAATGACGCTCCTTCTTTCTGGCTGTCAGGTCACTTCCAGACTCTGCACAACTGTGTGAAATGGCACCGCATGGTATGTGAAATTCTATGAAGACATAGTGCCATTGAAATCTCTTAGGAAACCAAGAGACCTTGTTCACCAGTTCCATTACAAGGATGTTACACTTAACACTTAAATTATATGTGGGGTTGGGGGAAATAAAAGGTAATGTGGCTGAAAATTATTTTTTACTTTGTCTTCCCATGAAGCATTGCCTTCTTACCTCCTTCAGTCCTTAAAAATGACTTTCAGCTAACCTGGACACTGAAGGTCCATGGCATAATCTTACCAATGATGAGGCCTAGGTAGGGTGGATTGTAGTTGGAGGCCACACCAGGCAAAAGAGTGTGCAAGACCCCACCCAACCAAGAAAGGGTGTTATGGCACATTCTTGCCATCCTAGCTGTGGCAAGAAGCATTAATAAGAGAACCAAGGTGCACGCTGGCTTAGAGGGAAACTGAAACACTATCTCTAAAAGTACCAGATCAAAAATAGGTGGAGGCATGGCTCAAGTGATAGTAATGCTTACCTAACAAGCACAGAGCCCGAGTTCAAATCCAAGTACCATAAAAATAAATGGCCTTCAGTTAATCAAAAAGTTTACTTTTCCTTCTCCCTCGCCCTACCCCCATCTCTTGATCTTTCTATAAGATGTCCTTACCATGGAAAAACTTCTCAACAAACTGCAGCCGCACTCCCCCAGCCTCTCAGTGGAGGCCACTGTCTCCTTCGCATCTCTCCTTTCTCATTTATCTTCTGTATCGCTTTGGACAATTTTCTTGTACTTCACCACCAGAAGGCAGAGACTCTGATTTTTCATTGTTCATGAAGTGTGCAATACAGTATCGTCTCAGTTTTCAAAATTTATTGGAATCTTTAAAAATACACAACACAGGGAAAAGCTGCCATCAGATATATAGTAATCTTTTATTCTGAGAAAGAGGAATGGACTGAATGTGATTATTAAAATATATAGCACCCAGGCCCAGAGTTCAAGACCCACGACCGACAAAAAAAAAAAAAAGAATATATAAACTGACTATACTCTTATAGTGAGGCACAACAATACCCACTCCTGATAAAAAAAATAACCCTCACAAATGCTGTCTGAAAATGCTAATTGTAGAATCACTGTCTTTGGCTGTAAAAGGTCACTATCTAGCTAACCCAATAATGTGGATTAAGTTATCATTTTTCCAGTCTCAATTCTTCTACTAATTCTTCAGCTTATATTCTGATTTGCTTTCTTTGTTTCTTGTAAGAGAAACCTAGTATGCTTTTCTGAGTTTCACAAGTCTGTAATCATTCATTCTTTCTGGGCTTTTGTTTATGATACCTAGGAGAGTATAGCTAACAGCCTACTAGATACATTCTCAGACCTGCTGTGTCACCAGTCCATGATCCTGGCCATGAACTCCAGGTATGCAAAATGCAGTGCTCTCTTGTCTCACTAATTAAATATCCTTAAAATATTATATCTTTTTGTAAGTGAGAAATAATTAAATCACTTCAAATTCCATCATCCAGTATTAGCAATTATTATTTCTTTCCCATGTCTCAGTCTTTTTTCTATTGCATGAATAAGCAGATAATCTTAGCTGATGATGGGAAGGTTTTCTTTTACCATCAACTTGAGATTGAAATAGAAAAAAATCTTAAAATGGGGAAATACAATATCATCAAGTACAGAAACTGGCAGCAACACTTCAACTATCTAAAACTTTACATGGGTAGGAAACTTGGCTGAAATGTAGCCAGTCATAATTTTAGAAGCATAATTCATGGAGAAATAAATGCTGACTTATGGGTTATATTTATAAAGACATTTATTATTTCATATTAAAATCATTGTTGTTAAGAGAATTATTTAAAGCCAGATCTGGGCCTCACTTTCTGGTATACATTCTTCTATTACAAAAATAAGAGCCAATAAAGTTAGGTTACATTTGAGCTCTTACTAATTTAATGATTATACTTTGTTCTTATCAGTTTTATAGACCCTTTAGTTCAGTATGAATCTCAATTGAGCATAATAGAGTCATCATTTAGAAAGGCCTTTGCTATTCCAAGCCTTGAAGTAGTGAAAACAAGGGGGACAAATGCTGAGGACAAGGAGGAACTGGAGGTAAGATCTTTTGTTCCTTAAATCTGGACGAGGCATTCCTATATATCATGGCACACATACAGAATGTGTCTCGGTAGGTTGTAATATTTACTGCCTACTCCTTCATTTTTCTTAGGTAAATAACATTTTCTAGCACTGATCTATACACTAGATCATCCTGTGAATACTAGATTACGTAGTGTTTATAGGAACAAATGTGTGAAGATTTTTTGTTAATGGCTTATTAGTTTACAAGGGCAAGGAGTTTACTAAAAGTACAGTACAGAGGGAGACAGAAAGAGAGAGATGGAAGAAAGAAGAGTCCTACACTAAGATTGGCAATATGTTTTGTCTCTATTTCCTCAACACTGTGACATAGTGCACTTAACTTAGAAGCTGGAAAAACAATTCCTTGCCTATGAAACTGGATGAGGTCTTAACATATAGCCATTTTTCTCTTGTCTTACCTGTAGTTTATGGGAAGAACTTAGGACATCTAGATGCCCAAACTGCATGTATTAGGTAAAATTTTATTTGTTGTGTTTTGTATTTCAGAGTGTTTATATGAGCATTTTCAACATGTATGAGGACACTCTTCTGATTTTAGTATCTAAAGACCTCTACAAACTACAGATCTTAAAGGTGAATGAAAAAGAAACAATGCTACTTATTGCAAACATGAAGCATGCATGCTTCACTTCTCATTTGCTGGATTTGTATCTTCTTCTAGGATTAGATGACAGAATTGTTTTTTATACTTCCAGTAAAGTAGGATTACTCACAAAATAAAATCACTTACATTGACTTACAAAAATATACTTTTAGGTATTAGCCAGGTGCCTGTGGCTCACTCCTGTAATCCTAGCTCAGGAAGCTGAGATCTGAGGATCGTGGTTCAAAGCCAGCCCAGGCAGAAAAGTCCATGAGGCTCTCATCTCCAATAAACCACTAGAAAACTGGAAGTGGCACTGTGGCTCAAGTGATAGAGTGCTCACCTTGAGCCGAAGAGCGCAGGGACAGCGCCCAAGCCCAGAGTTCAAGCCCCACGACCAACAAATAAAAATTATATATATATATATATATATATATATATATATATATATATATATATATATATATAAATTTTCTGCGACAATATATTGGTGAACATCATGTGGGTGAAGAATACTATTGTCCTTAACTACCTTATTATCTGTCTAAACAACAGAGCCTGTACACTTGCTGCCTCACAATCCCCACCAAAGGGAGGGAACCCTGTGGGGGTTCTGTTCTTGCTTAAGTTTGATTATCTCCCCCCAAATTCATATTTGGAATTAATCCCCAGTGCAACAGGTTAAAGGGGTATCTCTGAGAACTGATTATATCTCAAGGATTCTTCCATGATGAATGGATTGAAGACACTGTCATAGAAGTAGATACTGTAAAAGAAAGATGAAATTGGCCCCTTCCTTTTCTGTCTTTCCTCTGTTCTCTCTGCTCCCCTCTGTCATGAACGCAGCAAGAAAACCCTCAGCAAATGAGAGCTCTTACCCCTTGGATTTCATACCTGGCTGAATTGTAAGAAATAAATCTGTTCATTATGTATTTCCTAATCTCAGATATTCTGAAAATGGGTGGTATGAATGAACAGTATGCCACATAGGGGAAGTCAGTGCAACAAGATTTGCCCCCAATCATTGGCATATATACTCTGATCTTAGGTTTTAGGACAAATAGAGGGTGCAGTGTGACAGATTTAAATACAAATGAGCAAGACATTTTTAACCAAGTATGCATTGTAATCATAAGTTGAAATGCTGAAACCCTTTGTACAACTATTTAAAGATAACAAAAATAAAATGAATTTAATGAAAAAAATATAAAACTAATGAAAGCTGAAGCCAAGAAAAAGACAATTTTATAAGATAAAATTTCAATTCTCCTTTAAAACTGAAAAGTAAGTAGATGCTATCTTTTTCATTTGTTTGTTTTTTAGGAGAGTATGTCTTAGGAAAAAAGCACAAAAGCAGCTGGTTATCAGATCATTACACATCCTACTAGGCTTTTTGTGATGTCTGATCTGACAAATGGCCATTGTAATAAATATTAGTAACGCATTAACTGTAATTAATTTAAAATATAGATGGAGTTATTATAATAGGAAAAGTAGAATATTAGTTATTTGAGAATTGCTAATTTCTGAGATAAAATTAGATAACTTGTGGATTTTCATGGGAAACCACAGGGATCCCAAGATTGATCAAATTGGAGAATAGAAGGGAATGTTAAGAAATAAAAATGTGGACTGGGAATGTGGCTTAGTGGTAGAGTGCTTTCCTAGCATGTATGAAGCCCTGGGTTCGAGTCCTCAGTACCACAGAAAAAGCTGGAAATGATGCTGGGCTCAAGTGGTACAGTATTAGACTTGAGCCAAAAAGAAGAATGGTCAGTGCCCATTCCCTGAGGTTGAAGCCCCAGGACTGGCAGGGGGGAAAAAAAAAGCAAGAAATAACAATGCCACATTCTAAGATGACTTTTGTATTCCCAATAGGAAATGATGAAGTGGATGGATGAAGATAATTTGTATTTTCAAGAAAGAGTGATGGTGATCATCAGCAGGGTATTAAGCTTTGCATCCAAGAAAGCCAGGGGACACGTAAGTCGGAGACTACAGTAATGCCACTGACCCTGCCAAGGGCCTGTCTGAAGTACTGCGCGGCATGCTTAGGGTCTTGGGAGCACTAGATGGTCCACGTGGCATTAGTTGTATTCTTCAATGGAGATTTCTAAAAAGGAGCCAATATTCTGCACGACTTTGAGCCCATCAGATTCAGCAGATTCAGATGCCATAGAGTTCTCAGAAATTGAGTTGCTTAAGCAATTGGGAAGCACTGTGTTTTATAAAATCGGGTGTGTGTCCCAACCTGCGTTTTCTAGGGCTCCGTTGACCGCCGTGAATTTTACTCGAGACCTTTCCAATGTTCCATCCTGGCCTGCTTCATCCATTCTCCACATTTCCCTATTGTTTCCTCATTTTAAAGCTAGGCCACTAACTCTCCAGTGAAGGCAAGTTCGGTAGCAAAGGAGAGCCTGCGTTCTGAGGCCAGGACGGAGGAGGCCGTTGGGGTCACCGAAGGTGCGGGAGGAGAGGAGCCCAGAGCCCCAGCCTGTCCCACATGGCGGAGACGGCGGGAGTGCGGGTGAGATCGCAAATGAGGCCTGGGGCCCCAGCGACGCCGTGGAGGCGCGTGGAGCCGCCCTGGAGACGCGCAGAGGCGCTGCTGCTGCGCCCTGGAGACGCGCGGAGGCGCTGCTGCTGCGCCCTGGAGACGCGCGGAGGCGCTGCTGCTGCGCCCTGGAGACGCGCGGAGGCGCTGCTGCTGCTGCTGCGCCCTGGAGATGCGCGGAGGCGCTGCTGCTGCGCCCTGGAGACGCGCGGAGGCGCTGCTGCTGCGCCCTGGAGACGCGCGGAGGCGCTGCTGCTGCGCCCTGGAGACGCGCGGAGGCGCTGCTGCTGCGCCCTGGAGACGCGCGGAGACGCTGCTGCTGAGCCCTGGAGACACGCGGAGGCGCTGCTGCTGCTGCGCCCTGGAGACACGCGGAGGCGCTGCTGCGCCCTGGAGACACGCGGAGGCGCTGCTGCGCCCTGGAGACACTGCTGTGCCGTGGAGGCGCGTGGAGACGCGCGGAGGCGCTGCTGCTGTGCCGTGGAGACGCGCGGAGGCGCTGCTGCCCCCTGGAGACACTGCTGTGCCGTGGAGACGCATGGAGGCGCTGCTGCACCCTGGAGACACTGCTGTGCCGTGGAGGCGCTGCTGCTGCGCCCTGGAGATGCTGCTGTGCCGTGGAGACGCGCGGAGGCGCTGCTGCTGTGCCGTGGAGACGCGCGGAGGCGCTGCTGCGCCCTGGAGACACTGCTGTGCCGTGGAGACGCGTGGAGGCGCTGCTGCTGCCCCCTGGAGGCGCGTGGAGCCGCCCTGGTGATGCACGGAGGCACTGCTGCTGTGCCCTGGAGATGCGTGGAGGCGCTGCTGTGCCCTGGAGACACTGCTGTGCCGTGGAGACGCACGGAGGCGCTGCTGCTGCGCCTTGGAGATGCTGCTGTGCCGTGGAGACGCGTGGAGGTGCTGCTGCGCTCTGGAGCCCCTGCTGCACTAGGGAGACTCGTGGAGGCTTGTGGGGACGCTGCTGTGCCTTGGAGATGCGTGGAGATTCACGGAGATGCTGCTGTGCCGTGGAGGTGTATGGAGACGCGTGGGGGTGCTGCTGCGCTCTGGAGCCGCTGCTGCACTAGGGAGACTCGTGGAGGCTTGTGGGGACGCTGCTGCGCCTTGGAGATGCGTGGAGATTCACGGAGATGCTGCTGTGCCGTGGAGGTGTATGGAGACGCGTGGAGGCGCTGCTGCGTTCTGGAGACGCTGCTGCACTAGGGAGACGAGACGCGTGGAGGCTCGTGGGGACGCTGCTGCGCCTTGGAGATGCGCGGAGATGCTGCTGTGCCGTGGAGGTGCATGGAGACGCGTGGAGGCGCTGCTGTGCCGTTGAGGCCCGTGGAGATGTACGGAGACGCTGCTGCGCCATGGAGGCTAGCCTGGTGGCCGGCTCCGTCCCTGGGCATGGAGAGTCATGGCAAGACAGTGCCTGAGATTGAAGACTTGAGAACCAGGAGCATCGGCGGCCCGCGAGTCTGAGGACCCGCAGCTCAGCCTGGACGAGGTGACTGGGAGAGGGAAGGAGTCTGCGCCGCAGGTCCCACGAAGAAGCCCAGGCCGTGGGGATGTCGATCCGTGACGTGTGCAGAGGACCGAGGCCCCCTCTCCCGGATGGGCCACCCGTCCCACTGTCCTGGGGTCAGGATGGAGGCAAAGCCTGGGAGCCGTGGGTTTCCCAGACTCCAAGGCCAGCCTCCTGGCTGCTAACAGAGGCTAAGGCCCCAGCTCAGCGCTGCCAGTCACATGACTTCAGGGGAGCACATTGCTGGCCAGGTCAAAGGGCACCAAGAGTGCACACACCCCAGTGTGTGCTCGTGACAAGTGTAAAGGCCCAACTCACATGACTTCCACCGGGGCCCCGAGGACCCTGAATCCAACCTCCTGAATCACAGGCTTCTCCTGGAAGAAGACTGAAATAATCGATCCCTAGTGCTCCAACAGTCAGTTCAGAACTCAGGGCTCTGTCTCTGCTCCCACCCACTCCCAGACGCATGTGGAGGTCAGCCCAGGCTCGGATGTTAGCTGTCTCTGGGAACCTGTCTACCCACCCCACCGACGAGAAAGCTTGTTTATGAAAGCACGCCAGGAGCTGATCACAGACTTCTACAAAAGACTCCTGTCTGGTTAGCCTGATCGTATCAGTGTTGGGGACCAGACCTGGTGCTCTGGAGACAAGAGCTAATTCTGGGCTCCTGAGTCGTCTCCCCAGTGCAGTGATGAGAAATAGCACCCCAGTCCCACCACTGCATCGTCCTGCCTGCCCACCGAGAATATGTCACTGCCGAGAGCAGGTGCTTACAATGCTGAGCCAACTACTCAGCCCCAGGTGCAAAATGGTCAGACGCTCAAAACCAAGGCAACAGGACCCTGCCAAACGCAACACTTTCTTATTGTTAATCACATATAGGACACTTTTAGGACAAGACTAAGAGGATCTCTCCATGTCATATTATCATTTAAACATTAGGGAGAAGAGTGAAAGCTGGAAGGAAAAGCAGAAAGTCGCCTATAAATGCAACCTATCAGAATAATAGCAGATTCTGAAAACAAACTTTGAAAGCATAAAGGGCGTGGAATAAAGTATTTCAAGCCTAGCAAGAAAC
Source organism: Dipodomys merriami (assembly GCF_024711535.1). Lineage (NCBI taxonomy): Eukaryota > Metazoa > Chordata > Mammalia > Rodentia > Heteromyidae > Dipodomys > Dipodomys merriami. Next base: position 1,039,134 of record NW_027206313.1, on the reverse strand, counting down.
TAACTGCCAACTTGGATTGCCATATCCAGCAATGCTGTCTTTTATAATTGAAGGACAAATGAAAAAAAAATTCCCATGATACAACTAAAGTAATTATGAAGATTAAACCAGTAAAGGAATCCCACACACACAAGAGAAAAGAACCACAAAATACAGAAATGGATAAATATCCCTGTGTAAGTAGATAAGCAAAGATTAAAGAAAAACACTATGAAACCAACAAAATATCATGAAGTGCGTAACTTTAACAAACCTGAATGCTAATGTTCTCCATTCTCTAAGTAAGACAGAAACTGGTGGATTGAATTATAAAAGAAGACCTGGCCATTTGTTACCCACAAGAAATGCACCTGACTGGCAAAGACAAACATAGGCTTAGTCAAGCAGATCAAAATCAGAAAAGACAGTCACTTCATATCAATAAACAGAGCAATCAATAGAGATAACAATTATAACCATATGACAACTGTCAGTGCAGGATTCTAGTAGGTAAACACTACTAGATGTAAAAACACCAATACACTCCAATACAATAGTAGTGGAGGATTTTAATACCCCACTCTCACCAATAGAACATCCACTCAAAAAGTCAGCAAATAAACATCAGATTGAAACAATGGTATTGTACTAACAGACTTAACAGACAGCTACAGAATATGCCAACCAGCATCTGCAGAAGACATGCTTTTCTTTGCGGATTTGCTCACTTTCTCCGAAATACATAGTATCTGAGGACATACAGCAAGTCTTAACAAGAATATGAAAATGTAAATAATTTCCTATGTCTTATCAGACCACAGTGGAATAAAACTAGATATCAGTAATGAAAGAAAGTGCACAAAAATAAATACATGGGAGACTGAATAATTCATTCTTAAGTACAAGTTGTCATGTCAAAAACGAACTTTACAACTTTGGTGGGGGGGAGAATTGGGTGGGGGGGTGAGGGGGAGGCTGGGAAGGGATGGGAAGGGTAAACAAAGGAGGAGGCTACAATGCTTGATAAGAAATGTACGCACTATCTTGCCCATGTAATTGTAACCCCTATGTACAGTATTTTCACAATAAAAAAAGTCACAGTGAAATCCCATATATGACAAATATATGCTAATTCTAAAGTAAAATAGTCAAAAAAGAAAAAAAAGAATAAATTGAAGAAATAAACGGGGAAGTAAAAACTTGCTAGGATCAAGTGAAAATGAAAACAGTTATCAGAACTCACAAACATTAGTGGTGAATTACACTTAATCTCGTCTCTTTTTTACAAATTTTGTACTACAAACCTTCCAGATATTTATTTGTACAGAATCTCAAGGCATTTTAGAAGAGATTCTTTTAACAAGTCAAAAGATTTATGCAAGCCGCTCAAGTCTCTCTTTTGAGCATTGAAATAGGTATTATGTGAAAGATAAGAAGGTGAAAGATCTCTACAGTAAAATTAGAGCGCACTGCCTGGCACCAGTGGCTCACACCTGTAATCCTAGTGACCAGTGGCTCACGCCTGTAATCCTAGTGACTCAGGAGGCTGAGATCTGAGGATCGCGGTTCAAAGCCAGTCCGGGCAGGAAAGTCCGTGAAACTCTTTATCTCCAATAAACCACTAGAAAACCGGAAGTGGCGCTGTGGCTCAAGTGGTAGAGCACTTGCCTTGAGCTGAAGAGCTGAGGGACAGCACTCAAAGCCCATAGTTCAAGCCCCACAACCGACCAAAAAAAAAAAAAAAATGGAGAGCACTGATATTCTAATGTGCTGAACTCAGATAACTGGGAAGATCGTATGCAGTTTCCTCTTCAATCACCTACCTTCTCTCTATCTTATGCTGGAATATGGGTCATTCTAGTATAGCCTGGGTTTCAACTATGAAAGAATAAGTGTGCAAGTTCACGTGTGTAACAGGAGGCCTTCCTACGTGTTGGCTAGGGTTCCCAGTTCTGGATTGGTTCCAGAAGCTAGGTGGATTACCCTGTTGCTCTCTTCTGCAATGTGGCACTACATGCCACCAGGTGGCGGTACATGAGCACTTTTGAAAACATTGAATCAAATCTAGAACCTACCACTTACCTTAGTCAAGGAAATACAAGTTTCGCTAAGTTAGGTGTGTGTGTGTGTTTGAATTCAGGGTCTGGGTGCTGTCCCTAAGCAATTGTGTTCAAAGCTAGTTTACTACTTAAGCCACAGCTCCACTTCTGGCTTTTTGGCAGTTAATTGGAGAGATAAGTCTCAGGAACTTTCCTGCCTGGACTGACTTCCAACCATAGCTAGGGTAATAGACACTGGCACTACGCATAAGTTAGCTTTCTTTTTAAATGTATGTCCTTTATAAATGGTTGTCACTGGAGGTAATGGAGGAAAGACAATAAATAAGTTTTAGTGGATTAAAAACAAGCTTCCCACAGGCCTACAATATACACACACACACTTAAGAAAGTAGATTTCTCCCCTCCCCCACGGTATAACCCCTGCTTTCACTGTATTTGATGGTATAGTTTGTGGAGGGGAAGGGAAAAAAAACAAATCGTTTAAATAGGGATACAGGTGGACCCATTGCAACAATGAGATGTACAAGTCGTTATGTCGAAAAACGAACTTTACAACTTTGGGGGGGGATCAGGTAGGGGAGCAAGGGGAGTATGGGAAGGGATGGGAAGGGGAAACAAAGGAGGAGGCAACAATGCTTGATAAGAAATGTACTCATTACCTTGCCCATGTAATTGTAACCCCTCTGTATGGTATTTTCACAACAAAAAAAAAAATTAGATTTTTCTGGGAATAAATTCTAAAAGGAAAAAAAATGGCACGTCACTGATTTTACAGCTTTATGTAAAAAGTTTGACATAAAAGTGGAACAAGAAAAATTTTGGATATCCACACACCAATCTGTTCTCCTCCCCCCAGATCCAAGGATTTTGCTACCTGTAAATTGCAGAGTGATTTAATGAATAGAAACTAACATTAATTGAGTCACTATATTGTTTTCAGATACTTTTTCTAGGAACTTTCTGTCATGTTCCCATTCCCATAGTAAATGTTACAAAATGGCATTTGTTCATCTCCAGCAAATTGGAATTACAGAAACAAGATTTAAGTATAGACTTTTAAAACCATGAGGCCTACCCTCAGATGCAGTTTTGATAAGACGAATATTGACATTTACTGTTGGCTCTGCACAGGAAACAGTCTCCCCTCTGTTTCTCCAATAGGCGAGCGTTGATGTTCCATGTTCAGGAGTCCTGGCAGCGGAGCTGTCTCTGCTGTGCTGTCACACTGACCCGTCAATCATACAGCAAGCATCCTCGGCAATGTACTACCTTCTCAGCATTGCGAAGCAGCAGAACGGTGAGAATGGTCTGCCTTGATTTCTCAAAGTTACCATGAATATGTCAATAATTATCTGACTAGCCTCCGAACTACTATGCCTGTGGATTTCTTCGTCCTATCTCAAGAGCTATAGCTCCCATTTCTAAAATGTGGTTTCAAAACAGTAGTTTTGGCATTGTGAAGAAACGCTTGTAACAGTATAGTCAGTTCAGGAATTACTACACTTACGTTAGTTTGGTGTGAATGGTGGGGTCAGGCATGCCATGTGGAGCCAGGGAGGGAGAGGAAAAATAAAATGTACCCATAGGACATTTTTAAAGGCAGGTTTATCTCTGCAAATTCAAGCAAGTCAAAATTACTCCCTGTATCCTGTCAGAGCACAGTGGAATAAAATTGTAGCTCAACAGCAAAAGCCATCACAGAAAATATTCAGAATCCCAGAAACTGAACAATATCTTGCTGAGTGATCAGTGTGTGGCTGTTTCTGGAATTCAACATAAATAAACACATGAAATGTCAGCCCCTCTGGGACAGGGCAAAGGCAGAATAACGTGTCTAGCTACGCGTGCCCAGGCCAACAAATTAGACATCTCCAATCAATACTCAGATGACGCACCTCAAGCTCCCAGGAAAACAGAAACAGGACAAACCCAAAACTAGTAGAGGGAAAGAAATAATAAAAATTAGATCAACTGCCCAATAAATAAGTGGGCTAAAGACTTAAAGAGAAACTTCTCTGAAGAGGAAAGAAGGATGACCAATAGACACATGAAGAAATGCTCAACCTCCCTAGCCATAAAAGGAATGCAAATCAAAAACAACACTGAGATACCACCTCACCCCAGTTATAATGGCTATAATCAAGAACTCTAATAACAAGAGATGCTGGAGGGGATGTAGACAGAAGGGAACCTTACTGCATTGTTGGTGGGAGTGTAAACTTGTTCAACCACTTTGGAAAGTAGTATGGAGGTTCCTCAGAAGACTCCACATAAAGCTCCCCTATGACCCAGCAATCCCACTTTTGGGCATTTACCCAAATGCTCACAAACAAGAACATACTAAAGCTACCAGCACAACTATGTTTATCACAGCATTATTTACCATAGCTAAGATATAGAACCAACCCAGATGCCCCTCAGTAGATGAGTGGATCAAGAAAATGTGGTATATATACACAATTGAATTCTATGCCTCCATCAGAAAGAATGACATCACCCCATTTGTTAGGAAATGGAAAGACTTGGAAAAATTATATTAAGTGAAGTAAGCCAGGCCCAAGAAACATAGGTCCCATGGTTTCCCTTATTTGCAATAACTAGTGTATGTCTGAGACAAGTAGAAATGGTCAGATAAGTTGATGTTAGGCAAAATGAACCCCAAGATAAGTATTCAAATTTTTTTTTTCTTTCTTGAGATTGTTTCTAACATATTTATAAGATGATTTCTTTGTTGCTTTGTATGTCCCTCCCCCACGGTATAACCCCTGTTTTCACTGTATTTGATGTTGGTATAATTTGTGGAGGGGAAGGGAAAAACGTTGTTTAAATGGGGATACAAGTGGGCCCATTGCAACAATGAGATGTACAAGTCGCTATGTCAAAAAACGAACTTTACAACTTTGGCCGGTAGGGGGGGGAGGTGGAATGGGGAGGGGGAGATGGGAAGGGATGGGAAGGGGAAACAAAGGAGGAGGCAACAATGCTTGATAAGAAATGTACTAATTACCTTGCCCATGTAATTGTAACCCCTCTGTGCGGTATTTTCACAATAAAAAAAATTAGATCAAAAATTAATTAAGAGACTAAAAACTAAAAACCAACAAAATAAAAGGTCAGTTCTGTGAAAAATGTAACAAAATGGACAGGCCTTAGAAAACCTAATCAAGAGAAGAAAAGAACTCACCTGAATAAATAAAATTAGAGATGAAAAAGGGGAAATCACAACAGAAACAGCAAAGATCAGAATTTTGTGAGGGAACATTTTATAAACCTTTGTGCCAATAAATTGGAGAATCTGGCAGGAATGGATGCATAAGGAGCAGTAAAACTGAAATGGTAATATAAGATCTCCCACCCAAGGAAAATATAATAAATATAACAAAGACTGTCTAAGACAAACGTACAGTCAACATACTACCAAGCTAATTCTAGGAAGCTAGCATTATGCTTATATCACAACTGGATAAGCACAAAACAAATAGGAAAAAATTGTAAAACAGTATCTTTGATGAACATAGAGCCAAAAGAATCCAACAAAATACTTGTAAACCTAATTAAACAACACATAAAATAGGTCAAATGCCATGAGAAAATTGGTTTCATTACAGGGATCCATAGAAGCTTCAACACATATAAACAACACAACAAGGAGAAAAACCACACGATCCTCTCAATTAGTGCAGAAGATGCCTTTGTCAAAATTCAATTTAATTTCAGCATAAAAGCAAAAAAATCGCTTTGATCCATACCTAATATACTACACATTTTCACTCAATAGAACAGTAGTTACCAAAGCTGAGAAAGGGTGGTAGGAACATAGAGACCAAAAGGTTAATGGATACAAAATGCACTAACAATATCTCCTAATGTGCTTTTTCAGTAGGAGAACTATGGCTGACAATTAATGAGTAATTGAAAATACCTAGAACAGCCAATTTTGAAAGTTCTTATACAAGATATGATGACGCCTGAGGGTCTAAAATGCCAGTTACCTGAAACACTGTATACCTGTGTTGAAATTTCATATTGTATCTCAGAAATATTTTATTTATGGGGTATATTTTTAAATCTCATATTTTAAAATAGATTTAAAAAGTTAATTCAAAATAACAAAATTAAATGTAAACTGAACCTAGAAAAAAAATCTTTAGGATTGGGCTTTGCATAAGGAAAAGATTTCTTAGATACAATAGTAACACAAATTTAAAAAGATAAATCTTTCTGCTATTTTGGAAGGTGCAGTTAATAGCTGAGCCATACACTAGGAGAAAATACTTGCTAATTACATATGTGATGAAAGTCTCATACCTCTAATTTGCAGAGGACATGTAAAACTCAGTAAGAGAATAGACCACCAAAATAGAGTTAAAATAAATGTGAATAGTCATTTTACAAAGTACACCAAATGATGTTCATATATAATCATTAAAGAAATGTAAATTAAGCCAGGTGGCTCACACCTGTAATCCTAGCTACTCAGGAGGCTGAGATCTGAGGATCACGGTTCAAAGCCAGCCTGGGCAGGAAAGACTGTGAGACTCCTATCTCCAATAAACCACCAGAAAATGAGAAGTAGCTCTGTAGCTCAAGCAGTAGAGTGCTAGCCTTGAGCTGAAGAGCTGAGGGACAGCGCCCAGGCCCAGAGTTCAAGCCCCACGACCAACCAAAAAAAAAAAAAAAAAAGAAATGTAAATTAAAACTGCAATGAGATACCAATACAAATGCATTAAAATGCCTAAAATTGAAACAAATGACCACAAATGTGTTGTTAAAGATATAGAGCAACTGGAACTCCAATACTTTGATGTTGCTCAGGAAATTTAATCTGGCAGTATCCTAAAAGTTTAAACATTGACCAACATGATCTAATCATTGTAGAAGTTGCTATCTACCTAAGAAAAAAATCTCCATATGAAAACTTATATATGATGATGTTTATATCATCATATATGTTTATAAATGATGATGTTCTTTAATTTGTAACAACCCAAACTGAAAACAATATGAATGTCTGTCAAGGGGGTGAATGGCTTGTGATATATATAGTAAAATAGTATTCATCAGCAAAAAGGAATGAACTATTGATCCAGACAAGAGCAGTGACCCATTGCAATAGTTCTGCAGACTAAAGTCTCATTCAAAAGAGGATATGCTTTTTCATTTAAATAAAATAAGAAGACTCAAATTTGACAGAAAGGAGATACAGGAAGTAGGCCAATAGCACCTCAGAGACAAATAGAGAGAGCAAGTTTGAGAGGTTAAAAAAGATGGGGCAGTTTTAAGCAATATATATGTTCATTTTTTACTTGTCTACTTGCAATATTATGGGTAAATTATATTTTTATTTAGCTACTGAACAAACAAAATTCTTTTTTTGCATTTAAAATTTTTTACTTAATGTACCTTGTTACAGGTAATTTTTCTAATTTGTCACAATAATGCAGTGGCAATAACAAGGAGAGCAATAACAATATCTCTTCTTGTTAGATGCTTATTGAAACTTTCGTATTTGTTCTAAGTATTGTTTTTGTTTATTTTAATCTTTACCACTGCTGTTTCATTACTTCAGCATTATTAGTGAGCAAATTGAGGCTTTTAGAATTTAATTTACTTTCCAAATTTACACAGCTCTTTAGCATTTAAGTCTAGGTTTCTGGACACAAAGTCTGTGGTAGTAATTTTTTTTAATCCATACACTCAGTTTACTAAATATGTCCTGAAACCCTCTGTGGAAATGTCACTAAACAAGCATCATAGTTCTTGCTGCGCCTCCTTATAGTTTCATCAAACAAATTGTTAAAAATTCAGCTTTTCAATAGTACATGCTTCTTGTGATTTTTCCTTTTAATGGATTACTCTTCTCAGTTTACATTGTGTTAGCAATTCTGAGCTAATTCATTAACATTTTTTGGGGGTCCAGTCGTGGGGCCTGAACTCTGGGCCTGGGCGCTGTCCCTCAGCTCTTCAGCTCAAGGCTAGCACTCTACCACTTGAGCCACAGCGCCACTTCTGGCTATTTTTCTTTTTGCTTATGTGGTGCTGAGGAATCAAACCCAGGGCCTCGTGCATGCAAGGCAAGCGCTCTACCACTGAACCACCTTCCCAGCCCCAATTCATTAACATTTCTGTCTCAAATTTTATACCCCTACAACTCTCTGAAGCTATTGATGCATGGTTGTAAAAAGAATGGATGCTATCACATAAAGATAACAAAAATGCAAAATCAACAAACATGAGCAGCAAAACATCAACTTGAAGGTATACTTGCTGTGATAAATGGTCCCAGATACTGAATAAGTATCAAGACACAAAAGCCACCAACCACTAACTCACTGGTTCCGAGGTGTGCTTTGAAGAGTGTACAGTAAGAGAGTAAAAGGATTTCTGTCCGGATCATAACTAATTTCAATATCATCATACATTTCAAAGTTGTGACATGTTTGTGCTCTCTCAAACCACTAGTTTCCTATAGTCTACTTAAATGACTTTGGGGAAACACAGTTCCTTGACTTTGTATTTTGAGATAATTTTAGATTTATAGAATAATTAAAAGAATAGTTCAAAGAGCTACTTGTCTTTTATCAGCATCTCCTAAAGCTGAAAACCCACAGAACCTTAGTATAATTACCAAGAGATGTAATGCTTTAAACTAAACTGCTTTGGTTTACTGGCTTTATGAGTGCTCACCAGCAGTTTTTACTAATTCTCTATTTCCATCCCAAAATCTCATGTAGCCTGTTTAGTTATCTTTTCTACTTAGCTTACCTAATCTGTCCCAATTCCGCTATCTTGTCTTTCATTAACTATGGCCTTGAGGCTTTTCAAGCTTTCAAGTGAAGGCTGGAACAAAGTCTTCCCCTGTCCTAGATGGAACTAGTAATCAAATAATCCTGAAAACCTTTTCCTTTACACAGCAGGCACGAATACCACAAAAAGTACCAAGAATGACGGACCTGGAAGTCACGACTTTCTGCTTTCTTTAGATACACAAGTCCTATCCCAAACCATGAATCAATTCAAAACTAAAATTGCTCAGGTATCTTACCTTACTTTTCTCCCCGTAGTTTTGGTTTCATACATGTTATTACTCTTTGCAGTGACTTATTTTAAGCAAAGCTTACGTTCTTAAGTATCTTGCGTATAGTTAAAAATTTTCGTGAGGCAACAGGGAAGTACAATACCTTGTCCCTGGATTTCACTCCTATTTGTAAAATTCGTCTACTGCTACCCATAGAGCAGTTTCTATGATCTCATTTAATGGTGTAACTTATAAATGAGGTAGGTATTTCCTAGTTAAACTTGTTTTTGTTTAATTCATATATAGTTCCCTAAAAATGGGGAGTTTCTTAGCCTTCATTCTTGTCATTCAGCGTTTGGGACTGGAGGCAGAAGGGTTTCAAGTCAAAAGCCAGGCCAGGCTACTGGGCATGTCCCTATCCTAACAAATAGTGGAGAGGATTTCTGATTATCTAGCAAAATCAGTAAGGCTAACCATTTAACCATTTTCAGTCTTCCCAATACTATCATAGTATCAGAATGACATTATGATATGGGTTTTTTTTTTTTGTTTAAAAGAGCTAGTTAATAAAAAAAGCGTTTACATGATAAGCATGAGTACTAAATGACTTTATACTGTCCTAATCTTTGGGAGAATCATGAGGCTCTCTATAGCTCTCCATCCCCTCTCCATTTCTTCAAAGTACTTAGGTTTGATTCAGCGGCTCTTGGAGTTATTCAGTGCCAGGCCCGGTTGAACTGTCAAGCGGATGGACTCCTAGTCCTCCACGTGGAAGCCAGTAGCTCACAAAACTGTGAGGGTGGCCCCCGGGCCTCCTGGTCCCTCATGGTGGGAAGGCTGAGGGCTTCCTCCACCAAACTGCACAGATAAAGGCAGTGTTTCTCCCCCATGACCGAAGTGTGGGGATGGTGGAAGGCTGAGCATGTAGCGTAACATGAACTGGCCTTTTCCAGTGTTTCATGAGGCTTATCCCCCCCCCCCCCCCCCGCCCCATCTTGGTGTTCTCTCTCATCTGAATTCAGTGTTAATCAGACATAGAAACTTGCTTCTGGAGAGCTATATATAGACCATAGCTGATGAAGCAAACTACCCTTTGAGACAATTTTCATGATACTATTGTCACGTGTATAGCCTCACATGATAGAATCTTCTTGTGTTAGCTATTCTACCAATAATTGCTTCTTCAATTATCAGACAGACATTAGAGTAAAAATTCTGTTGAGTCAGCAATTATCCAAAAGAGAATATTCTCCTTTCCCAATTATATGATATTTAAAATTTTATTTTCTTAAATCAAAGCTAACTTTCCTCAAGAAAACTATCATCTTCAGTCTACCTCACCAAACCTTTATTATCCTCTTCATTTTCTTCTATAGCTTTCTAAGATTAATCTCCCTCACCCTCAGTGGGAGAGGTCATGACCATAAAAGAGCAATACTCCATTCCTTTAAAGAATATGCAGAAAAGCTTTTATTAATTACCTTGGGTATCATCTCTTCATGGAAAGATAATGTTTTTCTTATGAAGACAAAAGAAGAAATGTGGCTCATTCATCTCTTCTAGATTCATACTTACATGTGTTCAAATTGTATGATCTATGAATACTCCTCGAACTTTAAAAAGGCTTTCTTTTCACTGCAGCTCTGATACCCTCGTCATGAAATATAGAATTCCCTTCCCTCCTGCTTTTTCATCTCCCTCAAAGAAAAAGTTCACATCCTTAACTTCCCTTGGCTTTCTCTCCCACCACCCCTGAATCTTCCAATAGCCATACTTATTTTTGATCTGAACAAACTCACAAAAGCTGAAGATGTTCATAATAATTCTTGACAGCAAAGTTGTTTTAAAGTTGGAAGAAAAACTAAACATATTCAGTCTAGGATTACAGACGTCGTTTTAAGTATTTTTATTTGCGTTTAATCACTGAAAGGACTTTATGAACTATGGTTCATGAAAATCTAGTGTTCTTGCTTGGCTCTTGAGCATCCCCTACAATGTCTGAGTTTAGTTGTCTTTTTTTATTATTCTTTTATTATCTTCAGCCGCACAAAGGAGTTTCCATTAAACAAAGCAGTTTATGTATACAACGCATCTTACTCAATATCACCCCTCCCAACATTCTACCCAGTACCTCTCAACCTACCCCTACCCTGGCTTTGCTTAATTTGGTAGGATGCACATTGAAGTCTTGACTGCCTTCTCTTCCCCCTTCTCTTCTCCATTCATCTGCTCCTCTCGCCTTGACCCCACTCCACCCCTGTGAGTACTCTACCTGCTTCCTGGTGTTTGTTCAGTCGAACTTTGACTTTGCCTTTCTAAGGAATTGCATTGTTTGATTTCTCCCTTGACTCTCCCTTTCAGTTAATACATTTGTGTACCCTTGCATCCCTCTCAAAGTTCAGCTGTTGTCCTTTTTATGCTGGTGTATGAGACCTGAGGCCCTATCTCTCTCGGTTGCAGAGTGTAGGACAGTACTTAATGCCTTCCTTGCTGACTGACTTCGTGTGGAGTCTCCTGAAGAAACTGTCTTCACCTAGTCATGTGACTGCATTTGAGGCGGCAGCCATCCTGAAGCTAACGCTGGAGTCTCACGCCCAGAAGGTCACTAAGGTGAGGCGCGCACTGCACGATGAGAAGGCCACCTTTTCTCTCTGAAGTGGTTTGCTGTGTGTCCATTTCTTGCCTTTCTTTATTATGTCACTATAATATGTCACTATTATGTCACTCTGGCAAGATACTTCAAGCATATAGAAAAGTCTCACCTGTCACAATATCGTGCCATATTTGCTTTGCTTTTTCTTTCTTTCTTTTTTTTTTTTTAAAGATAACCTTAAGAAAGCACAGTTGTGATTGAAATCCCCTGTATAGCAATTAAGGAACATTTTCAACAACACTTAGTTTGATGTGGGGCTAACTATATAATTTGTGAGGCCAGTGCAAAAATGAAATATAAAAAAGCAAAGTATGCTTATGAAGCTTTTTGTTCCTTTTCTCTATAGTCTCTCATTCTCAATTACTCATTGTGTGCTTATTTGTTATTAATGTCTTTATAAATAGAGGCAATTAAAAATTAGAATTATCACACATCTGGCTGGTCATATTCTAGTTGTAAGTATAAATACAATGATATTTAACTCATAATGTAGATCATCAAAATAATGCAATTTGTATTTTATAACTTATACATGAATACACACACACACACACACACACACACTTCAGTCTACCTAGAGGAACAGAAACACACAAAACTACCTCAACTGTCTTTTATTTCACTTCCTAACTTTCACATAGTCTACTAATAAGCGTTATTTACCTTCAGCTTAATGGTGGGTAAGGAAAGACGGAAAAGGTGGGTCTCTTAGTCTGTTTTTGTGTCGCTACACTAGAATACCTGAGCGCTCTTGGAGGTTCATTTCTTATCGTTCCGGAGGCTGTGAAATTCAAGGTCAAGAGGTCTACACCCAGCAAGGGCCTTCTTCATCTCAGAACAGCAGAGACCACAGCAGAGGGGTGGAATTCACCCTTCGGGCAGGGACTAGGCCCGCAGTCCCTGACCTATGACTGCCTAAGACCCAAGGCCCAAGCCCAGGAATGCAGCCCTGGTGGCGGCCTAGAGCTGACTGCTCAGTCCATCTCCTGACCCAGCTGTGAATTGTGGCTAAAAGTCAGCGAGAGCTTACTTCACATGAAAAGCAGGAAAGGAGACGTGACACCTCACTGAAGATTCTCAATGCTGCCACAGACAGCAACACTCAGTAGGGCAAACACAACCAGAGGGGAAAACAGGAAGTCCGCAGTCATCTCCGGCTAAGCGGAATTCTCCTCTGACCCAACAGGAAAAGGCACTCAGAGGAATACAAGATGATGCCTTAGAGAAGAAGAAAAGGCCAAACAGGGAAGACAGATACATTCAACTACGTTACGGTCCGTCACTAACCACACAGAAACGGAAGAAGAAGCGGCATTTGTCCATTAAACCACTCCTCACCCAACACCCCACAAACAATTACAATCATTCCCCCCTCAAAGAATACGAGACTCTAAAGCCAATTATTCTGAAAAATACCGTGCACTGTTAAAAATAGCCCTGAAAATCCTCTACACTGTATATGTAGTACATCAAGCCCTTGGGAATTAAGAGATTGTCGTTCTTACAGGTGAACTCCTGGCAGCCCTTCTGGCTTGTAGTAGAGGTGTGTCGATTTTCAACAGAAAGGCCACTGCACAAAGCATCCCCAGTCCCCAGAGTGAACAGCCCATAAAGAACAACAGCAGCTTAATATCTCGTTTTGAGTTTATATTGGGGAACAACTGGTGCAGGAAGATCTTGGCTATTTAACACAGCTTTTCTTTTTGTTTCTGTTGTATCATTGATTTAACATAAACTCCAAGTCTAGATAGAACTTTCCTTGTTCAAGAAAGAATAAAAAGGAAAATAATATAACATAATATGTATGAATCATTAAGATTTTTGGCTCAGTCTATACATTCTGGGTTATTCCTCTTAGTTTTTAATATATAGATTCTTTTTTTTTTTTTTTTTTTGGGTCCGGTCGTGGGGCCTGAACTCTGGGCCTGGGCGCTGTCCCTCAGCTCTTCAGCTCAAGGCAAGCACTCTACCACTTGAACCACAGCACCACTTCCGGCTTTTTTCTTTTTGCTTCTGTGGTGCTGAGGAATCGAACCCAGGGCCTCAGGCATGCAAGGCAAGCGCTCTACCACTGAGCCACCTTCCTAGCCCTATACAGATTCTTTTAATCTACAGATTCAACTATTTAATTTTTTTTAATTGAAGCAAATGCTTCCACTGTTATTTTGCTCAATTGTTTGGACTCCTCTAAAGATCTGAGTTGCAAGCAGGTTTTCCTTAATTAAGCTTATAAGTATTTAAGGAAATTTAGCTTCCCAAAACACATTGTAAATGGGAATTTTACCAGTATCTGTTAATACATGGCTCTATTCCTTATCTAAATAAATATTTTGTATTTTGTGATACATGTAAATATAATTTCTGCTAGTATTTATTTGTATTAATTGCTCCTTTGGTTATTCTAAGAGAGACTGAAGTCTCACATTCAAGAAATGCTTCCGTTTAAGGGTGACATCAGACTCTGGCTGACATATGGAATTTCTCCTCCAGGTATCTAAGATTGTGGATGACATTTATCAGCAAATCAGTCACAACTTTTCCCACACCATGAAACATGCTCTCCTGCGGGTTATCACCTTGCTGACACGCACGTCACCCAAGAAAGTCATCTTTCAACTCATGGACTACCCGCTCCCAGCAGACAAGTAAGGCTCCCCAATCCTGCCCTTACACAGGTCTGTTCACAGGCACCACTGCAGACGGCAGGGGCTCGGACCTTCATCTGTCACACTCAGGCCTGACTTACATCTTCTGAAAGAGATCTCTTTTGTATCCAGTAGCATAATTGTAAGGCTGGATAAGACCCCATTCATATCTCCATACCATGCTTGACCCCCAAAGTACTGATGTGTTGCTATTATATAACCAGTTTTGTTACCTATCCTAAAGAACAAACTCTCTTCAAAGTGATAATGGATTCTCTTGTTTTTCTTGTCATTTGTAAATTTACTCATTTTTCTTGAGGGGAAAAAAACAAACATAGAATGTTTTCTTTTTTTCTTATTTAGGGAGGAGAGATACAGTATTTTAACAATAAAATAAATATTTGAAAAAATGGTACATATAATTGGGAGTCTCCTTTTCCCTGCCAATCAGAAGCCCATAATCCAAGATCAAAAGAAATACTTAAGGCTGGGCAACCATGGTTTACACTTGTAATCTTAGCCTCTCAGGAGACTGAGATCTGAGGATCATAGTTCAAAGCCAGCCCATGCAGGAAAGTCCGTGAGACTCTGATCTCCAATTAACCACCAGAAAACCAGAAGTGGCGCTGTGGCTCAAGCGGTAGAGCATTCACCTTGAGCTGAAGAGTTCAGGAACAGAACCCAGGCCCAGAGTTCAAGCCCCATGACAAACAAAAAATATATTTAAGAAGAAATACTAATGCGTGCCTGTGGGCCAGCAGGGCTGTAATGGGCACACTGTCAGAGCTTAGAAAAAGCACAGCACTCCACTTCTAGCTTGTCCATTGGAAAGGAAGGGGTCACATCAATACTACAAAGTTCAGTATAAGTGGACAGCCTTTCAAATCAAAACAATGTTCCAGCCTTGACCCTTACAGTCTCTGTAACATGAGGCAAGTTTTTGATTAAAAATCCCTGATGCTTAATTTCCTTATCTGTAAAATAGGAACATATTCTTTTACTTATTAAGCTGTCATACACCTAATGAGTTACTACTGCTTCTGAAAGGGCTGTGAAATCAACGAAGTTCTAAACAATTTATGTAACTTCCTTTTCTATCTGAAAAACTGTCAAGGGGAAGTTTGAACTCACAAAGAATTTTAAAAGAACTTCATGAGACTCAAGTGTTTTCTCATTCAAGCATGTAAAGTATTATGGCCCTCGATTTTGTGGTGGTTGTCATTTTTGGAAGAAATATACTCATATAGACATATGATAAAAAATAGTAGAAACAGTATGTGGTGTGGAGGTAGAGAATGAAGACACGCTTAGAGTTAACAGTGTAAAGAAGTTTCTAAGGGCCTTACAGATGAGGGATGGAAAATGCCAGGATCTGGAGTTAGGTTAAAGTTAGAGAAACAGGAAACCATCTGATCAACAAGAAGGTAAGAAAATGCAAGCTGGCATGTGAGTGTTGATGCCCACAAGGTCCTCGGGAGCCCTGCCAATAAGAACAGTTCAGTCACAGGTTCCACAGCGTTGGCTTATCTATTTTTTGAGGGAAGTCCAAGCAATAGACATCAGAGCCAAGCAAGCTGGACAAAGTATCAGCAGTATATTGACCTAGAGATGTGCAATGGTTGTTCAGGTAGATGGCAGTAAGGATAATCAGGAGGGAAAGTATGGAAAGGAAAGAAGATAGAACATTCAAAGTCAAGAGGGAAGAACTCAGCCATGTGAGGCGGCATGCACTGGACTTCTAGGGACCGGACAGAGAAATGATCTAAAAGTGGAAATACTGGGAGAATGGCTCAACTGTTAAAATAGCTTTCTAGCAAGTATGGGCCCTGAGTTCACTCCTCAGTACTGTCAAGTGGGTACATGGATGGATGAGTGAACAGACAAGAGACAGACAGAGCTGGGTGTGTGGGTAGATAGGTAGGCAGGTAGGCAGACAGATACATCCATACATACATAGATGATAGATACATGTGACATTTGGCAAACTATTTCATGCATTTGAGCTCAGAATTTTTTGTTCATGATTTTATTTATTTAGGGCTTAAACTTGTATAATCTTTAATTGTTACTATTCCAGTGTTAACAAGGTCACTGAGTGGAGAAGTAGAGAGGACAGGGTGCAGAGAATTGGTCGGTGCTGACACTGAGCTGGAGAGGTATTTCAGTTGCAGCAGGAAATGAACGTGCAAACTGTATGCTGTACACGATGCTATTCAAATCCTTGGTTTGCAAGGACGATACACTTAGGATTGTTTGGAAAGTGAACCTTGATTTGTGTTGGGCTTTTTAACGCTGTCTTTCCGGCGCGGCTCCCCTAAGGTGGTGGCCTCTGTGTCCGCAGCACGGTGATCCTGATGTGGGAAGCGGCAGGCTACGAGTCCAGCGTCGCCCCCGACGTGCTCAGCACCATCTTGTTGATCCTCAAAGGGAAGCCTGGGGAGATGGAGGAGACCCAGATGGAAAGAAGACGCTTCTCTCTCGATGCCACCAACATGATGCCCGTGGCGGTAACCCACACGAGGGGTCTTTCTTCTCAGTGGTCTCCTGGGTCATGGAGTTTCTTGCTGCGCAGACTCAGTCCTACTGACTGACACGCGCCCAGCCCAGGGTTACGGGGGCTTGGCCCTGATCCTAGTGCTAATGCGCTGCGCAAAGCCCAGGAACAAACGAGTGTGTTGTAGGGCAGAAGCCCAGTTACAGGGATGCCTTGGGGAATTGGGCCAAGGCAGCATCATGGACGTGGGTGCCTCTGTTCCAAAGCTGCGGCTGTGTGAGGGGGAGGGGCCTGACATCGACCTTTGGGAGACAGAGGGGCAACATTTCTGCAGAGACCAAGGCTTCCCTGGGGGGCCAGTGAACGCAGAGCAAGAGCGAAGTGTGGGAGATGACACTAGAGAGGAAGTCAACAGCCCACCCAGCATAGAGACTCTTGTAGTTAAGCTAGGGCCTAATCGCTCTCATCTCCATCATCGTTGACTTTCCGTGCCCAGAATAAATCCCGGTCTTTTAGAAGAAGAATAGGGGGGAAATGGTACTTCTTCATAAGGGTGAGGTCTTGGGAATCACAGGGGTGTGTGGGGTGTCGGTCAAATGATCGTTGACTGACCTGGCCCTCCTCCCTTTCACTATCCTACTTTCCTGGGGGCGAGTACAGAGAGGACGTGGGTGACTAGTACAACAATTCCTCATGGCCAGGAAACCTTGGGGTGCTGGGTTGGCTAGAAGAACAAGGGCTACTAGTGTGTTTTGGAAGCCCCTTAGTAAAGAATACTTGCCACGGTCACTCGTTCCCAACTACCACAGCAGCTGTTATTGAGTGGGTGATTTTGCGTGAGGAGCTGAGGCCCCTTCCCCGCTGAGGGCCAGGAGGGAGGAACGGCTTCTTAAGATTAGGTCTGCATAGGGACGTGGTGACCTTCTTAATTCCCTTTCCCTTGCCTTGCAGGCGTCCCAGGCCCTGTGCACGTTCCTGCCTGTGGGGTCTTATAAGAAAGCAGTGGCCCAGTTTTTCCCCCAGCTGCTGATGGCCCTCATGCTCCAGCTGTTCTACACCAGCCAGCTCCGAGTGCTGCCGCAGGACAGACCTCTGTGAGCAAGTGCTGCTTACTTCCGACTGAGTGAGAGACACACAGCCAGCCACCCCCCGCCTTCCTGTGGGATTCTTTACCCTTCCTCTGCACTGTGCATTCATGGACTGTACCACCTTTCTTTCCTCTAAAGGGTAGAATGTCATCAGAAAAATAAGTTTCCCGTGTGCCTGCCCATTGGCACCTTCCCTAAGGGCTTTGTGCATCATAGAAAGAAACTTGGAACACGACACTCACTGACAGACCAATGAGAGAGGGGAGAGAGGCTGGCGCTAAAGCCAGACACATTCAGGCTCTGCCATTTACTTCTCCTCTGACAGCGACCTCTCAGAACTTTGCACGTATGCATCAAAGTGGTGTATAATAGTGTGTTGTGAACTAGAAAGCTGTTTCACAGTTGAGAAGGTGATTTGTGTGGACCCATGGACCTAAGTCCTCTGTCTGCACAGAGCAAGCTTTAGTCATTTCCTCTGGCCCACAAGAGTAGAAGAAAAACCTCAGTCAAAATGTGAGCCTACTCTGGAGTGACTAAGCCAGGTGCAGAGGTCTGCAGCATAAAGTTCTATTACAATGCACGTCAACTCCCTGTGCTTTGAGCAGACATCCACCAAATTGCTGCCGAATCAGTAAGAACTGTCTTACTGATCTATGGCACCCACCCAAGAAAACTGATGCTTTGAGCACATCATCGCATGGCAAAGGCATCTCTTGCAAACAAGCTAACTAGTTAGCTGTTAAATGATTAACCCTAAATTTTATTCCCGACACTCCAACTTCATATCCCACATACTATTCATCAAGGGAAATTAAACAAAACACTTGACAGGATCAAGTCTCTGAAATATGTTTCTCTAAAACTCTATCCTGTCCAAAATCGTATGAAAAGGCAGGTGATGTGTACTTGCTAGGTAAAGTTCACAGTCTCCTGATGCTGCTTCTTCTCTGGGGCTTCAGCTTTGCCCGGGATGCCCTGCGAGTTTTGCTGAACTGTTCTGGACTGCAGGAAGTGGATCTTGCTCTCAAGAAAAAGAATTGCTGGAACCAGTTTTCCCAAGTACTGTTTCACCATCATGGGGTCTACCTCATTGCCAAGTAAGGACGGGGCTCTGTGCAACTCTCCTGGTCTCTATCCTACCTTCAGGCAGGCCATGTGGGAACCACATCAGCATCGATGCCAACTTGTAAACACCTTAATGATCTGATTCCCACTTGATTTCTATTTCTTACTCATCTTAAAGTGCTTTGTTTTGGGATAACTTGCCCTTTCTTGTCACCTGCTGATGTAGATATTCAGCTACTCAATGTCCATAGAACAGGGTTCTCTTCCAGACCCAAAACACTAATAGTAAATCTGTTTTGTGGTTTTCTCCTCTGATGTAAAAGGATTTCTAATCTGCTGATATCCAACAATTCTAGATGTTCTCTTGCTTTTTGCTTTTTTTTGCCTGTCCTGGGGCTTGAACTCTGGGCCTGGGCTCTGTCCCTGGGCCCCTTTTGCTCAAGACTACTTGGGCTCCTTTTGCCCAAGACTACCACTTGAGCCACAGTGCCACTTGCCGCTTTTTCTGTGGTTAGTTGGATATTAAGAGTGTCACAGACTTTCTTGGTTGGCTGGTTTTGAACCACAATCCTCAGATCTCAGCCTCCTGAGTAGCTAAGATGACAGCCATGAGCCACTGGCATGCTCCTGCTGTAAGAGGGGAATGTTGGAAAGCATACTGGAAGAGAGCTTTCCTTTTCCTTATATTGAAAAGATAGTTTTTTAATTATCCTTTTAGTGAATACCAGAGTTCTGACTATAGGATCAGATTTTTTTTCTGATCAAAAATCAAGATATAGGGCCTTGGTAATACGACAGAAACTTGAAGTTGTGACTGACCCACAAAGTGCTGTCTTTCTAGCCCACTGGTTCTTGCTCCTTTTAAAAGTGACATCTTATTTTACACCCATTGCAAGAATACCTCTTACTATTTAAATTTTGGGGTATGTATTTGTCCTGCAAGAAGCTTTTAGTACTTTTGGGTATTCTTTCTCAAAAGACCAAGAAAACTACTATATCACCTTAGAAGTAAAAATTCAGAATCTCCTATTATCAAGTTCCCCGTATAGTCTATATGATTCTTTATGCACACTATGGTTTTAGAAGAGCAACCTGGAGTCTTAAAATGGAAACTTTGTTGTTCCATCCTTCCCAACTCCACCTCTAACAACCTAACCTGATGTAGGCCCATCAACAGAACAAATGTGAAACCCGTCCCCTCCCTGAGTATTTGGAAATGGCTTTATGAATCAGAGTCACTGTCTCTTGTCCTGACCTACCCTAATAGTCCCAAACTCTCTTCTTCACTATACTATTCATAGAAAGAGCTTGGGGCAGGAGGTGTGTTTCAAGTGGTAGAGTTCTTCAGTGGCAAGTAGAAGGCCCTAAATTTAATCCCCTGTACTGGAAAAAGAAAAGGACAAACTTGATGTAAAATCACAAAGGTGACTCATGATCTTCACAGTATCTTGCAGTGAGTTTGGAATATTTAAGATATTTATTTCTTCTCCTTTTAGTCAAGTATTGATGGAATCTTAGGACAGGCCTTTCATCATACAGCAAAGGATGAGAAAGACAAGAAAGAGAGGTAACATTAAGAAAAGAAATACTGCAGGAAGACGCGATCATATCTAATTCCCCAGCGTGTGTCTAGAAACCACAGTGGGCTTCAGTGGAGTACAGATTAGGGGGAACAGCGTTTCTTTTTCATTGGGGCAGGAGCAAGTAGGAGGTTAATGAGGTCCCTTTATCACTATCGGTATTTGCTAATGCAGAACATACTTCATTCTTTGCTAATCCTGTTCTTTGTTTTCCGTAGAACTCTCAGTGAACATAATTTTCCACAGTTTCCGGAGACCTTACATTATCTCTACAAGACCTCAGTGGAAGGTCCTAGAAGGTCAGAAGACAGTATCATCACAATAATATTCCTCACTGAAGTAAGTTTTAATGGGAAAATGTGAACAACATTTTCTTACTTAATCGAACTCTACCCTGTACTCTCTCCTCTCTCCCTCTTCCCCCCGCCCTCTCCTATTTGTTCTCACCAAGAGAATTTAAAGAGCATTAAATTGAGGCAAAGGCTGGAGGGGAGGAGCGGCTGGATTATGGCTGTTTGCCCCATTCGCTTTCTGGGAGCAAAGTATAACTTTGCAGAAATATAAATTATTTTTATAGTACCAGTTCGTATGTTTCTGTATGCTCATTAAAACATCTAGGATAATTGAGTTTGCCAAAAATAGCAGTGCATCTGGGATCTA
The DNA here is from genome assembly GCF_024711535.1 of Dipodomys merriami. Taxonomy (NCBI): domain Eukaryota; kingdom Metazoa; phylum Chordata; class Mammalia; order Rodentia; family Heteromyidae; genus Dipodomys; species Dipodomys merriami. The sequence goes on along the minus strand of NW_027206313.1, from coordinate 1,017,892 downwards.
GAAGATACATCACATTATCATGGAGAATAAAAAGAAATTTCCCTCCTGGGTAAATGCAGGTATAATATTCACTGTGCATGTGTAAAAATGGATCCAGTTAGCTTGAAGGTCAGGTGGGGATAGATGAGCAATGATGAAAAGCCGACATTCATCAAGATGCACCGCCCTCGTAAAGTGCCATGTTGAATAGAAACCTCTTTGTACAACTACCGAAAGATTAAATAAACACATACATAATCACATCCATCCATCCATACAAGAACAAAAAGGAATTTCCCAGGTAACTAAAAATGAAAGCATGGAGTCATATAACTTAGAGTCAACTGAACTGAGGAAATCCTTTTGCATACCAAAATACAAGTGATCAGTTGGACAACTGTTCTTCATGCCTGGAAAAATCCTAGCTACTTGAGAGGCTGGGATTGGGAGGATTGTGATTCAAGGCCAGCCTAGGCTAAGCTTTTGCTTTGGCTGCTTGAGTTCTTGATGTCATATACTAAAAAAATAAAATAAAAATCTATGGCAAGATCAATTTAAGGGAGTGTTTTCCCTGTTTTCTTCTAGGAATTTTATACAATCAAATCTTATATTTAATCTCTTTTGACTTTATTTTGTATATGGAGCCAAGTAAGGATCCAGTTTCATTCTTTGCATGTGGATGTCCTGCTTTTCCCATTTAATGACATTTTTATTTATCTTTTCTCCATGTGTAATCTTGCTAGTGGGCCATAGATAGGTAGCTTCATTTCTGGGCTTTCTGTTCTTGTTTTATTCATCTTTGTGTTTGTTTTCATGTCAGCATCATACTGTTTTGATACTGTCATTTTAGTAGGTTTTTTTAAAATTAGAAAAGGTCATAGTTTCCAGCTCTGATGGCTCACATCTGTAATCCTAGCTACTCAGGAGGCGGAGATCTGAGGATCTCAGTTCAAAGTCAGCCTGGGCAGGAAGGTCCTGAAGACTCTTATCTCCAATTAACTGCCAGAAAACTGGAAGTGGTGCTGTGGGTCAAGTGATAAGAGTGCTAGCTTTGAGCTGAAGAGTGTAGGGACAGTGACCAGGCCCTGAGTTCAAGCCCCACAACTGACAAAAATAAGTCTCAGATATATTCTTCTTTCACAACATTGCTTTGGTTATTCAGAACCATTTGTAGATCTATGTGAATGTTTTGGATGTTTTTCCATTCTGCAAAAATGCCATTAGAATATTGATTCTATATATTATCCTGAATCTGTACTCAACTTTAGCTGCTGTAGACATTTCAATATTGAAAATTCTTCTAATCCATGAAGAGAGGATATACTTCCATTCATATATGCCTTCTTCAAACTCATTCATCAACAATTGATAGTTTTCAATACAATTGTTTCACTACCTTGTCTAAGTTTTTACCTTATTATTTTACTTTGCAGTCCCTATTGTAAATGAGATTGTTTTCCTGATCTTTTTAGGATACTTTATTGTGTATATAGAAATGAAACTGGTTGTTGTGTGTTGATCGTATAACCTACAACTTGTTTGTTTTTCAGTAGCCTTTTTAATGAATTCTTCAGTGTTTTTTGATATATATGTTCATGTCATCTGCAAACAGAGAAAATTTTACCTTTTCTGCTCTGATTGAGATGCCTGTTACTTCTTTCTTCTTGTCTATACGCCTTGTCGAGGGTTTGCAACACTCTGTAATGAAAGTGCTGAATGGGACAGTGGGAATGATCGTTCCTGATTTTAGGGTCAAAGCGTTCAAGAGTTCATCACTGAGTATGGAATGGCAGTAGAGCGAGGTATGTCCTTCCATATGTAGTTTTGAGAGTCGTGGACATGAAGAATGTTGACTTTGTCAAGTTATTTTCACACTTTGGAAATGACCCTGTCTCTCTATTCCTCATTCTGGTCGCAGGATGCATCTGTCTTTTAAGTTTCACAGGTTGCGTCATCCTTGTCTGCCAGGCACATGGAGCGTGGTCTCTCAGTAGACTGCTCAGTTCTGTTAGCTAGGATGTATTTAAAAGGTTTTGCGTGTATGTTTGTTAAAGATGTAGGCAGGCCTACGGTTTTTCTCTTCTCTCAGTGTCCTTCTCTAGCTTTGGCATGAAAGCAATGGTGTCTCATAAAATGCACTTGGAAGTGTTTTCTGCTCTTCAGTGTGGGTGGAGCTAGGGAGGGAATTCACAAAGCGTTGTTGTTAATTCTGCTACAAACCAGATGGCTGGGGTCTCTCTGCTGGACCCAGATAGAAATGAATAGGCAAAAAAAAAAAAAAACAACCCGCCATTTATCTTAGACGCTTAGGGATATTTCCAGGTGGTAGAGTATCTGACAGTGGGTAATCGCAGTTAGCCTGGAAACTTTGAAAATAAGTGTAGCAGACATGACTCCTACTTTAGGTCCAAGGCCCTAAGTGAGATGCTCTTAGTAACCCAGGTAACCTGAGACCTTCATGTCAAGAAACCCTCCAATCTGACTACAATGAAGTAGTTGTACAAGAGATTTCAACTAAACATATCCATCTCTGAGTACAATGCATCTTGTCACCTTCCATCATTCCATCTTAGCCCAACCCCACCCATCTCAAGTTACATGTCTTCACTTTTAGAACAAGCAGAAATCATGCCATGAAGATCCGACTCCTCTCATTAACTTATTAACTGTTTTCTTTCAGCTTCTGAATAACTTCTTCAAGGACCCATTCCCAGAAGAATTTTTGGTTCTCTTCAGAGACTGGGTTAATGATTCCAACCCTGAAGTTAGCAAACTGAGCCTTCAGAAAATCGCCAGCATGGCACCAGTTATAAATGAAGTAAGTGTAGCTTCTGTCCCTCAGCCCACACAATTATATTCTGATATTGCTCAATGTTTTCACAACTAAAACGGTGTTTTGCACTTTCTATAGAGCTGAAACAATGTATAAGCCTTACTTTTTTTTTTCAATTTTCAAACTGAGTTGAACAAAGAAGATGAAAATCAATACCAATGGCTTTATCATCTCGTACTCTTTTCCACAAAAATCTCATGGCATTCAGAATTTACCATCTTGACCCTACACAAATATAGTACTTATAGCCCAAACCAAATACACATCAGTCCATTTCTCCTCTAATACGCACCTGTGTACTCATTAATTCTAGCTCATAGTACACAAGCTAGCATTTTCTTCCACTTGTTTGATTTTCCTCCATCATTTCTACATATTCATGTATTTTTTCCCTTTTTCAGTGACCTCTTTAAATCAGTCTTTACTGAACATTCTGCTCTCTAGTGGCCTTACCCTTCTCAAAGACATACCAACCATGAGCACTTATGGAATATTTGATATCAGTGATGCTTAAAAAATGGTTTAACTGCCAACGTCAAAATCATCCCTAGTGTATAGAATCAGGTATTCTGGGGTGGGGCCTACCAGTGTGAGCTTTTACAAGTCTGTGGGTAACACTAATATCGACTAAAGTTGAGAATCACTGCCTTACATTGTTTCTAACTAACTCACCTGAGTATTTCTCGCTATCCAAGGTGATGGAATTTCCACATGCCCCTCTGTTTTGTAATTTGTAGATGTTCTATACACTGTTACTCACTGCTAATCTGTTGAACATAATCTCCAAAAGCTGAAAGCCTATCAATGAATATTCATTTTTGCATTTAGCATGGCATGAGTCATGGTCTTATCTGCTTTAAATCAGGCTGCGTACATTGTTAGCTGCGTACATTTGCTGTTTTTTTAAGTAAGCACTATGTTATTTATTGTTTTGTATGAAACCGTTTCCCATGTTACTAACACTTGTGTGGTGGCTAGCTAGGAGAGGGACAAGGACACAGTGGGGTGAAGCCGGTAGACGCGTCACTACGGTTAGTAGCAACTTTCCAGCTCGACAGAGGCAGAATTGGGCACTGATGGAGTCCCTAACTCCATGTTTATCTTCCCCATAATGTTATTGTTTTAAAAATAACCTTATTCATTTCCTTTCATTGAAAAAATTGTGGCCTTTCTCTTCTTTGATGTCTTTTTGCTTTTCTTCACCTTCAACTCTCCTTGACTCTGATCTGAAGCTGACTTCCACGAGTTGACATTAGTTCTGTGGTCTAAACATGCACTGCCATCTAACTTACAGGCCACACTGAAAGGTCAGTGGTGTGTTGGTAAATACTTAGCAACCAGATATCTGGAAATGAGGCCAATCTTCCACTGTAAATATTCCCACCATGGCTAATTGAAAACTAATATGAAGCCAGGCACCAGTGGCTTATACTTGTAATCCTAGCTACTCAGGGACTGAGGTCTGAGGACAACAGTTGGAAGCCAGCCAGGACAGGAAAGTCAATGAGATTCTTAACTCCAATTGACCACCAAAAAAACCCCCCAAAAACAGAAGTAGAGCTTTGGCTGAAGTGGTACAGCACCAGCCTTGAACAAAAAAGCTCAAGGACAAGTGTCCAGGCCCTGAGTTTAATCCTCAGGACCAGTATACACACACTTTCCTAAAGATGGAGCTGTGCAGAAAAGCACAGTAACCCACCATACAAACATGATATACCAACACCCCTTGAATGCGTGAGAGAGTAACAGGCTCCCAAAATACTAACTTGACTTTCATCATTTACAATGTATGTATTTGAGATTTCAATAACCATTTTAAAAATATTTTTATTACATTTAAGAGGTTGTACAAAGAAGTTGCCGCGAGACAAAGCGGCTCACGAACGCAGCGCCAGTGACCAACAGCGCCTTCCCACCTCTCCCCCGCCCCTCCCCCACCCGCCCCCCTTTCTCTCAGTTTTGTACAGTATGCATCCCATTCCCGACTACCGGCTCCTGCCCGTTTCTTCACTCCTTGACCTCCCTCCTTCCTCGGGATCCCAACCCACCTTGCAAGTACCCATTCGCTGGTGTTTATTTTGCTGAACTTTGATTTCACTTTCCTAAGAAATTATACCGCTTGAGTTCTCTCCTAAGTCGTTTGCGCATACTTGCCCACCTCCCAAAGCATTTACTTATCTATTTGTGAATTAATTCCAGCTTCCACATAAGAGGGAAAACACGTAGCCATTGTCTCCCTGAGCCTGACCTCACTTAACACAACTTTTAAGCAAGGGTTTACCAAGCTTGTCACAATCTGGCAAACGAGCCAGGGCTAGCCCAGCCTCACCCCGAGCCCCCTCGACAGCTTCCAGCCTCACCACTCCGCTCCTCTCGTGTGTAGATAGAGAGCGCCTGCAGCCTGATCACATCCATCCTTGAGGCCTTCCTTTCCAAAGAGAAGACAGTGGTCATCCGGGCTTTGCTCACCCTCCGAAGGCTGCTCGGCAGGTTGGACAAGGTGACCTATTCCTCGCTGTGCACCAACATAGCCTCCAGCTACTGTCCTCTGATGGATCATGTGAGTCAGACAGTTCCGTACACACGCCCATTAGGTTCCTGTCACAACTGAAGTCCAGCTGAGGGGATGACTTCATGTCCCAGAGTAACCCATAGCCATCTTTTCTTTGAGGCAGGGGAGATGATATTTGCCAGATCTTTTTATCATTATTATTATTATTATTTTGTCGGTCATGAGGCCTGAACTCTGGGCCTGGGCGCTGTCCCTGAGCTCTTCAGCTCAAGGCTAGCGTTCTACCACTTGAGCCACAGTGCCACTTCCAGTTTCTTCTGCTTATGTGGTGCTGAGGAATCGAATCCAGGACCGCATGCATGCAAGGCAAACGCTCTACCACAGAGCCACCTTCCCAGTTCCAGGTCTTTTATTTTAAAGCAACTAAATTCTAGAAAAGTTTGTTCATAAGAAAGGAGAATCAAAGAAAAATCTCTGTCTTTGGAAAAAGACAAATTTTAGCTTTGGGGCTATATATTGTTCAGGACTGGCTGGATTCAAGTGCTACTTTATGTATTACTCATCCATCCTTCTATTAATGAGCACTTAGGTTTAGGTTTCTTTTATGTCATGTCTATTGTGAGTGCTGTACAAGCGAAACTTAAGTTAAAATCAAAATCAAGAAAGTTCTTATTCTTTGCTTAGTGTTAAACCACCTTTATTGACCTTTATTAGTATATGATATAATCTATTGGGGGGGGAGGAGATGGGAAGGGATGGGAAGGGGAAACAAAGGAGGAGACAACAATGCTTGATAAGAAATTTACTCATTACCTTGCCCATGTAATTGTAACCCCTCTGTATGGTATTTTCACATAAATAAATAAATAAATAAAGATATCTCTAGTTTTTAATATGTTGATGAAGTTCCATAGATCCACAGCCATCAAAAACAAGATACAAAGTATTTCCCTCACCCTTAAAGGAACAGTCAGCCTCTCTTTCCTCAGAAGTTGAGCAGAGGCTCTTCCGGGAGAGTACCCCATACCTGTATCCATACACGTGACAGAACAGACAATAACAATGTCTTGTTATTCTGTTATCCAAAAAAATGAAGAAGAAAGAGAAGAAGAAGAGTTGGAGGCCTCTGGCTTATACACATAATTCTAGCTACCTGGGAGGCTAAATTTTGGATGATCACAGTTCAAGGCCAGCTCAGGCAGGAAAATGGGCAAGACCCCTTGCCACAAAGGTGTACATCTGTTACCTCAGCTACAACAGGAAGCCTGGTGTAAGCAGAATGTCACTGCAAAGCCAGCTCTTATCTCAAAACATAAGCAAAACAAACAAGACTGGAGTAATAGCTCAGCAGTCAGAGCAGCTGGCTAAGCAAGTTCCAACCCTGGTACTGCCAAACAAACAATGCATAAATAAGTAAGAAGGTCTTTCGTAAAGGTAAATTGTAATGATTCCATGTGTGTGAGCATGAACCTGATAGAGCGTACCCACATGCTGCTGGATAGAAAGCTGTACAATCATGCCCAAACGCGGCCTTCTTTCTTGTGTGTGTGTGTGTGTTCCAGAGTAATGGAGGCATTCGGAGCATGGCCATTCGACACTTTGGAGAACTACTTAGAGATATGAGTCAGTACACATGGATGCTGAGCCACGTGATCCTTGGAGGCCTAGTGCCCCTAATCTTGTTTCTGGAAGATAAGGAACAGAGAGTAGTCAAAGTAAGACCACTGGTCTTGTTTTTCTTTAAGAAAAAAGAAAGGTTTAATGTAAAATCAGATGATGTTCACTGACATGTTCTTATCTCACAGGCATGCAAATACACACTAGATATCTGTGCCTCCCAACTGAAGTGGTCAATATCATATTTACTTAAAGACGAGAATTACAATTTTGAGCTGGTGGTCATCAACATCTGTAATAATCTTGTAAGTCACCTTCTGTCTTTTCCTACCATACGAGTTACAGATAGTGCACAAGAACATTCAAAGTTATGAAAGGTGTGAGGGGGGGAAGGTGGCTCATTATATCAAGGGCTCGAAATATGAGAGACCATTGGGATGTCATATTTCTTCTCCCTCAATCTTGGCCATTCATCTTCCCTTCCTTCAATCCACATACTTGGAAACTTGGATGGATGTAAAATTAGGAAGAGAGTTCCAGACCACCAAAGGAAGGTTGGAATGATTTTGCCACCACTTTATGAGTTGGCCCTCTGAAAGCCAGCATGGACAATGGTAGACAAGTAGGGAAGGAAGAATGCTAAGCTCAGTTAGAAATACCACTTTGATGATCAAAGTCGTGATATTTGTTTGATGTAGGATTGTCAAATCATAAGCAGATTAGTCTTTGCAAGTGGCCAGCAGTGTACATAGTCCACACATAAAAAGTCTAAAAATTCATCCTGATTTAGCATAAGCAATTAAGTTCTTATGTCCTAAAGTCTCCTTGGAAGCAGCAAATACACCTTTTCAACAATTGAGAGATGATGTTTTCCTACTTTTCTTTTTCAGGTTGCTTCTAATGAAAACCAAATTACAGATTTAATATCTGACACCTTAGGGTTCATGGGAAGTTCCCGAGTCTATCTGAGGAGAGGAGCAGTTATTTTAGTTGGTAAGTAAATTTAATTCTTCTATTTCTTAATTTGTCTCTAACAGTACAGAATAGGGTGAAAGTTAGAAACATTCATTTGAAATTTATAAATTTTGTGTACTTATGATATACACTTGGTGCTATCTATGAAAAGTAGAGATTAGCATATGTGATAAGAATAAGTTTACTTTTATAATACACAGTGAGTCAGACTAAATTGTTACACCAAAAATATACAACATGACAGATTTCATATTTTAACTGTACACACCACTACTCGCTCTCTTACTCCTCAAAAATTCCAATCCAAAAAATATACACCATCATCAGCTTCAACAAAACTGGGATAACAAAGGAGAAAGAACTAGCAAATCCAGTAAAGTTTTCAAAAGTGCAGGCACAGGGCTTCGAGGAAGATTTCTAGGGGAGTGCAGCTAACGTATTTGATTTTTCAAAAAATCTAACCAAAGCATTTCCCCATAAGATGCTCACTGAAGATTTACAATTTTAAATCCCTCATTTTGGAACGAGGGATTGTTAGTGAGTTCCCAGCTCGGTAGGAGGATTTTCCATCCACCCCATTAGTCACATGGGATCTCAAGTGAGCAACAGTGTCACATGATCACGTCATATTTGTAAAGGTGACTATCGATCAGGGGAGATGACAAATTGAACAATGATGGTCACTAGAACTCACAATCTGTATAGAGGAGCAGAGAGACATAGGCACACACATACACAGAAAGCCCTGTCATAGCATTTATTTCAAAGTTAAAAGTAAGATCCCTACTATTTTAAATTCTATCCTGGAGCTTTCCAGAAATAAATCTTGGTTTTTAATTGTGAGATCCCTAAGTTAATAATTTTTAAAAGGAACTAGTATAAACTTTCTATAAAGGTACATCCAGAGAGAAAATGAAAGATGAAACTTAGAAATTTCTACAGAGCAGATGAAAATCATGATAAATATGTCTGTGAATCCAAAACTTCTGAAAATAAATTTCCGAAGTAGAATAAAAAAGCTTATAGAAATATAAGGTAGGACAATAAGAGCACATGGAAAAATAAGATTTCAAGTATGAAAAATATAGAAATACACATAAATATTTTGAAAATGAAAACTCCAAAGAGGAGTAAAAGATAAGCAAGTTTTTACAGGGAGCATGAGTATATACTCAGTTTGCTGCAATGATTTAAAATTTACATCTATTCTATATAGTCCTTTGTACATACATTGTTAATTTTAAAATGAATTATTTAAACTATTAAAAATCATTTAAAATTATTTAAATCAATAACTTTCTTACACAGAAGCAATCAACACATTAAAAATACACTAGAATAACAGTTCCCATTTACAGTAGATAAAAAAGAAGAAAGGGAATAAGGAAGAAATGGGGAGTAAAAAAATAGGAAAAGGAAGGATGGGGGGAAGAACCTCAGAAGGGAGAGAAAGAAGGTAGAAACCAAGGAAGGAAGGAAGGAAGAACTCCTGAAAAAGACAGAAGAACACGAATGAGAAAGACATGGCAAGAGGAAATAAAAGAGAAAAGGAAGGACAACAGGGGAGACATAAAATAAACCTTGAAATGTTTATCAACGAAGAAAACATGTAAACATTTACTGAAGAACACAAGGTGGAGACACACAAAATGCACAAACTTTATTTTCTTTTTGCATAAAAAATCAAAACATTTTACAAATCACTTTGTAGTTATCCATTGACACACATACATTGCGATGAATCATCGAGATAACTTTAGGCATGAAAAGATGGCTCAAGGATAATCTAGAGCTACCTTTGCTTTAAAGAAAGCACAGCAGGTATGCAACACCGCATACCACATTTTCACCTGTTTTGAGATAACTTTCATTTTACTTCAATCATAGGATACTTGGCAAAATTGGGTGAATATTTCCTACTCAAAGATGAAATGGCAGTCATGTTTGAAGGTGAGTGTGAAGGTAATCAGGGACTCTTTATATATAGGTTAAAACAGATTAGTGATTTGTGCCTTTAGTCACATATGAGACCCGTATAAGGATGCAGGACGGAATGAGGGTGGTAATGGCGGTGGCTGGTTGCGGGGAGGACTGGTTCTTATTGTTCCACTCTGCTTCTCTTAGTCCATTAATCCTGTGATTGTCGGAGACCTTGCATCCCACAGCCCTTGGGATCTGCAGAGTCCCCATCAGCACATCGTTTTCTAGCCTCTCCTGTATGATAGCGCCATTCTCACGGCTGGGGCTACAGCATCAAAGAGGCCAAAACCTTTTTCCCTGGAGAATTCCCACTGTAGTGGACAGTAACCTTGCCTGTGTGTCACAGACATCTCCCCATACCACAGGCTACGTGCCTACTTCAGTATATTAAAGTATGTGTATGAGGTCATTGTATGATCAGCATAACTTTTAAGATGTAAGATGTTCCCTACTGATAAACATTTAGATCTCTTCCAACTTTTTCATTATTGACTAATGTGATGTATATTGTGTGATATATAATGTGTATATATTTAGGGGCCTTTCTGTGAATAAATACATGTTTTTGCTGCTGAGCAGAATGCTCAGAACATAACAGGTGCAGGCAGGCATTTAGTGAGTCCTCCCAGGTTTCCTTGAATGGGTTGCTAATAGTCCGAGAAGAGTGGGCAACAGGAGAAGGCAGGCTCACTCTGCCAGGTGGCAGGGGGGCTCAGGGCTGGAGCTGCTTCGGTCACCCAGGACCCCTCTCCTTGTTACAGTGATCGACAAACTGCGCTGGGATGAAGACCCCATTACTCGGGACCTGGCAGAGATGACCCACCACATTCTAACAGAAATCGCCTACAAAATGACCTCCTCCACTATCAAGAAAAACTTTCGGAGAATTTTTAGGTTTATCTACACCAAAAGATTGAAGCCCCTTTATAACTGGAACATGGACCTAACAGATAGTGACAGTGACACTAAAGAGATGAAGAGTGACAAAGAAGGCTTTGCAGAAGATAATGATGATGACATCATTATCTAGAGAATGAGAGATTCTCCTGTGCAGCTAGAGGTTCGGTTAGAGCAGTCACACACTGGGGCAGACCACAGAAGAGCAAGGAATCCCCCCTTGATAACCTGAGTTCATTTGTCGATGTTTTTCTGAAGAATGCTAGAACATTTAACTATCCTTTCTTAATTCTCTATTAAAACATATACATCGGAAAAGTCTGCAGCCTCTCTGTATCACAAGCCCATCAAGTCGATTGAAGAGACATACGGTCATCCCTCAGTATGGGAGGAGAGTTGGTGCTCAAGTGTAGAAAAGCATTCGTATAAGATACAGATAAATGATAAATAGATGATAGGTAGATAGGTAGGTAGGTAGATAGATAGAAATATGTATCTCCTCTGGAAAACTACAGATATGGAGAGTTGAGTATAGAAATGAAATGTTGCTGCTGAGAGACTTTTGGAGTCAAGTCAATCAAGAAGTTACTGAGCTTTTTCTAAATAGCAGTAGAGCTATCTAGGTGGTATGGGCAGGGCTCTTGTTCCGAGGGGAACGTCCAGTGACACAGTGTGCTGTTCCTCTCTAACCCGCCAGAAGGCATGCTGCTAGAGACTTTGGCATAGGAGGTGATGGGCTTGAGAGGGAGGGAAAGGGAGGATAAATGTGTTGTTGGTGGCCATATTAAGACAGTAAAAGTGGAGAAGAGAACTGAGGGGTCTGTCAGTATAACTGTGTGTAGGAATGGAGGTTGGGAAGAGCTGAGGCCTGAGGGAGGGTTAAACGCTAATGGATGTGAAATTCTGACATGGAGATTTCATGGTCAGTCGTAATGTTCCCTACTGGCGTCCGGAGGCAGTCAGTTTGTTCTGGGTTATAAATTCTTCAATGATCTGAAGTGCTCTCTCACTACCGACCCATGCAATAACCTCCTTCATCATCTCCTTCTTCTCTCTCCTCTTTCTCCCATTTCCTTGTTCTGTATTTCCTTGACTTCCCCAGGACCTCTGAATTATTTTTACTTTATTTGGTTCAAGCCCCAACTGAGCACACTAAGCCTATTCACCCTCAAACAAAGCAATATGAAGTGAAAAAAACCTGAGCATCCTCGGACTGGTTCTTCTCCACAATCTTACTTGTTGGACACTAATCCTGTTCCCATTTTACAGATGAAAAGCATAAAGCTCAGCAAGACTGGCTAAACCTTTGCATACCTTGGGGACAGAAAGGTGACCTCACATTGTCCAGTTCAGAGACTCCAGAGGTAAGGGGCTTCACAAAACACTCCTGTTCATGAATATCGTTTCCCACTGAGCATCAAGCCAGTTTTCATATCAAAAGCACTTGGACTGGCTTTGTGTTTCAGAGGTTTTGTTTTGGTCGGTGTGTTTTAAATCCCAATAAACAGTCTTTACTCTGGGTCATTTACATTAGGATACTTGAGAATGAAGCCTGGAATACCGCCAGTTTGGCTCTTCCCAGAACCTGCCTAGAGTTCCTTTGGCCTCAGACAGTATCTCTCACAAGAGTAATTTTTTTTAAGTTGAAACAATTCAGATATCTACTTTCAGATAAGTGGATGCAGACCAAATGCATGTAGTTATACAAGGGACAGCGTCCCTACCCATGAACCTTGAAAATATCATCCTTGGTGGAAAGCCACAAACTGTAAGAAATGTCCTGAGCAGTTAAATCTGCAGGCATGGGGAGATTAGAGGTTGCCTGGGGCACGACCGGGCGGAGCAGAGAATGGGCAGAAGGGCTTTTGAAATGATGAGAACCTTCTGGAACTAGACAAATGACATTCTAAGGGTACTACATACCACTGGATCTTACACTTTAAAATGATTGATTTTAACTGTAACCCCTCTGTACATCACCTTTACAATAACAATAACAATACAGGAAAGTGATTGATGTGATGTGATGCGAAATTTACTTCCATTTTAAAAAGTGACAGGCCACAGTCCCACTCCGCCTAGCATCGGGAAGACGGACCCAGCCTGGCCTCCTGCCTCAGCCCCTGGTCCTCCAGACCTGGCCTGGCAGGCGACGGTCTACCTTCCTCTATGGAAGGCGTGCCAGAGACGGCCAGGCTCCGGCAGGCGCTCCCGTGAGCTCCTGCTTGGTGACCTTAGGTGGCCTTAGACTAACGAGAAAGTATCTACCATCAGGTCCTGGCTGCTCTGGTGTTCAGAGGTGCAGGGAAGATCACCCTGTGCTCTTATTACATGTAGTAAATGGCACCAGATTAAAAGCCAGTTGGGGTATTGAAGCCCAAATCTATGGACCCACTTTCTAAAGCTGCAGATGCACTGTTGGCACACCTGTGCATAACGAGAAGCGAGTTCCTTTCTTTTTCAAAGGGAGAGGATGTGTAATTTCTAAACACGGAGTGCAGTGGTAGTGAACCATATGAGGTAGGACTAAGAAACAATTTCAAGACAGAGGAAAGCACTCCATTGTTGACTGTCCCCACAGGTCACATGACCAGAAACTACTCCAGTTGGGAGGCTAGATTTGGGTTAAAGTTCTCATTAATGGATGATAAGCAGAAGAAACATTAACAATTTTTCATGTTGCGCTTTATTGCTCCTGCAGGGTGGCACTCAGGTATTAAAAAGTCAGCTTTGCTGTTGCAGCGAGTTGTGAACTCTTGGTGTTATGGCAGACCTATCTCCCCCTCTTATGCGCCTGGCCGGACACTTGGGTGATTTCTCAGTGTGGAGCACCCAGACACTCAGGTGAGGAGTTGGAGTAGATTCCAAGACATGGACACAGTCAGAGTGAACCAGGACTCTGTATCTGGGAAGAATAATGGTTATTATTTTTGGATATTCTTAAAAACATGGTATCTGAAGCCCTATAATATTAATATATGATTAGAAATATATTTGTGAGACCAGAATCACTAAGCTATGACCCAATGTGACAGAATTTAACTCCTGATATTTTTAGGTCCTATTTTTAGGTTCTATACAGTGTCATGTCTGTTATTCTCATTTTCTCCAATCACAAATACAAAATGTCATTTTTCTGTAACTAAAAGCATTCTCTCTTAATAGGATTGAGAAAAATCCCAAAAAGAAGGACTTGTGTAGACTTAGAATAGCTACAATAAAGATGGCATCCTTTGCGATAAACAAACCAGGAAAGATTTCACAAGATGCTTCACAAAAAGATTTTTTTAAGTCATAAATACACATGACCCCAAATACATACAGTGTTAATTACATAAGTCATTGCATAATGTCAAGGAATCTGGGAGTATTTCAGCTCCTTCCTTACTCAGAACACATCAATCACTTTGCAGATGCATTTGCTGAAAACATCTATAAAATAATCCTGACAGAAACCAGACACTGAAGAGAAATCCACAGGAATTTCAAATGCTGATGAGGTTTCTACTAAGCAGGAACGTATTTCTTTAAAACACTATTCTGTCAGGAAATTAATGTTGGTTTATAAAATGCTTTGAATGTTTTGTTAGGCTCTGATCATAATAAATACATCCCTAGCTCTGAAGCGCCTCTGAGTTTTCCACTCTCATCTCCAGAGTATGTTCTATGTCTAAGCTGCATACAATGGTGAACATTTGTTAAGCTCCTCGCAAGAGCGAAGAAATTTATTTCTAACAATCTACATAGAAACCTTCTGAAGGTAATTTAATACCCTTTGAATAAATAAAGAAACCAGAGACAGACAGACAGGCAGAGACAGAGAGAAGAGGATGAAGAGAAAGAGGAGGAGAAAGAGGAAGAGGACCAGAATACACTGGAATAATTTTCTAAGACACATAGCTTGTCATTGGAAGTCCAGAGGTTTAAATCTATACTTTGATTGAACCTACCCAACTTTTAGTCAGCTCTGTTGTTTCCACTCTGATTTGGTTCACGATGAGGTTTTCATACTTTGTGGCTATATTACCTTACATTCATTCGTATGAAGATCCTGATTATTAAAAGCCTTTTATATTGGTTACATTCATGATCTCTTTATTTGTTGAAAAAATAAAAAAGATCCCTAGTTAAAATGAAAAAATGTCTTCAGGTGTATTGTCATCCTTAATCAAGAACTGGTCACAGACCAAAAAAATATGGTAACCCCTGGGTCATCAGAAGAGCACCCAGGTTCAACTCCACTTCCACACAGATTCCTGCCCTGAATTTCTTACATTTATTATTGAGTTAATATTTACCAAATATTTCCTGCCAGACATTCCCAGAAGTACAACTTCAAGTGAAATATGCCCTTGCTCATGGCATTTACTATGTATTGCAAAAATAACATTGAACAAATAAGCATACAAATGCATGTATAACTATAAATAACTATGTATGAAATGAAGGTGGGCTCAGAGATTATGCCCTAAAGGGACCTAATAGAAAACGGGGATTTTGAGGCTCTCTAAAGCAGAAATGTAGGCATATATAAGAATTTATCATTGAAGAGTTGGAGTTCTGGTCTTGGAAAAAAAGAAAAGTGAAAGCTATTAATTAATTTCATCCCCCCTGGAAATAAAGACTGATGAACTGGTGTGATGCTTAGGAGAAGTTCTGGACTGAGGGAAATAGGGATTGAATATTCACTCTGACCTACAGGTTCCAATTTGGGGAGAGTTTTCACCTAATTCAGGTTCAGTTACACACGTGTACACGGGGGTGGGGTTGGGGGTGATGACTAGAAGCCCTGCCTAAAAGTAAAAGCAGGATGAAATGAGGAAACTATGATCACAAACATGGCAACATTCCTGGACTATATTGAACAATAAATGCTACCTGTTGGGCTGATTTGGTCACAAGCAAAAATTTTAACGTGAGAAATTTTGCTTTCTATATTACCTCTCCTTCTGCCAGGAGCTGGGTTTTTAGGAGGTCCGAGCAAGGAGGCAGAGGTGAATGAAAAAGCCACCAGGTCAAGGGAGGTGGGGGCCTTTCACATGGGCCCGCAGAGGAATGTTTACAGCTGGGCTTCGGTGGGCTGCCCGGCCTGCACTTCAAACAAGTTCACACACGCCTTGGATTTTGCCTGGCGTCTGTATGGGCCTGGGACCACTGGGTGGGGTCAATTCTTCCTGTTCCATCTTTAGATCCGGCCAAGAGGGGAGCGGCAAGGCCTTCACAGACTACCCCTGCCTCTCTCCCAGGACTGTATAAGGGCGCCTCTGAACACAGCCCGGCACCATTTCCCCCTCTCCTGTGAGAGAGCTGGCCTGTCAGCCCTGCTGGCAACAAACTCCCTTTGTTCTACGTTAGAACCAGGTTACTTTAAACCACTAAGGGTATTAATTAGGCCAAGGAAGAATGAAATTTGACTAGGGCGAATAAGCCCCAGGTAATCTGAGAAACATACACACAGACCCTAGGAATGGCACTTGCTGAAACTGGCAAAGTGAGGAAGAAGAGAGCAGACCTTGAAAGGCGGGATCTCCCCGTAGAGAAAGACTCCCGGAGAGTCATCAAGAGGAAAAGTCCAGAGGTGAGGGCCTGGGTATATTAGGGAGTTAATCACCAGGTTACTGGAATTTGGTATATAACAGTGAAACTCAGAAAGAGCCAGGAAACCTGGACGGTTGTCTGATTTGGGGTGTGATTGGTGAGAAGTTTGGAATGGGGTCTTTGCTTTGAGGACATACTTCTTTTTGTATGGAGACCGCAATCGCTGTTTCACTCACTTGCTGCTTTGGTGGAAGCTCTGGGATAAGGACTTTGCCCTCTGACTCGGGGCCTTGGTTATCGGAATGACTGGAATGGTCATCGCCATCTATAATCCCTACCTGCCAGCTGTGCTTCTGTAACTTGCTTCTTTGTAGATCACTGAAGACCCCTGCGAGTGGTGCCCCCTCCCCAGGGACCTTGCCTTTAATAACCTGAGCGATGTGACTTTATTGCTGGTCTTTACTGTGTTGGTAGGGTGAGGGCAGTGGCGGCGGCAATAAAGACTCCTAGCCTAATTGACGGGGTGTTGGGGTGTCTTGTTGGGAAATCGGGGTGCTACACGATGTGACTTAGTCCATGTGATCTCCTGGGCTGGTTCCTAGGCCTCACCCTACAAGAGCACGTTTACCGAGAAGCATGCACAGGCCGTCGCTGGCTTCCTCTAAGCCCTATGAACAGCATGCTGACTGCAGAGTACATGGGGCCACCTGGGATTTTAGGGGTTAAAAGAAAGTGGGACAAACTGCTGATCTCATTGCACAACTGCCTGCCAAACAACTGTGTGACCCAGGTTTTCTCCAACTTTCTTTATCAGTATTGCCTAAGCTCTTTTTGTTTCTTTTTATGTGACTGGACATGATGATCTCCAGTTCCATCTATTTTCCTGCAAATGACATGACTGTTCTTCTTTGTGGTTAAGGCGTGTGTGGATGTGTGTGAGGGAGACTTTCCTTATCCACTCATCATGGATGGACACTCTGGTTGTCTCCATACTAGTTAGTTGTTTAAATGTTTCATTGCCTTCTTTAAGACTACAGGACCTTAGTGTTCACCGTCACCGGGGCAAGGCTGTGTCCCAGCCGGTCTCGTGACAGTAGCTGCGGGAGGGGTTGTGAAAGGTCTTGGGTTTCTTTGCCCCTTTTAAAGCCGGGGGGGGGGAGGTTGTTCCTGGTGGGGGAGTCATGGTTCCCTGTGTTGATTCAGACCACCAAGCCCTGTCATGGCAAACCATCTCTGCATCTGGATGTGGCCATCTCCATGAGTGTCCCTGTTCCTGCTTTGAAACAGCACAGTAGAATAATGGAGAAGAACCACAGTGTCACCTCCAGACACTGCCTGGCTCTCAGGAGTGGGTGGACCAGTGTAACAGCAGACCGTGTTCATTGGGACCAATGGAGAGGAGGAGCTGGGAGAAGGTGAGATCTGGCCCTTAGCCCCACCTCCTACCGGGGTGTGTTCTTTCCTTAGAGGGCTAAGAAATGGCTACCTCTTTAAGAACAGCTCCTCCCTTTTTGCAATAATCCTTTCAAATGTGGACTCAGTAGAGCACCTTTTTCTTTCAAACCTCCTTCAAGATTCAGCCTGGGCACTCAGAATAAAGAAAGGTGAAGAAAAGGTAGGATTCCAAACAAGAGTGACATTTGCAGGCTAAGAGGAAAGAGGAGGTGGGATGGTAAGAAGAGAATGTGATGTTTTTCCTATTAATGTGGCTGGAATGGGAATAACATGTAATTTAGGAACTTTTCATAGACAATGATTCTCAGCACACAAGTACCTCTTTCTGTCTGCTGCTCTCTCCTTCCCTTCTTGTCTCCCCTTCTTAATCTCTTTCTTTCATTGCTTTGTGACTTTATCTTTAAAAAAAAATAGAGTAGTAGTAGTAGATGCTAAAAGCAGTCTCAGGACCAAGAAAATACTAGGAAATGGGAAAAATTGCTTTAAGGCAATGGTTTTACTTCTATTAACAAAAGAAAGGAAATGACTACCAGGCATACTGAAATAGAAATATTCATAATATTATGTCAGGCAGAGTATATATAGAGATATGTGTGTGTGTGTGGAGGTAGCCCTCAGAATCTGTGGATCAATCACGAATGGAAAATACGATTCGGCCTCCAAAGGTTCAATCTGCACTGAATGCACACAACATTTTTCTTGCCCTTACTGTCTAAATAATATAGTGAATGACTGTTTACATAGCATTTATATTACATTAGGAACTATAAGTGATCTAGAGGCGACTTAAAGTACAGGAGAACCAGGCCTACACAGAAGGCAGAAATGAGAGGATCACGGTCTGAGGCCAGTCCAGGAAAAGTGAGTGAAACTCTATCTCAAAAACCATGCCAGTCGTGCTGGCACACACTTAGAGCCACAGGGAGGCAGGAGTGAGGGGAAGAGGACCACGGCTCCAGGCCAGCTCTAGCAAAACACAAGACGCGACGTGAGAAACAGACAACGAGACACAAAGGGCCAGGGCGCGGTTCAAGTGGTGGAGTGCTTAGCTAACAAGTACAAGGTCCTGAGTTCAAACTCTGGTACCACCAAAAAAACATTTTTAAAAATTAAAGGTAGATGCGCTTGGATTAGATGCAAATAGAAGGCATAAGGGAAACTTAAGCATCTTCAGATTTTCATTCTGAAGCCAGTCCTCAAAGAGACTGGAGGAGCCATTCTTTATGTATACACATTTCCATTTGTATGCTCAAACATGCACGGTGCGGGGTGGGGAGGTAGGGTAGAGGGCTCCTGTGAATCTCTTAGAGGGCTAAGTGAAAACAAAATGGTCCATTTTGGGGAGGGGAGAAAATATTCTCTTTACGTATCAGCAGCATGCAACATGTAATTTGAGTACTGAATTAATGTTCTTTTCCTTGGGTACGACGGGACACTCTTCTCTAACCCAAAATCAGTCTCAAATTAAAGTGTGGGCAAGACTGCTGCTGGAAATGCTCTCTGGGCCTTTGCACAGGCAACATGGGCAAGCGGGTGGCCATCGTGGGAGCCGGCGTCAGCGGCCTGGCCTCCATCAGGAGCTGCCTGGAGGAGGGTCTGGAGCCCACCTGCTTCGAGAGGAGCGCGGACGTCGGGGGCCTGTGGAAGTTCTCAGTGAGTAGGCAGCTCTGGGGCCCACGGGGAGGGAGGGGGCAGCGGGAAAGCAGGCTCCCTGGGCCTGGCGCCCACCTGCTGCCCGGCAGCCATGACCCCTCCTTGAGTTGAAATCCACACTGTAGAACATCAGGAGCTGGTTGAAAACCAACCTCCCTGCAAGTTAAATGTGCATGCAGGCACAGGCTGGCTTCAAAAAATCCCAGTGAACAAAGTACACCTCTGAAGAATCATTGCCAAGAGCTGCCGCAGATCAGAGCCATTGCCTATAATAAAGGGACAGGAGTCACTCACTCCGAAGTCGTGACTTTGACAAGGTCCTCTTGCTGACTCAGACCAAAGGCTTTGAAGTTTCAGATGTGTTGTTGTTGGTGGTGGTGGTGGTGGTATTACGGGTTTATTTTATTTTATTCTGCATTTTTGTCATCAGGTGACAAACGCGCAGAGTTATTTCTGGACTCTGGACTCTCTTCCATCTGGTCTGTCTACTTTTGTGGCAGTACCATCCAACTTCGATTACTCAAGCTTGGTGGCACATTTTAAAGTCATCTACCTTTATCGATTTTGTTACATTTTGCAGAGGCTCTTCAAGGGTCCCTGGTGTTTCCACATGAATTTAGAATTTCTTCCCGGTTTTGTAATGAATGCTGTTGTTTTAATGGGGATTGCTGGAGTGAACATATTAACATTCATTCCTCCCATCTGTGAACACAAGAGGCCTCTTTATTTTTGGAGTCAGATCTCTTTGATGGAAGTTGGATCATACCCACTGTAGTAGCCCCTACGGGTCCTTGACTAAATTTATTCCCAAGGTTTGTTTTGGCTTGATTTTGTTATTTGTTTGCCACTACTAGAACTTCAATTCAGGGACAAGGTGCTATCCTTTGCTTTTTCACTCTACCACTTGAGCTACACCCCCACTTTTGACTTGTTGGTGGTTAATTGGAGATAAAATAACCTGGGGTATGAATCATAGTCTTCAGACCTCGGCCTCAGGAGTAGCTAGGATTACAGGCATAGCCACCAGCGCTGGGATTGGCTTTATTTTTGCAGCTATTCCCAGTTTCTTTCACAGTCACCTGGCAAGTTTCTGAAAGAAACACTGCCTCTTGAGTAAGTGGTATGAGAAAACCGGATATTTACATGCAGAAGATGGAACTTGACCCCTATCTCTTTCACCCTGTACAAAAATAAATTTATAACGGATCAAAGACATAAATGTAAGACCTGGAGCTGCTAATAGAAGACCAGTTCAAACTACTAGAAGAAAATACAGGGGAAATATTTCAAGCATAGGCAGTGTTAGAGTAAACTTTGCCAGAAAACCACGTAGACATCCAGGTACAAAGAACAAAGAAGATGTATTGACAATAAAGGGGCCAGCAAGACCCCTCCTCACAGGAGAGAAGTGCCGGCATTGTCTCGGGTGACTTTTATAACCTCTGAGACCTGGCGAGTCCTGCTGCCTCCTGCGGTGACAGCTGCCTCACAGGAAACCCCTGGAGGCTGGAGGCTGGAGGGAGCCATAAATGGGTCTAGTGTTGCCCAGGAAAAGCGCATACTCAACTATGCGGGAGGAAGCTCCTGGCTGAGCCGCAGAGTTGTTGCTTTTGTCCCTAGGACTTCGAAGCTCGGGAAATACAAACAAAAAACACAAAGATGGGATTATGTGAAATGAATCTGCTGCGCAGAGGAAAGCTACAGAGTGCAGCCACAATTCACAGAACAGGAAATAAAAACTGCAGACTACGCATCTACTAAGGGATTCGTATCCATAATGTATTCGGAACTTCAAAGACTCAATAACCAAAAATACCCAGTTAGAAAAGGTTAATGAATATACGTGTCTTAAAAGGAGAAATTGAAATAGCCAACAAATATATTCATAATGGAATATCATTGAACCTTGAAAAAGAATAATATTCCATCATTTGTAGCAAACATAGATGGGATTGTATTGGAGGCTATTCTGTTAACCAGACACAGACACAGACAGACAAATTCTGAATGCGCTCTCTCACACGTGAGTATTTAAGATCTGTAAGAGTAATTACTAGAGAGCAGAAAGTGGATGATTGGGAGAGGAGTAGGTAGTAGGTTAGAGAATAGGAACTCAAATGCAACTAAGCAGAAGGAAGAAGTGCCAGTGTTCTAGAATAACAACATATATTTCATAAGTAACTAGAAGAGGAGCTGGAAGTCTCCAAACACAAAGTGACGGGAAGGAGATGGGAGGCTTCATTATCTTGATTTGTAGGTACGTACTGAAATTTGAAATATCACTCTATACCCCCAGACAAGTACAATTATTATGTATTATGTATTAATTAAATGGTTTTGAAAAGTTTAAGAAGATGAACATTTTCACTATTTTGATCTGATCACTGTGTGCTATCTATGTGTATCGGACTACCTACCCCCACAGTAACTCAAAGATTTGTACAATAAAATGTTGCCAAAAAGTATTTAATTGAAACCTTCAGGTATTGGCTCAGTCTTACAACACTGCATACTTAGTGAGAGTTGCAAGCTTCATCGTTTTCTGATGCCAATTTGACAGTGGATATTTATAATACAGACTCATCTGAGGCTGGTGGCTCATACCTGTAATCCTAGCTATGAGAGGATCATGGTTCAAAGCTAGCCCAAGCAGAAAAGTCTTCAAGACTCCATCGCCAATTAACCAACAGAATGTTGGACTGGTGACATGGTTCACGTGGTGGAGAGTCATCTGTGAGAGTGCAAAACCCTGATTTCAAGTCCCAGTACCAGCACACAAACACAAAACTAAAAGCAAAATGAGGACTCTGCCCAGGAGACACGCATGTGTGTATCCATTAACCACTCCCTAAGCCCCGGAAACTGCATGAGCCACCCTGTAGGAAACCAAAGATGTCCTTAGCTGTGATTTACTTTAAAATCCTGAGAGGAAGACACTATCTTGGATTAGCCAGCTTGTCCATAATACATCCCTTTATAAGAAGGAAGCAGATGGAGATTTAAAAGAGGGGTAAAAAGAGGACATGATGTGATGATTGTATCAGAACAAAAGGGATTTGAAGATGCCGTGCTATGACTCTCAAAGTGGATGATGGAACCAGAAGCCAAAGAACACCAACATCTCAATGGCTCAAAAGAGAAAACAAAAACCAAGCAAAGGCTGACATTCATCGGAAGCTAGAGAAGCAAGGAACAGATTCTCCGCACAGAGCCTCTGGGAATGAACCTGGCGGCTGCCTTCGACGGGGCGTCGTTCTGAGTTCCAACACCTGGCTTCCATAGGCAAGGGAGAACACATTCCCGGTCTTAGGCTCTCAATTCCAAGCAACTTATCACCGCAGCCACAAGAAATTAACACTGGGTTATTCCCAGTGTCCTTAAACGTGTCTCCAGCAAGAGGGAGACGATAGTTCACAAATGACCATTGGGAAGGGCAGTGTTTCTCAAACAGAACTGGGATGTGCAGTCACGGACTTAGTATTCACATTGTGTGATGTGTTAGAAGAGTACATTGCTTTATAATGTACTGCCAGGACCTTTAGTTTCTACATTCTTTCCATTCCTGTTAGCTCTCACTGAGATCTTTGTTTGGACATGTCACAAACTAGGGGGAAGTTACTTTATATTTTGTAGCTATTTCCTACAGGATTTCCTTGTGTCCATCTAGTTCTTACTTCAACCCTGGTTGAAAGAGAAGGACGTTTCCCGCCTTTGCTCACAGATCAAAGTGCTTTCTGAGGAAGTGGAAGATGGAGACCAGATGTCTTCCTTTCTCAGCAGCAACATAAACAATGAACCAGTAAATGACAGATTTGGGCATGAGATTTTATGAACGAAGGCTTTCTGCCTATCTTTTTTTTTTTTTGCTTTCTCTGGATTTTTCTATCTACAAGTTGAGTGTTATGTGCAGTAGGTAGGGCCAGTGGTTTTCAGATTTTGGAATATTTATGTCACATAAGGCGATATCTTGGCGATGAAATCCAAGTCTACGCATAAAGCTTGTTTATGTTTTCCTCGCAGTCTGAGGGGAGCTTTATACAGTAGTGACAGTGTGGCTGCAGGTGACCCGGCCTGGGATGCCAGCTGTGGAATTTCCCACTTGTGTCATGGTGGAGCTCCCAAAGTGAGATGCTCCATCTGTACCAATTCGTTCCTTCACACCCCTCCCTCCTGTATCGATGGCATTCCTGCCACACTTCCTAAACTCACTAAAAGCTACCAATGCCTTCAGCTCCCTTCTTAAGTGTACAGACTGAAGATGCGTGGTCGAGTTCTGTTTCCCATGGCTTTCTAAAACAAACCAAGAAGCTCATGCCCCGGTACTGCTTTGTCACGATCGAGCTGCAACCACAGTGGGCTTTGCCATGACGAAACTACCCTGATTCTGCACGAAAACTCTGTATCCTGGGCGTGCTGACCGCTTGGAGTTTCATAAACCCAAATGAGGCTCTTGGAGTGGTGGGCCTGCGGTCTGGTCTTGCACCATGGCCATCAGGCTGAGATCCAGGCAGGTCAATGGATTGCGGCCGAGGGGTGGTTACGAAAGACACTTCACCCAGACTTGCGGTCTTGTCAGGAGGGATCTTGGCAATTCAAGAAAGCTGCATTACCATTCATCTTCTTCATTGTGCGTCTAACCAGATGGCTTGTTTCTCCTCTGAAATCTTTTTTTTATATTTTTAATATCTTTAAATAGTGGCACAGAGGAGTTTCAATCGGGCACGTCATGTGTGTGCCTAACAGCTCTGAACAATGTCATCCCTGCCCAACGAGATTTCTGCCCATTCGATATCTTCTAGTCTTTTCACCAGTTTTTTTGTTAAGAAAAAAAAAGTTTTTTTGAGACAATCTTGCTTCATAGTTGAGATGGCCTTGAGCTTGCTCTATGGCTCAAAGAACCCTCCCTTCCTCGGAGATTACAGGCGTCCACACCAACCTGGCCCTCTCCTCATCATCTGCACTGACGAGCTCACAGCCTCAACAGACTTGTCCAAAGATGTGCTTCTGCACAGTAACTGCACCGCGTTAGCTTCTTCATTAGCTTCTTCTGTTTCTTTTGCTGCACACCGTGACGGCCAAACTTGGTTGAACCTTCGGATTATTTGGAGAGTATTCAAAGTTCCTCATCACCGAAAGCAAATTTTCTGAGAGGAGAAGCTACGTGTATGTTTTTAAAGCCCTCGGCTCCCTTCCCTTTTTTCTTTTTTCTGATCACTTACTATCTCCTGTACAATTTTATTAGCATCATTCCATAGCTTCCTGGAGTTACTATATATAACCAAGTCATGGATTTTTACATTTCTGGAAGTCGTAATTTTGTTATCTGCATAAATGTCCAAAAGGTGGCAATACTTAAAAATTTAATGTGCTTGGTTCAAATTGGTTATATGACTTTTTTTATTGTGGAGTTGACACACCGAGGGTCACAGTTACATGAGTAATGAGTACGCTTCCTTTCCACGTCTCCCCTTCCGTCACTCTCTCCCAGACTTTCCCTCCCGTCCCCAGACACAAGACACCCAGCTCATTTTCCATACAGTGTCTAGTGAGCATCACTGTTGTGTTTGTTCATCCGTGTTCTGACAGAAATCCTAAGCCTCATTTTAAGCTTAAATTAAGTTTTAATACTGACACATTTGCAAATCCTAGAAGTAGCTGGCAACCATCTCTCATTATTTGCGTTTATAAATTGACCAGAAATGTTTCCGAAATGATACATGGAAATCACACAAAGGTGAGCTGTAGGACATATCCTTCACATATTTAACTGTCTGAGGTGGGGGGGGGGATTAAAGGGTCCTAATGGCATATTTCTGAAAAGGACATGAGGAAATGGTTTACTAGGCCAGGGATGGAAATGCACACCTATAATCCCAGCTATGTGAGACCCTATCTGAAAACAACCTAAAAACAAAAGGACTGGAATCAAAAGCCAACTGGTAGAGCATAATCAAGAGGCCCTCACTCAAGTTCCAATACTCTAAAAACAGAAAGAAATTGTTTTCTCTCAGGAAAAAAGCATGTTATTTTATATTCTAAACTCCCTTGACAAGCTACGCAGATAAGCATCAATTGTTTGAGTGAAATTAATTGATGTATGTCTTTGGTGTGCATAAAAGCCCCTCAGTCATTTACCACTTGGCACTGGTCCTGAGCAGAAACGATGCCCTCATTCACAAGTTCTTCCATCTGAACCTGTTCACCCCAGGACCATGCAGAAGAGGGCAGAGCTAGCATTTACCAATCAGTCTTCACCAACTCCTCCAAAGAGATGATGTGTTTTCCTGACTTCCCATATCCGGATGACTTCCCCAACTTCATGCACAATAGTAAGCTCCAGGAATATATCACTACCTTTGCCAGAGAGAAGAACCTTCTGAAATACATACGATTTGAGGTAAGACGCCATCAACACACGCAGTTGGCATGTCAGTGAGGAGAATCGTGTCTGTTCCACTATTCCTAATCTTCCTTTCCAGTGTCCCATTCTTATTTGCTCACATTTTTAATATGGTTTTATTGTAAAAATACTGTACAGAGGAGTTACAGTTACATAATTTGCTCACATTTTAAGTGTGGCTTCTCTAATCCAAGATTTAGAGAATTATAATATACACTATATATAACATATCATATAATTATATTATAGCATATTATATATCATATCATATGATGTACATCATTACTTACAATTATATATGCTATAATATATTATAGTGTATAAGTTAATGCTTTTATTTATTTAAAGGTAATTATGAATAGGTAAAAATGTACCTTACTAATGAATTCTTTTTCTTAAGCCAAATGGACCTATCAGCCCAGTTTTCTTTCTTTATTTCTCTTAGACATTTGTAACCAGAATAAGTAAACGTGATGATTTCTCAATTACTGGCCAATGGGACGTTACCACTGAAAAGGATGGCAAAAAAGAATCATCTGTCTTTGATGCTGTAATGATCTGTTCTGGGCATCACGTTTACCCTAACCTACCAAAGGAGTCCTTTCCAGGTGTGGCTTAAACTTAGGCTGGTGTCTGACAAGAATGCATATATTGATGATGTCTGAATTAGTCTCTTTCATGTTACTATAATAGACACCAAGGCTGGGTATGTTATAAAGAGATTTATTTGGCTTGCACTTATGGGGAGCTTGCCTTTCTCAGTGCACCCTGGCTGTATTTCAACATGGTAGAAAAAACGGACAGGGTATCAGCATGGATGGAAAGGGGGGATTACATGATATATCTATATAACTATATAGATAGATAGATAACTATACAGTTATCTATCTATCTATCTATCTATCCATCCATCCATCCATCCATCCATCCATCCATCCATACTGGGAACCAAGCTTCTAGAACATATCCTTTTGAGAATGTATTTAAACCATACCAAATCATGGCCCTGTCTTTTTTAAAGTATGTCATGTAAATTCAAACACATTTCTGTCATACCGTTAGCTATTTGAGGTGTTAATTTCCTTATTTATGTGACTCAGCCACAAGCCCATCTCTGAAATGTGGTGGGCTTTCTTAATGGAAATCCAGCCAATGCACGCCCTTCCTTCTTTTCTCTCAGGACTGCAACGTTTTAAGGGCAAATGCATCCACAGCAGGGACTACAAGGAGCCAGGCGTGTGGAGGGGGAAGCGAGTCCTGGTGATCGGTCTGGGGAACTCGGGCTGTGACATTGCCACCGAACTCAGCCACACCGCCGAGCAGGTGCGGCACCGCACATCCCCAGTAGACAATCTTCAGGCAACAGAAGGGTGTTTGCATTGGCCAGGTGTCACATGCGATGGGGTGGGACGAGGTAACTACGTGGGACTGTTGTCTTCCAACAGTCTGCTCTGGACCTTCAAAGGTTATGGTTTCGATTTTGAGAGCCAGCAGCAAGTTTTCAGTTGCTCTGAGTCTCGGGTTACTCACCCATCAGACAGATAAAATGGAACCTACTTTGTTCCCGTTTAAACTTGACTTAAGCAGTCATGTGTAAATCCACATACTAACTCATTTGTGCAGACATCCATTCTATGAGTATTTGTTGAAAGCGTGTGGGTAGTAGAAGTCTTTCTACTTTTCACATTGGAGCTGATGGTTGGCATGTAGGCTGCAAACCATACGCTAAGATAGGCACAGTATCAGGAGATGGCTCCAGGCAGCTGGTCTTAAAGTAAGAAGCCTAGTGTCTGCAAAAACTAAAAGAGGGCTTTTCGGTTGCAGCTCAGTAGGGTTGAGAGTGAGGAGATGAGAACTTAGAAGGCCAGAGAGGCTGAGAAATGTAGAGAGGCTGAGAGATGACGAGAAGCTGAGAGATGTAGAGAGGCTGAGAAGGCCAGAGTAGCTGAGAAGGCTAGATAGGCTGAGAAATGTAGAGAGGCTGAGAAGGCTAGAGAGGCAGTGCAGGACCTTTAGAGCTTTGGAAGATTCTTTAGAGGTTGACTGCTCAGAAGTCAAACTTTAGGAATCGTGTTTCCAGATGCTGCGCCCATTGATGCACAGCTCACCCTCAGCAGGTCTCCTGGGCATCCCCAATGCATGTCCAACTTCATGCCATGATGTTACGTGCAATGGAAACAAAGGAGATGCTAGGACACACGATAGGAAAAGGTATTCCTGTTACTCTGTCAATACATCATACTCGATAGGGAGACACACAAAGAAACTCCAGTCTCTCAGGAAGAAGTGAGATCTAGTTAAGAAATTTAAATATTGATGCATATATACATATATATATATACATATATTAAACATACCCTTAAGAGTTAGGGTAATGCGTCACAGTAGTATTTGAGCTATTATTGGAATAAAGAATAAATGAAAGCAATTCAGACACCAAATGTCTAAATGATTATAGACCCACGCCTCACAAAGGGGAAACTGAGCCAGTCTTTAAAAGGTAACTATAAATCATAAAGGTGAGGAAGGGCCCAAGCTGTCTGTGAAGGGAAAACGGTATCAGCAAAGCATGAAGGTATGAACCAGCACTGCATAGTTGAAGTGCATGTTCTTCATAAGAACAATTTGTAAAATGCATTAATACTTTTCTCAACTACCTCAATATAAATAAGCTCCTTCGATGATGAGGAGAAAGCAATTCATTTTATTATGTTCATTCTATAGAAGTGATAACCGAGGGACTGAAATGCCAACTGTTTTCTTGAAAATCAGACAGGGAATTAACATTTGAGCCAGAGAAATGTTAGAGAACTGAGATTCAGATTTTTCTGATTCCAAAATCAGAGTCAGGAAAGAAAGATTGATGTCAGCTTACAAAATCTGTGTAAGGCCCTTGGTAACAGGCTAAAGAATTTGGATTCTCTATAAAGAAAGATAAATCACGTAAATACTCCTTGTACCAAGTAAGGATACGATGAAAACTTGTTAGAAGCAAGAAGACTAGTGTCTAAGACTTTGAGGTTAATTAATTGGCACTTCAGTCCTTTCTTATTTAGCTAGCTTCCCTTATACACAAATATATTCTATTTAAATTTGTTTTTTTAAAAAAGAAAACATAAAGAAACGCTGAAAAACTATGTCTTATAGCAGAGAGGAAGGGAATGGGCGTTGATTGAACACATGCTCCAGGCTAGGCAGGGTTAGCTGCGTTGCCCACATTCACGTTGAGTCCTCACGCAAGTGAGATGCATGAGGGTCTGATTCCCTCCTGTGTTAGAAGTGAGGAAACGCTATTAGAGAACTGAAGGAGATCAGAGTCAAGTCTTTGCAGATAGCCATAGTAAGATAACCACTAAAGGAAGATGACTAGAGTAAGTGGTCAGTCCCCTATCCTGTCGGCATCCATGCTCTACAGGAGGAGAAGGAAGCGTCCTTTAGCCTTACACTGAAAACGTTCTTTGGAATTATTCTGAGTGGAGCAAGAGTCTGAGCCTGGGAGGTCCGCAGCACCCAGAAAAGGGCTCAAGGCTTTGAGAAATGCTCAGCTCTTCCACCCAAACGACGTTTCTCTTTAATTATTTGTCTTGTCTTAACTAACCTTCCATGTAGTTGTGCTAAGGGGTCTCGATGCACGGCCACTGTGTGAGTACAGCACATCCTGACCAGTGCCAGCGCTTCTGTCATTTTCCTCCATCCGCCCGACTCCACCCCCATGCACACGCGCATGCGTGTGTGCTAACATTGTCACCTGTGTACACTGAGCCGTACGACTGCACTCACCCACCCTTCCTCTCTCCTTTCTTCTTCTCTCCTCTCCCCTGGACCTCACAATGGCAACGCTCCCAAGAGCCGGGGTGATCAGCCCCTTCCTGAAGGGGGTGGGTGTGAGGAGCCTCTTCCGGCATCCAGTGTGAGCAGTCACCCCTTTCACGGTGGAATTGGTGTTTCTGAAGGTCATCATCAGCTCCAGAAGTGGATCATGGGTGATGAGCCGCGTCTGGGACAACGGCTTTCCTTGGGACATGGTGACGATCACGCGATTTCAAACCTTCCTCAAGAACAACTTGCCAACAGCCATCTCCGACTGGTGGTACATGAGACAGATGAATGCAAGATACAAACACGAGAACTATGGCTTGATGCCTTTGAATGGGTAAGGCAGAGCCCAACAGGCTAAGCCTGCTGGTGCTCATCTCCATGTCAGCGACCTTAGCTTGAGTGCAATCCTAAAGCAAAGTCTCTGTGTAGTAATCGCCTCTCCTGTATCAAAGGATACAGAACTACAAATATTAGAGGTGATTTCTGCACGTCCTCCCAAGTTGCACAGGTGGAAAGTCATAAAACACCTCAGCAGAGTGGAATATTATCTAATAGCTCAGCAATTAGACGCAGAGCAACAGTAGCAAACCTGTCTGACGCACGTCATGGGTCGCACAGCCTCTGTCCGGCGTCTACCAAGACTCTGAACACTGTGACCTCACTTTTTGCTCACAACTATGAAGAGGGCTCAATTCGAACACTTGTTTTAGAGATGAGAAAACTGAGGGTCAATGTAGTTAGTAACTTTGCCAAAATCCCACATCTAGAAAGAAGCTACATTCAAAGCAAATCAAGACCTGTGTATTCCAGAGCCCCTAGTTCTTCGGGCATTTTTCTGCCCCCTCCCATTAATGCATTGCCAGGTTGAATTAAGCAAAGCAAGAGTCTCATCATCCTGGTGCTGAACCACCACTGCTACAAGCCTGTGTCTTTAGTTTCCTTTTCCCTTTCTCCTCTATCTCCCCCTACGCCCACTCTGTAAGAAATGACTAGGATATGAGATAAAGATCCCAACTTTTTCCTTCTGAGTGCAATCATTAACTCAACAAATATTAGTTCCATTGCTCATTATATGTTAGGTTCTGTAGGCAGAGCAATAAGGAAACAAGC
This sequence comes from Dipodomys merriami, assembly GCF_024711535.1. NCBI lineage: Eukaryota > Metazoa > Chordata > Mammalia > Rodentia > Heteromyidae > Dipodomys > Dipodomys merriami. Next base: position 987,124 of record NW_027206313.1, on the reverse strand, counting down.
AGACATCCCCATGGAACCTATGATCTAAGCAGGAAAGACTACTGAAGAAGGCGGAAGGTCTAAGGGGTGTGTGTGTGGGGGGGGTGCTGGGAGGAGACAGGCAGGAAAGGCAGCAAGTCATCATCAGGACAGTTTTCAGCAGTCCTCAGAGCAAAGGCCTGGGGGGAGGAGGGGCGTCTGGGGAAGGGTTTCCAGGGAACCGAGGGAAGCCATCCTCTCTTCAAGGGCATGGCTAGTGTGACTGCCAAGGGGCTCTCTCTCTGGAAAAGAGACCCGAGGCAAGCAGCAGGCGGAAAACAGATACCTCAGAGGCGGGAAAACAGCTAGGCAGTGCTGGGCCTGGTGAACGTTGCCAGGAGGCTTGCTTCTACTCTAGAAGCAGTAAGAAGCCACAGATGCCCGGACATGGAAGCGGTATGGGTGATCTCTCTAAGCTGCTGTGGCCGCCATGTCGTCCTTGAGTGTAGGGACCCAGGGAATGAGTAGAAATTAAAACAACAGCAACAGTAACTTTTAAAAGTATTGTCAAAATTCCAGATGGCAGAGGTGAGTTGTTTGGACTCAGATCAGTAGCAATCAGCCAGCAGAGGAGGGAGGGGGGAAATGTGGGTATCAAATTCGAGGAATATTCTACAAAACTTGAGGGAAGGGGTGAGGCTGGAGGGCTGGGAGAGAATGATCAGATTCAGATTCAGATACTACTTCGGTGAGTGGCAAGTCCTTTGTACAACTACTCAGCAAGAAAAATAAAACTTTTAGAAGCAGAAGCGGACAGACTCTGGATGTAGCTTGAAGGACCAGAACCTTGGGGCCTTCTGCAGTTGCTGGGTACGCCTCCCGTCACCTGCGGGTGCTGTTACAGGCATGGAGACACACTTCACCCCTCCGTGAGCCCAGACCGAGCTTCCCGCCTCTCACTTTCTTCCTCCTATTTAGGTTTAGCATATTACGGGAGTATAGTTTATCAAGAATAGCAGATAGCATTCTTAAGGACTCAGTATTGGCTGGGGACTGCAAAATTCATCATATCACTATGAGCAGGTTAAGTATGAGAAAAGTAAGGTCCAGAGGATCTAGATGCTTACAGGTGAAAGAGCGCAAAGAAAAAAAATACTCAACTACAGGATATTCTTATGTTAGGATTTTTCCTGAGTTTGGCTTTCATAAGGGACTAGGCATGGGTGTTTAATGTGGAAGGAGCCCAATGACAGGAGAGAGAAAAGTTAGAGAAAACAGAGAAAGGACAAATGATGCTCACCATGTTCACACGCATCAGTTGTGTTTCCAGTTTGACTGGTGATACTCTGTGGCTCACTGAGAAACATCTTGGTAGCTTTTTCCTTCCTTAATAATCTGCATATATATATATATATATATATTATATGTATATATCAATTAGACAGTGTTGTAATCATTCTCACTCTCGTCCACACAGAGCCCTGAGGAAAGAGCCTGTGTTCAATGATGAGCTCCCAGCCCGCATCCTGTGTGGTACTGTGTCTGTGAAGCCCAACGTGAAGGAGTTCACGGAGACCTCGGCTGTATTTGAAGACGGGACCGTGTTTGAGGCCATCGACGGTGTCATCTTTGCTACAGGCTACAGCAATGCCTACCCGTTTCTTGGCGAGTCCATCCTCCAAAGCAGAAACAATGAGATCACCTTGTTTAAAGGCATCTTCCCGCCTCAGCTAGAGAAGGCCACGATGGCTGTGATTGGCCTTGTTCAGTCTCTGGGGGCTGCCATCCCCACCACAGACCTCCAGGCCCGCTGGGCAGCGCAAGTAATCAAAGGTGAGAACAGGCCGCTGGCCCAGGGGGCTCGTGAGGAGGCTGCCTGAGCCCAGGGGGCTCGTGAGGAGGCTGCCTGAGCCTGGGTGAAGCAACAGTCCTCTTGCAAGAGGCCCATCCAGCTGCACCCGCCCCTCCCCCCATCCAGCTGCACCCGCCCCTCCCCCCATCCAGCTGCACCCGCCCCTCCCCCCATCCAGCTGCACCCGCCCCTCCCCCCATCCAGCTGCACCCGCCCCTCCCCCCATCCAGCGGCACCCGCCCCTCCCCCCAAGAGGCCCAACCAGCTGCACCCGCCCCTCCCCCCATCCAGCTGCACCCGCCCTGCCCCAAGGGAAGGCAGGAGAAAACCAGAGGAGGGGAGGGTGCTGGATAGGAAATGCACTCAACACCCTATCTTGTAACTGTAAAAAACATATTAAAAATCAGTAACTATGAAAAAACAGAACCATCCAGTTTTGAGAACCTATAACTCTATATTCTTTGGTGTTATATTGTTATTTTTTAAATTTTAATATATGTTTTAGTATGTTATTGTAAAGATGCTGTTCAGAGGGGTTACAGTTACATGAGTAAGGTCATGAGTCCATTTCCTATCGAGCATTGTTACCTCCTCCTTTGTTTTCCTCTACCATCCCTTCCCTCCCACCTCCCGACTCTCCCCTCCCCTAGCCCCAAAGTTGTAAAGTTCGTTTTCAACATAGTGTCTTATACGTCTCATTGTTACAACGGGTCAACCTGTATCCTTGTCCAGCATTTTGTTATTTCCCTTCCCTTCCCCAAATTAGAAAATGTATATGCAAGATGCAGGGTGGTGTTATATTTTATAAGCAATTTATAGCAGGTCATGCTGGTTATCATATATAATAGTGAGATATTATTAGGGGAGATTTTATCACTTTTCTGCCACTTACAATTCCTTAGTGCTGATAACTGTCCAAGATGATTCCTTGAACTACAAAGCACCAGACATTTCCATCTTCTACGTGAGACAACTTGGTAAAATTGTGATTACAAAACTGAGCAGAATTATAGTGTTTGAAAGTTGAGAAGATAAAGTAATGCCAAGCCAGGATGCCAACTGGATGCCAACTGCAATATCCACAGTCATTGAAAATAGGCTTTCTGTGATTTTTTTCTGGTACATGTTTCTTCCCTGCCATGTATTAGCTAAGGACAATCAGGATGGGAATGTATTGGGTATAGTCCATGTCAGTCTATAAGATACAAGACAGTGACTTCTTACATTCTGAAAAGGGAAAGGGAGCACTAAATTTGCTTGGGCTGAGGCAAGAAAAACAGCATCTTCCAGCAATGGCACTGAAGTCCGATTCACTGTGACGTTTCAGTGTAGCTGTGAATTGCGGACAGATATTGATCATAAGACTACCTAGGGTCAGGATCAAAGAAAAAATACAGATGTTAAATTTATTGCACAAAGTTTAGTTAAACCTTAAGTTATAAACCTTCTGGATCAGAGAGTCTGAAGAGGCTTGGTCTCTTTGGAAGCCATGTCTAAGGCTTCTAGTTCCAACTCTGACTTGCTGGGGCTTTAAAGATTCCTCATTGTACGGTGGAACACAGACCCGGACAGTGTACGTTCTGGGCACCAGCATGGTCCTGCACATAGTGGTCTCCCTGAATCTCCTTTTCTTCCTCCAGGCAGAGATGTGCAGACCTCAGAGGGGAGGCTGGCCAGAGAGGCACAGCCAGGAAGCGGGGAGCAGGGGACCCCTCTCAGGGTTCCGATCCCCAGGGTTTGAGCCCAAGGAGACTGGAATGAAAGGGTGGGACACTCACTGTCCATGAGGACAAGTGTTGTCAGCTCTGGAAAAGGAAACGAGGCAATTGATAACTAATCAATGTCCAAGGCAGCTGCAGTCCTGGGAGAAATGGGACAGAGAACAAAACAATCTAGCTTTGTAAAAATAAAACAGAGTCCTAGGACCAAGGGGAACTATCACAGACAGCAGCGCATGGCAGCAGCTGGTGGACGATTGCCAACATTCTTTTTCTTCTCAAACTGTTTTCCTGCCTAAGGAAAGATAGGTTCCAGGATCTGGAACTAGGCCTTCTCTACAAAAGCTGTCCAATGATTGCAGGAATCGGGGAATTATGTAAGTCACTTGAGCAATCGTACCTTGGCTATAAGTTCTAATCTCACGTAAAATGGCTCCAAGGGAATGCCAAAGAAATCATCACAAGTTTGAAGCATCTCTGGCCACATAAACGTTTTTGGGGTCTGTGTTTCAGAAATCTCTGTAAACCTACATCAGCCTAAAATCCTGAAGCAACCCTCAAAGTGTCTCTTCCATCTTGAGGCTCCTCATGTGTCTCCGTCACATCCAAGAATGATTGGCCCTCCATAGACAAACACGAGGCTCATAAATCCTACATCTTATCTTCTCGAAATTCCTTTCTCTGGCAAAGCAAAATTCTTTCTTACCGTCTCTCAAATCTTCAAAATACCTTGCCAATTCCCTTTTATTTTGTTATGACTTATTAAATTAATGTCTTTAAAACATGATGGAGTAGAATAGAATCCCCGAAACGGATACTAAACTTCAGGTAACTGCTTTAAGAACACAGTACAAAGTTATTTTACCTAACATTTTTTTTATAACTGTGACAAGTATCAATTCTGAGAAGATTAAAAATAGAATTGTATATCTGTCTCCAAATAATCACTTGTTTATTTGCTCAAGATTTTATTTTTCCGATAGTGACGAAAGTTGAAAATATTGCTATTGCTCATTAGGAAAGAAGCGTGAGAGGATATTACTATCGCAAATGTATTAACTGTCCTCACGTCCATCCTTCTTTTTCAGGAACTTGTACTTTGCCTTCTGTGAAAGATATGATGGATGATATTAATGAGAAAATGGGGAAAAAACTCAAATGGTAAGACTACCCTTGTGGTAGAAGTCTAGGATTAGCATAGAAAAATCAGAAGTTGGCTCCATTTTTGTGTAAAATTGGGCCAAATAAAGGCATTAGGGTGACAGCTAGGAGTCACATCCAGCCATCAAGAAATATCCGCACCTGATACTGCGTGAAGTCCTGCTGAGTGCACGATGCGGGGGACAGAGAAGGACTAGGGTCTCGATTACAGAATTACCTTTACCCCACCGTGTCCCCTGCAAGTACACACATCACAGGAGACCCAGAGATGACGAGTCAGCAAAGGAGTTGGGGAGCTGTGAAGGTAGACTTTCTATTCTCTACCCAGAAACCTGAGATGCAAACATGACTTCAAACAGTGCCAGTAGTGAACATGCCTCAGTGAGCGCACAACAAATCCGGAACACTGGATTCTACTCTCCCACTGATGAGCTCAGCGGCCATGACTTGAGCAAGGGACAATTTATCCATCTGTTAACAGAGATTAAAAAAAAAAAAGTTCTATCAATTCCCTGAAATGTGGTGGAAATTCCACATAAGATCCAAAGAGCTTTCTTTGATAACAGTTCAGAGTAGAGGATTCGCAGGCAGTAATACTCTCCTCCCTCCGTCGACCTTGAACCCATGTCACTGACAGAGCAGAAGTGGGTCTCTGTCCCGGGCCCTGAGCGAACGGTGACCTCACAGTGTGCGTCCTCTCCCTCCTCCAGGTTTGGCAAAGGCGAGACCATACAGACAGACTACATCACGTACATGGACGAGCTGGCCGCCTTCATCGGGGCAAAGCCCAGCGTTCCGTGGCTGTTTCTCACAGATCCCAGGCTGGCCCTGGAAGTCTTCTTTGGCCCTTGCAGCCCCTACCAGTTTCGGCTGGTGGGCCCAGGGAAGTGGCCGGGCGCCAGGCACGCCATCCTGACCCAGTGGGACCGGACACTGAAACCCACGGCCACGCGGGCCGTTCGAGGGCCCTGGAAGCCCTGCCTGTTCGCAAGGCCGCTCGGGCTCCTGGCTCTCCCTGTTCTGCTAGTTGCTCTTTTTCTGGTGTTGAGCTGAGCGTTATTCCCTCTGGGGATTCTGGGAATTACCGTCCATAGCCAGGCAGGGACGCTGCTACTTAAACCTCTTACTTTCTTAATGAAGGTCATTGGCTCATATACCATAGATGTTGACCCGGGCAGCCGAGTTGTTTCTAGCCTTTTAAAGAAGCTTCCTCAAGAGTCACATGATCTAAGCTCATCATTAATCATTAATCATTCTCTTTAGGTCCCACTAACACTTCATAATCAGAATTGTGTTCTTTATGTCTCACTTAAATCATCTCCTGAAACATTTAGACATGATGTCTTTTCTCCTTTAAACACTGCTAAATAAAGTAGGCAGTAGGCAGAATATTTACAATATGATATTCTCAAGACCTCTGTGAGCGAGTTCGGCTACTGGAGATTTCCCTTACAAGGCATGTTCCGGCAGTACCTCCTACTCCCTCACCTAGAGACCGTCCGACCTGCCAGTTCTGAAAACATGCACTTTCCCTAAACTCTCAACAAGGAAACAAAAATCACTAACGTGTCTCAGCAAAGGAAACACATCAGCATTAACAATGGCCTTTGAGTTGGATAGAAAGACATTTTAAAACTTCAATAGTAGCTAAAATTGTGCCCAGAATTTAATATTACACTGTAAATTGAACTTCTGAGGAAACAGAATAAATCCAAACTTTTCCCTTGTTATCTTTTCTTATTAAAAGTTTGACAGTTATGATTTTAAATGTATAGAGCAGATAAAAGAGACTGCCAGCCTCCCCAGCCAACAGTGTTGGCTGAATCTTACCATAACTATCTTCCCAGAACTGAACCTGCTCCTCCCAAGACAACTACCGATCCAAGCACACCCTTCACCCACCCAAGCCTCACACTCAGTCTCGTCTCTGCCCACACGGCAGTGCCTTCCTTACTCCAGAAGCTTTCATTATAGTTTCTGAGGGAAGGAAAAAAGGAAGGCAAGATGGCTGGGCAAGTTGGAAGGATGTCAGGCAGCTCCGGGCCACAGAGGCTGTCCCCGTCTCACTCCCCGCTCTGCAGGGGGTGCGTTACTGGGAGAACAAAAGCATTCTAGAAGCAGTAGATTGTTTGGCGTGTAGAAAGGCGGAATCGGAAGGTGAGGTGCGCAAGACAAGTATGAGGTATTTATTCATAGTAGCCATAACAAGATCTATCACAATTTTATGTATTATAAAAAAGGACTAAAAGCATCCCACAACAGAAACAACTCTAACCACCAAAGAAGACAACAAAGGGGGAAAAAAAGAGCATGGACCCCATAGGACAATCTGAAAATTAAAAAAATAAGTGGCAGGAGCAAACCATCTATCAATGGTTACTTTGGATACACATAGATTAAGATGCAGAGGATTGGTGGGTTTAAAAACATGGAGATCCTGGGGCTGGGCAGGTGGCTCAGTGGTAGAGTGCTGGCCTAGCATGCATGAAGCCCTGGGTTCGATTCTTCAGCACCACATACACAGAAAAAGCCAGACGTGGTACTGTGGCTCAAGTGGTAGAGTGCTAGCCTTCAGCAAAAGAAGCTCAGGGACAGTGCCCAGGCCCTGAGTTCAAACCCCTGGACTGTCAAAAAAAATTAAGATCCAACCATACTGTTGCCTCCAAGAGACTGAAGGAATGAGCCTGAAGTGCCCATAATCCTGCACCGAGAGGCTGAGACAGGAGGCCCGTGAACTTAAGACCACCCGTGGCTATGTACCAAGAGAGATAGGGAAGGAGAAAGAGAGGGAGGGAAGGAAGGCAGGAAAGTAAACTATAGATAAGTGATCAATGAAGAAACTCTCAACACCACTAATCATTAAGGAAATGCAAGTAAAACCCACAAAATAGCACCTCACGTGTGTTAGGATGAGTTCTATTGAAATGATGACAAATACCAAGGGTTAGAGAGGATGTGGTGAAAAGAACTGTTGCCAATTGTTTTGAGAATATCAATTATGGAAATGAGTATGAAGGTTCATCAAAACTCCCAAAGTAGAATTCCCACTTCTGGGTATAGATCCAAACAAATTAAAATCACTCCGCCAATGCGTTTACCTCCGCATTTTTTACTAAAGCCAGGATTTGAAAACAACCTGTACGGGCATCGGTAGATGGATGAATAAAGAAATGTGAGGTATATGCGGACATAGCATTCCTTGTTTAAAAGGATGGAATATTGTGATTGTTACCACATGGATAAATACGGAGGACATGAGGAAAAGCAAAATGAGACAGTGCAGAAGGACAAACACCAAGTGGTCACACTCACACATAGAACCTAAGAGCTGAGCGCAGAGACCAGAAAAAGAGGAAGATGGCGTCATGGGAGCAGAACAGGAATCGGAAACTGATCATCAAAGGTAAGACATTGCAGGTTTGGAGATCTATTGTACAACAGTGACTATAGTCAATGGTAATACACTACATATTTCAAAGTAAGAGACTAAATTTCTGGTTTGTGTGTGTGTGTGTGTGTGTGTGTGTGTGTGTGGTATGTGTGTGGGGTGTGTGTGGGGGCTGTTGTGTGTGTGTGTGTGCACGCGTGTGCACACACATGCTCAAAGCAAACCCCACAAAGACATAGAATTTTACTTGATCGCTGAAAGTAATTAGCTAGGCACTAGAAAGTCACAAGTCATCCACTGACCAGATCTCCCTGCCGGACTAAAGGGAGCAGGAGTCAGACTTTCTAAGAGGGGCAGAAAAGCCAAAAGGCAGGGGTCAAAGTGAGGCCGCTGGAGCCAGGTACTGGGGCTCATGCCCATAATTCCCGGCTAGTCAGGAGGACGACACAAGGAGGCCAGGCCAGGCAGAAAATTGGAAGGATCCCAGATCAAACTCATAAGCCAAACAGCCGTGGCACAGAGTAGCTATGCAATAGTACAACTAGGAGAGGGCAGTCCAGACTGCCAGCAACAAGAGACATATCCAAAAGTAACAACCACAGAAAGGACTGTGTGGGCCGGGCTCAGAAAGTAAAGCCTCTGCCTGGCAAGCACAAGATCTGGAGTTCAAACCCGAGAATAGCCAGCACATAACTAATCGGCGGAGTCAGGATGCTCAACTTACGGGGGGCCGGCTGGTGGCACAGGCCGCCAGAGGGCCTTGGCAGGAACGTGGCAAGAATCCAGGCGGCCAGGCCATCTTTCAGCCTGGGGATTTACTACAAAAGCACGTGTTCAAACACACTTAATTACAAGGAGACGCTCCTACCGCTGGCCTTGTACACTTGGGCAATGTTCAGACCTCAAGAAGTTTTTCTTTGTTTGCAAATCCATGTGGAACTGAGCACTTTTTTCTATAAAAATTAATTTGTAGCTATCTGAATAAAAAGAGAGCCCTTTGTTGGTGTTTAATAATAGCTTTTCAAGGGAATAATTCTTTTTCCATTCATTTGGCTTGCTCTGTAGTGCCTGGGAATAACAAAGTGTTGGAAGCCACTCAAGTCTCTTTAACAAGAAATGAAGTAATGTCCTCTCTGTCCCCCACAGCCCTGCAGTACTGGCCTCTGCTCTCTGCCCTCTGCCCTCTGAGTGGCTGGGTTTTCTATTATTATTGCCAAGTCAGAATCTCTGGTGGCCAAAATATGTACTTTAAAAGTAATGATAGTAGGTCTATTTTTATTCAAGCATGCAACATGCATATTAAACTCTATGCACTGGCCTCTGTGCTGTATGACAGACACTTTCTCTACCGCCACAGAATTTACAGCCTAGGAGGTGAGGCTAGAGATGAACAAATACGTGCTTATATTTACATCCTTTTTAGGTAGTTAATACCTGAATGACCATTTCTATTCTTATCCAGGCACAAAGATTCATGCCTCTGATCTTAACTACTCCGGAGGCTGAAATCTATAGGATACCAGTTCAAGTCTGGCTAGGGCAAACAGAAAGTGCGTTTCAGGGCATTCACATGCCCTGAAAGTATCAGTGAGTCACACTGTACCTCGTAAACATGCATTGTCATGAATCAACTTAAAAATGGAGATAATAATTTAAAATCCATCCTCAGTGTCCTCAGTTGCCCATACTTTCAGAAATTACCAGTAACCTATAGAGTATTACAATCAGCCACTTACTAACCTAGAATATTCCTTTCAGGTAGGTCTGTATAGCAGAGACCTTTCAGAGGTCAAGAGAGGCTTGAGGTGGGTCTTCCATTTTCTGCAAATGTACTTTAATGAAGAAATGTAAGAAAACATAACTAATTAAAATATTCATGTAAGACAAACAAAAATTTCGCAACCAAAGATAACATTTCTGTATTGCATAGATTCATAAGCTCACTGTGTTATTAAAGAGTAGTAGCTCATAACCCTCTAGGGGTAGAAAGAGCTCCCTATTGAAACTTCTAAGATGGACATCTTCCTTCTTGCCTTTCATTGGGAACATGTGAATACATACATGGTCTTGTTTGGAAATCATGTAAAAATATGTATATGAATGTAAGACCTTTGAGGGGTATTTCCTGGGCCTTGCAGCCTCTCCAATATTGGGTGGCTCTCACTGAAAATATTGTAGGTCAACAGTTCTCAGCACAATTCACTTCAGTGAGTACCCGCTTTTATTTATTCTGTTTTAGGAGAACTAAAGGTATATCAGGACTCCTGAACACAACAGAGTGCCTTCTCAGAGGAGGAACTGAACTAAAGCTTCTATCTAATGGGCTGTACCAACACAAACACTTACACACACATTCGCTCCATACACCACTGTTGCCCAGACCATAATGTACTGGACCTCTGCAGACTTTGCAGCTGCATAGCTTCATCAAGTGAAGTGTGGGCTGGGAAGGTGGCTCATGCCTGTAGTCCTAACTACTCAGGAGGCTGAGATCTGGGGATCACAATTTGCAGCCAGCCAGGGCACGAAAGGTCTTAAGACTCTTGTCTCCAGTGAACCACCGAACGTCAGCAAAGGCTGCATCTTCTTCCCTGCTTCTTCTTCCTCCCCGCTTGTCGAAGGCAGAACTCCTAGGCACAGGCCAAGGGGAGGGAGGGCCTCTGCAGGGGGAGTGGGTGAGGAGATGGGACCGACTGAAGCCCACGGCGCTCGAAGTCTTCATACATCCAGGTCTATAGATCCCCTAAGACTCCCTTGGGTCCAAACGAGAGAATGAGAATTCTCCAAAGATGAGAATTGCAGCCCTCACCAACGCCTCTGTGGTCCCAGCATGTCTGATAAGCACTGTGTTTATCGCACTGTCGCTCCTTCCATTTCCGCCCAGAGCAGCCGTGCCACAGGCTCCGTGGACGCACGGGACAAGCCACCAGGGCACGTGGACAATGGCAACGTCGGAGAACCATCCCTCAGAGTAGCTGCTGCCTGACAAGCTAAACTTCATCTTCACTAGCTTATTAGCTATCTGTAAGGTTTCCTTGTGATACTTGCATACATGCATGTAATGTACTTTGCTCAAGTTCATCCCTTCTAGTTCACTCTTTCCTACAATCTTTAAGGAGTTTCTCGTGGGTTTTATTATACTATATCCGGGTACCTATATAATACACTCTTCTTGGTCCGTTGTGGGGCTCGAACTCAGGGGCCTCTGAGCTCTTTTTTGGCTCAAGGCTAGTGCTCTACCACGTTGAGCCACAGCTCCACTTCCTATTTTCTGGTGGTTAAACGGGGATAAAATTCTCGTGGACTTTCTTGCCTGGGTGGGCTTTGAACTGTGATCCTCAGATCTCATCCTCCTGAGTAGCTGGGATTACAGGTGTGAGCCATGAGTGCCCACCTTATATAACACATATATAATATTCACAACCATAACACCCTCCCTAGTCCTCCTCCCTCTACCCACTGGTCCTCCCTCCCACCAGTCCCCTGTCACATTCGTCACTGAAGGAGGACAGAGATTTTATGGCCCCTTAACTCTTCCCAGCCTTCTATTGAGAGAGCCCTGTCATTGGCAAAGCCCACACTACAATCCCTGAACTCCTAGAAGGCCATTTAATAAAAGCACTACTCCTTGAACACTGGAGATTTGCTAAGCTGCGTCCTAAACAGTGGCACAAGAAAACAAGGATCAAGGAACCTCTTTTTGGAAGACCCCATCTACCTAATTGTTGAGCTACGACTGCTACTAATCAGCTGTAAAGCTGATTAGTAAAGTGAGGAAAATGTAGAAGGAAGAGCCTGGGAAATAAAACAAACTACTACTTTGAATTTGGGATAAACTGCTGTCACTTAGGGATGCCTCGTGCAAGGCCAGGACGTGAAAGCTAACGGCCACAACGCAAAGACTTGCAGTCAGACCTCACGTGCAGAGGGAAGTGGAGGCAGAGTTCCCATGATTGTGTTCATGAGCAAATGTAGTTTTCACCGGTGTATTTACAACCACTGCACTCCACATCCACCCCAACCCTTCATGAATTACAGCAGCTCAGTGATCTCTGACCGGCGGCTCTACCTGACTGATGCTGCCTGCCCTCTGACACCTTTTGGTTTCTGCTCCTCAAACCCTTCCATTACAGGCGCTGATTCCCTCTATTCTACCCCTGTCATCACGAAGTAAGAGAGATAGCTGCCTTCTGGATCCATAAATGAGTGGAATATGGAGTGACAACACTGAGTGCAAGCGAGAGGCTCTTCCCTGCAGCATCAAGCTTACAGTCAGCCAGCAGCTCTCCACAGGCCCGCCTGAAGCTCTCCTGTGTGATATGTCCACGACGCAGTTCTGTGACGTTGCTCCCAGCATCAGTGATTTAGGCTAATTGGAGCAATGGCCTATGTGTTGACCTGGACTCTAGTCTGCCCTCGTCCCCACATAGACCTGATCTCATCTGATGTTATACTTCCTTGTTCAGAATCCTTGAAAATCAACCACTGTAACCTAGATGGCATCCAGGTCTTTCAGCGCGGTATTCTAGAGGCCTTCCTAATCTGTGGCCTGCCTGTAGTTAGTTCACTTGCTAGTCCCACCCCTTTCAGCCCCTGCCACACAAAGCAACTTGTACCCTCCGCCATGCTCTCTTACTTTTCTGTGCACTTGAATATATTTTTCTCTGTTTGTTGTATGTTCCTTTGCCCTGACCCGGCAAACCCACATGTATTCTTCCTGCAAACCCAGCTTTCTTCTCCTGTCCTCCGGAAGTCATCTTACTTTCCTCCTAGATAGACTTAGATGTTCTTGTTCTTTCCTGGGTGTTTGCCCTCAACCTTGACATATGGTAGGCACTGGTTACAGTGTGAGGAATGAAGGAACGGAGTCAGGGAAGGAGAGAGAAAAAATTGGAAGGGTAGAGGTAGAAGGCACAGAGTCAGAGACAAGACTCCGTGGCTTTGCAATGCTGACCTTTTGAGTTACCAGTTTCACAGACTCACACCTGCAAGAGTTACCTCAACTTCTCAAATCCAGTCCTCCTGAGTCTCCAGAAACCTGACCTGCCTCACGCTGTTAGCACAGCAAAATCTTTCCTTATAGTCCAGGTGCACAGAACGTGTTTATGTAGTCTATTGTTTCAAAGCAGAAAGAAATAAAAGAATGATCAGTCCCTTAATCCCCCAGAACTTTCAGCTTACGGCTCTGCTGACCATATCAGTTACACTGCTTTATTTTATTTTTTGGAACCAGGACCTCATGCCATTCTCCAGAGGGCAAGGTGGGGGGTGGAGGGCAAGGTGCCCTCCCCCACACAGCCCCCCTTCTCTTATTCCTGCCACGCTCGCTCTCTTTCTCCTAGGTTTTATCATGAAATAACAATGGATTTTTAACTCTGAGGAGAATGGATTCTCTTTTCTCAACACTTACATCAGAAGACATTGTTAACAGTCATTCTTTCCCTCACCTGGAGACCTGCGCTGGCGGGTTCAGAAGTCAAGTCTTGGAGTCTGCCATTCTGTGTGCACAGGGCTGATTTTGTACTGTGGGTTGCAGGCAAAAGCTCTGGTTTCTACTTCTGACCCCTTTGTTTCTTAGCTCTGAAGACAATAGAAAATTAATTTTGAGTCCCAAGTTGTCAAAACTTCATTTGACCTTTAGTGCATTGGATGGATTTATGATCGTCAAACTCCTTTCTGGGTGGCATTTTCTGATTCTGCTTTTTGGGGTTTTTTTGTATATTGAATAATCGGGAGAGGAAGCCAGTTTTCATGTTTTATCATAGCAAAGGTGGTACAAAAAGCTGCTCATGAGTATCTATTCCTTCTGTGCTAAGGTGAAAATCCTGGTATGTAAACTCTGGCTGGTGATTTCTACCAAAAAGCTCTAAACACGAAAAAGCCTTCTTCTGAAGATGTCTCTTCCAGCTCTCCCTCAGATAGCCATGGGTGAGAGAGAGGCTGTCTTCAGAGCTGGCGTCAGGGGCACGGCAGCCGCACAGCGCCCTCTGGACGTGAGCTAGAGCACACCTGCTCTCAAAGCAGTGAGGGGATTCCCCGTGAGTGAATCCTCTCTGGGACAGAGGAAGGGGTGGCTTTCTTGGTGGGGGTGGGTTTCTTGGTGGGGGTGGCTTTCTTGGTAGGGGTGGCTTTCTTGGTGGGGGTGGGTTTCCTAAAACCCCGACTCTAGACAGCAAAATATTCCCTCTCCATCGCACTAACATCTGACCACTCAAAACTATTTCATAGCAGCAGAGATTGTCTACAAAGGGCATCCGCTCACAAGCATCGCCTGCTGGCCGCTGCAGCCCAGGCTTTGTCTTCTATAAAGAGCGTGAGCATTAGTAAATACAAATAAATACAAGCCTATCTTTCCATATAACTGAAAGGATTCTGAGTCTGTCGTTCATTGCTCTTAAATTCTAAGGATACAGTTGAGAATGAAAGGTCGCTCAGACTGGAGTCAGTTCTAGTCTCAAGTCAGGCTTCCTGGCACCTGTGATGTAAGCAACTTGCTCTTTTCTTAATAGACCCCTCAAGTGCTCACTCGTCAAATGCAGACATTGGGCATTAGGATGCCTCTCCTGTGCCTTCCAGTTCTAGCAGGATGTGATACCGAAACGGGCTTACGTGATATGCTGGTGTGTGTGTGTGTGTGTGTGTGTGTGTGTGTGTGTGTGTGTGTGTGTGTGTGTGTGTGTGTGTGTGTGTGTGTGTGTGTGTGTGTGTGCGTGCGCGCGCGCGATTGTTGGAAAGTCTAACAAGTTCAAGTTCAGAGAAAAAATGATCGTCCTTGCCATCTTCTTGTCTCTCTCTGGCTCTGTCGGTACACATCCTGCAGCAGGTGTGTCAGTGCTAATGCAGCGTGCAATTCATCTCAAGAGGTTTGTGCACGGTTAAACCAAAAGTATTACATGAGAAATAACATCACTGGTTCTTATTTTCCATTAGAGAGTAATCAATAGGTTTGCTTTTAGCTGGTTTTTTTTTTTTTAGAACTGCAATGTCTTTATTTGCGTTTGACCAGCTTAGACTAAATCATGATCTGGCTCTCCACTCCCTAATCAGTAATGACTGAATGCTGCATGGGCACCATGTTTGGGCAGAGTTTTAGGCGAGGGATCACAAACAATCACTTTATATAAATGGTTTCTTCATCATTTGATGAAGCAAACCATAAAATAAACCCACAAACCTTTGATAGCCAATGACAAGGACTCGTTTAGTAGCAAGGCCCTTCTGGAAGTCATAAGGTCAAAAGCCATGAGCTGAGTCAACGTGCAGTTCAATATTACTTGTGTACACTGTGAATGACCTACTGCACTGGGACCCCTCTGTACATCACCTTTACAATAAAAATGTTTAACATTTTTACAGCATTTGATCATGGAGTTTGTACCCTAGATCTTACAAGAAGTATTATGAAATGAAAATGAAAACCGTACACATTCTAAAATATAACTAATAACAAAACTGATTCTACAATATAACCAATGACAAACTGTATAGTCCTGGTGATGGTCAACGCCATGGACAGGACTTTGACACTTCAGGAGGGGTTTTCTACCGAAATCTTAGTAGGTCAAGGGAAAATTTCTATAGGGATAACACTTCGCTGAGCCAGAAAGGAAGTCTCAAAAGAAGATAGCCGAGCACTCGGTATGAAACCCCAGAGTGCCTTCATGGGGTAGTGTAGGACAGTTACACACACACACACACACACACACACACACACACACACACACACACACACACACACACACACACACACACACACACACACACACACACACACACACACACACACACACACACACACACACACACACACACACACACTGTGCGTTCATGGAGGGCGGGCCCGAACCACAACTACGGAAGAGACGAGCTGTGCGTTCAGGTAGGGCGCTGAGAAGGGAGGGATCCCCGAGTTCACCTGTGTAGCTACAGAGGAAAGTTTGTTTAAGGAGGGACTGCGCGACAGATCAGCAAATTTGGACAATAAACGCCGATGGACACGTGAGCACCTTCATCCACTTGAAATCTGAGCCTCCTCCACACATCACCAACCCTCCCTTCTCTCAGAGAAGTTGGTTGGCACAGTATGTGATCCAACAGGGAGTTTTGGAAAAGAAACAAACAGATTATATAAGCTTTTATCCTGCCAGGCTCTGCTAGGTATGAGGTGTGCCGGAAGGCAGAAATCTGAGAGTTCTGACCTTTTCACTGTGTGCCTGGTCTTTGAATCGCCTCTCCCTCCAACCTCCTTCCACACCTCCCCGAGTGTTCACAATCCTACGTTTTTAATTAATTGTTCAAAATATAGTATCATTTTCCCCTGCAAAGTGAACAACAGGACGAAACAATAGACCGGGACTATCAGAACTTTTTCCTGTCATGGGTCCCTCCACTCGCTCCACAAATGCCCCCTGAGCACAGGATGTAGGGAGCACTATAAGGAGTTGCTGCAGGTAAGGAGCACTCCAGGTAGTTGAAGGACCGGAAGTAAGATTGACATGTCTCTGACCTGAGTGAGTGTGTGCTCAGAGTAGCAAAGGTGACGATGCCAGCAGCTGCTACGAGGGAATGAAAGGGAGGAATCATAAGGCAGCACCTGTTGTTTACGTTTTCCTTTGCCTTTGCTGGTTGGTTGGCTATCTTATCTTTTTTGGTGCTGTGACTCGAACCCAGGGCCTCATATGTGCTGGACAAGCACATTACCACTGAACAGCATCCCAGCCCCACCAGAGGCAAACTTTTGAGCTGGAGCTTCAGAGCATGTTTAGACAATGGGTGTATCTTTAGAAATGTGAGTGGAAGGCTAAGATGGAGAATGAGAAGGGGAAAAAAAGTAGGACTGTTTAACGAATGCCTGCTTGGCATTCTTGAATCAAACTCTGATCTCGCCCTAGAGATGCTTCCACTCTAGAAAGCAAGATGAGGGCTGTGCAGAGTGAATCCCGGGTTTACCATCGACACAATGGCATGGGCCACAGCCTCTGGTTTGCTGCTTCCGGGCCAGGGCTCTCAGCCAGAGGCAGCTTCTGAATCTAATTTTCATCTGCACACGTTGCGATCATGGGAAGGCATAGTCTTCCGAACACTCATCCCTAGTTATATATTTGTCTTCCCTTTGGGTGAGAACAGTCCCGCAGAGAAATTTCCAACTGTTTGTGGTAGGCCTGGCTGGAATAAAGGGGGGACACAGCAGAGATTCACTCAAGATGGAAATAATCCCAGGCCTTATTACCGCTATTTCCCACAGTGGAGTCCCACACCAGACCTCGCTCCTCCCTCCCTCCTCTTTGCTAATCATCAGCAGGAGGCCCGAGCTGTGAGGGCCCGGGAAAGGCCGGGGCCTGTCGGGCATCGGCCTCCACCCTTTATCTGGCCTCCATACAAATTCCAAAGTGAGGCGTAAATGGTCAAAATCTCTGAGCTTAGAAATTTATGAGAGATCCCATGTCCATGATTACAGGGGCTTGTAATTTCCATTTGAGGAGTAAACCCGAGGCCTTACGCAGCAAACCCTGCTCCCCAACACCTTCCCTGAGACACAATCCTGGCAATCTTTTCCAGAACTTTCTGTCTCCATCTTCCAGAGGTTAACTAGGGTAGGAGAAAGAAGTCTTGAATCCAGCAACAACAAGACATTCCAACCCTTTCCTCTATTGCCCAAGAATTCTTTCAAGCCTGAGAGATCCAGAGGCGTCCAGCTTTGAAATGTATTTTCAGGGCAGCACATTGTGTCCACTTTTATCCAGTCCTTGCAGAAGACAGGAAATGTTTATTTTCGATTTAGCTTTCAACCGCTCCTCAACAAAAGACACTTTTCAATTACACAGTGGCTTTAAAACGTAGTGCCAAGATTTAACACATGCTCTGAAGCCTGTGGTTTCCTGTGCTACTCTGGGAGAGTGAAAACCAATAACTGGCAGTTACGAGACTTTTCAAGCACAGAATTCACCAGGACAGAGCAGTGGTTCTCAGTCTCGTTCCTGAACCACAACACTAGTCTCCTGCGGAACTTCTTTATGTGGACGGCTGCTTCCATATGTTAAGGCCAGCTTGTACTTTTCTATTTTTTTAATAGTGAAAGGGTTTAGTCAACCAAGAGTTGAATCTTCTCTGCAGATTGGCTGCTTGTGAAAGCTTTGCCATTCTTCCTAGGACCATGTAGAACAAGGAAGAGCCACCATTTACCAGTCTGATTTCACCAACGCTTACAAAGACATGATTTGCTGTCCAGACTTCTCTTACCCTGGTGATTACCCAGACTACATGCGCCACAGCAAACTACAGGAATATATAAAGATCCTTACTCAAAAGAAGAGGCTTAGCCAGGCACTGGTGGCTCACGCCTATAATCCTAGCTACTCAGGAGGCTGAGATCTGAGGATCGCGGTTCAAAGCCAGCCCGGGCAGGAGAGACCATGAGACTCCTATCTCCAATAAACCACCAGAAAACCAGAAGTGGTGCTGTAGCTCAAGTGGTAGAGCGCTCGCCTTGAGCTGAAGAGCTGAGGGACAGCACCCAGGCCCAGAGTTCAAACCCCACGACCGACAAAAAAATAAAAAGAGGCTTATAAGATATAAACCGTTTGGGATAAGGGCCTGGCAACTTATATGGTTGACACTAATATGTTGTATAAGACAAGGAAGACTATAGCATCTGTTATAGAAGTCAGTACCAAATGTTCATCATCTCACCAGTTGCTGTTGCTTCTGATTATTCAAATATTCATGCATTGTTTTCCTTTCCCCCAACAGTGATTCTCCTCTCTCTCTGACACACTTTAGAATATGCTGGGCACTGTTTAAGTAGTATCTCCTTCTTCATGCTCCGATGTTTTTGGAATAATGTTTTACTGTTCACATTTAGATTCCTGTGGGCTCTGTGTAAATATGACATTTATGCCATTATGAAAAGAATAATAACTTAAATGAATGACTAATATAGTGACCATCTCCTTTATCTACTTAGCTCATTCGATTTCTCTTTGAAGACTTGTAAATATTTTGTGAAAGTGGCAAAGGTATTTTACATTTATTTGCAATTCTTAAACTCAATTATTTACTATGAAGTGCAAAACACATGCATCTAGGGAGAAAAAAGTATGAATTGGGGCTATAGTCACATATTTACCTAGGGTATTTTCAAATATACAATAATACACAATTGTATACTTGTCATTTCATCTCGTTCATTCCATTCATTCAATTGCGAAATCTTAAATGACATTTATGACATTCTAAATGCCACTAATTGCCTCAATTTATAGCAGTAACACCAATAAAGATTAATGAAGTTCCTTAAAAGAAGGCTAATAGTCCTCAAAAGGCTTATAATCTATAATTGGGGATTAAAAGTAATTTATAGGAAGTAAACAACAACATCAGATTCAAGTAAAAATTTAAATCAAGGGGCTGGGAAGGTGGTAGAGTGCTTGCCTTGCATGCATGAGGCCCTGGGTTCGATTCCTCAGTACCACATAAGCAGAAAAACCCAGAAGTGGCGCTGTAGCTCAAGTGGTAGAGCGCTAGCCTTGAGCTGAAGAGCTGAGGGACAGCGCCCAGGCCCAGAGTTCAGGCCCCAGGACCAACAAAAAATAAATAAATAAATAAATAGAGGAAAAATTTAAAAACTGTCTATAATTTAGAAGTTAAATAATACAATGGAAATCATGAAGCATGGATCAACACTTTGGAGCAGATATTGTTCTGGAGAAGACAAAATTTGAGGAGTGTTTGGTAGATATCCTAGATAAGTGTGTGTCATAAAAACTACAGTTATTGAAAAAAAGGCCTTCTTTGTCTGGAGACCACTAAAAACAGAAGACGGTTAAGAGGAAAATTCATAAAGCTGATAGGATCAGACAAAATCGTGCAAATAAATAAACCAGTGTGTTCTGAGGTGAGGCTTTAAAAAATAGAGGATCGGGGTGGGTGTATCCAGTCAATAAGGTCAGCTTTAGCTTTCTTAGCAAGAGGCCTACATCAACACGGTGGCCTCCTGGTCCAAAACAGGGCAAGAGCTATAGAGTCATCACCCACCTCTTCCAGTGAGAAAAAATTAAATAGGAAACAATGCAGGGCAAAGGACATTGCTTCCTGCTGACTTAGCTCCCTCTCAGAAATTCCACTGAAGAGCCGATCCGGCGTTCCCTGACTGTGTCTCTGAGTATTGTTACACGGTCACGCCAAAATTCAGGGTTCTATGATTCAGGAAGAGGGGAGACCGTCTCTATCACAGAAGAGATGTAGAATATGAGAAAATAAGACCCCCCCAAAAAAAGTAATTTTGAAGAAAATGGTGTAAACTTTTAGTGATAGCATTAAGGATACAGAACCCGTTCTAGACCACAGTGACTCTGAGCCAGGAACACCGAACGCAGTCCTTTAGAGAGAGGACACTGACAGGCAAGGTGGAGGGAGGAAAGTAGGGAACCAGACGCAGAAGTCAGGATATTGGTAGACTCGTGAAGCAGTCTGGCCAAGAAGTTATCAGGACTTGAACCAAGACAGTATTAGCAGGGCTGAAAAGGAAGCGGGGGACAGTGAGATTCTGAGCTAAATGTTCATGTGCACATGAGGATAGAGAGCTCTAGCTGACCGCGAGCAGTATGCCTTCCAAAGAACCGGGAAAGTGGAAACACATTCGCCAGAAAACAGAAATATGTCCATCACAAATGTGCTTGATTTGGAGAAGCATAGAGGCCCTTCCAGACAGAAAGGTCAAGCCAGACGTGAGAGCAGAGGAGAGACCCGGGCTCAATGTTTGCAAAGACCTTATTCTAGACATTGCCCGTATTTCCCAGGAAGAACGTTGTACAGAGCAAAGGAGAGGACACAGATCAAACCCTGAGACATGTTCCTATTTACTGGCAGAATCAAAGACCTAAAAGTCAGAACTAAGACTGATGTTGTTCTTATTTCATAGAAAATAATTCCAATAGAAGTCCTGACAACATATAGGGTCTATGAGCAGAATTAAATCCAAAGAAGTAGGGTCCAGGTAATAAGTAATTGAGAGAGAGAGAGAGAGAGAGAGAGAGAGAGAGAGAGAGAGAGAGAGAGAGAGAGACACACACACACACAGAAAAACACAAGATTCTAATTTCATTTTCATCTGCCATTTGTAAGTAAACTTTAGCAGCCTTGGTGATGTGTTTGTATGTGTGGTCTCTGCTAGCAAGGAAGTTCCTTCTACTGAAACCTTGGCAACTGCCAGCATGGATGAGGATATAAGTCAGTGTGTATGTTTATTTCTTGGTTATTCATTATTGGTTCTGGGTTGGGTGGTTGGTTGTTTTTCAGTCATGGGGCTTGAACTCAGGGCCAATGGGCTGTTTCTTCTTTTTGCTCAAAGGTAGCGCTCTACCACTTGAGCCACAGCTCCACAGCTGGTTTGCTGGTGGTTCATTGGAGCCTTTCAGACTTTCCTGCCCAGGCTGCCTTTGAACCATGATCCTCAGATCTCAGCCTCCTAAGAAGCTAGGGTGGCAGGTGTGAGCCACCAGCACCTGGCTATCTCTTGGCTTAATTTTATGTTCTGATGACCTCAAAAGCAGGATGCTCCTACTCAGGCTCCATCTTTACCTGACAATACTTCTTACCACCGCTCTACCAGGTGAGATGCACTGTGGTTGCCACTAAATCTCTGGAATATCAAATTTGGGGGTTCACCATCTCTTTTATTCAGTGGCAGCCAGTTACTAAAAATACAGTCACAAGTTAGCTAGTTCTTGACTGTGTCCTGACAGCCAATGAGTGATGGCGTGGCAGGCACGCAACCACCACAAAGGGAAGCGCGAGGCTTCCGGCGTAATCAGGTGCGCGGAGAGCCGCACACGGGACGAGAACTCACCTTCCCCGGGTCGAATCGCCATGGGAAGGGAAGCCACCTTCCCCGGGTCAAGTCAAGGGACATTCTCAGAGCACTGGGGCATGACCAGCAGGCCCTCCCCGACGAAGCCCAACATGTCTTCAAGGAAAAGTTACTCAGTAACTAAACTTTAAAGGCCATTTAAAAATCTAAAGTCTGAAAGTAGAATCCCTTGAGTTATCACCAAGATGGTAAACTAGCCCTGCAACCAGGCTTGCATTGGGCTGCAGCGGCTGCGGCGGTCTGGGATACAGGGGCACCTGGGATGTTAGGGTGTATGCGTATAGATGACTAGCAAAGGAAATGGGGACCGAGCGCAGGACTAAACTCTGGTATCCCGTCGGCCTGATTTAAATGGAGACTTAGCTACAGTGCCATACTCAGGTCACTGGTTTTCATCATCTACCACCCCGAGAGCCCACTGAGTTCAATAGTACCAACCAGACCTTCCATCTTAGTCTGCGGGCTTGTAAAGATCAAATGTGTAGCGTTGACTGCAAAGCCTTCTTACGTGAAGTAACACAATCCTAATTCTTTCAAGAACAGTCCACTCGTCCTGAGGGGCCCAGAAGAGTCTTGTCTCTGCCCTGTTTCAATGTCAGACGTCATCTGGGTTTACCTCCTCCATAGTGTTCCCACCAAAATACTGAAGAAAATGGATAGGAGGGCCCAAAGTATATCGTGTTTGCTTACTGCTTAAGCCTGTGCTGCTCTTCCCGGAAGCGGTTGCTGGGTCATGAGGCTGGCCTGGGTGATGACTGTGCTTGGCATACGGGAGATGTGACCCACTTTGCATCCTTCCTCCTAGCATTTGTCTCTGATTGGTTACATGTCAAGAAGACAAACAGGCGGTTTAGGGATGCATCCTATGGGCTGATTCCTTTCCATGGGTACTACAACCATTACAAGTTTTATTATTCAAATAGATGACTAGGTCAAGTGAATTCTTTCTCACTAGATATTATCTTAGCTATCCCACAGAGGCTGGTGGGATTAAAGACTCCATCGACGACAAGCTATACTCAAAGACCACGTATGAGTCAGAAATTTTTCTGAAGTTAGCCTAGTGGAGAAACAGGTTAAAGACAAAGGTGGCGTGGGGATCGATTACACACTAGGTCATCTTGACCTGGAGGATTCATTTAGGGTTGCTACAAACCATAGCATAGAACTTGGAATGCCTGGACTGGGAAGGTGGCTCAGTGGTAGAGCGCTTGCCTTGCATGCCTGAGGCCCTGGGTTCAATTCCTCAGCACCACATAAGCAGAAAGAAAAAAGCCTGAAGTAGTACTGTGGCTCAAGTGGTAGAGCGCTAGCCTTGAGCTGAAGAGCTGAGGGACAGCGCCCAGGCCCAGACTTCAGGCCCCACGACCAGACCCCCCCCCAAAAAAAAGAACTTGGAATGCCTAACAAACTCAGTTTGATTTTTGAAGAGCATCTTGACCAGGTTCATAGGTAAATGGGCACATCAATAGTAATATGTACTTCTCAAGTCTGTTGTGAGATGAAGACAGATATCATTGTAAATGATAAAGCTTCACAAAAAGCACCTAACAAGGCACCGTTATTCAACTTATATCAACAAGCAGGAAGTCTCAAAACAAAAGACAGTTCCCTTTATGTATGAAGTCTTCACAGTTTTGCAAAACAGGAAATATAGAATATATCACATAATAAAGATTCACAAAATTAATATGGCTTGTAAAATGGTAAGATTCATGTAGCTTCTTCTTTGGGATATAGAGCCCAATAAATTAATTAGGAAGGCGTTCTAGATAGAATAATCAGTATATCCATAGAATAAAAATAATATGTTAGTGGGTGGGAATAAGAAGAATTCACTAAGAAATTTTACCTCTGGCTAAGCAAAAAGTTCCATTGTGTTTATAGAAACTAGTTAAGGAAAATTAAGAAGGAACCATAAATCAGAATGCCAAATGCTAGATGTAGGAGCCAACTTCTCGTTCCAAGCCTTGAAGATGACTATATCACTAAAGACACAAAATACAAAGAAAAATGTTGATTTGAAACATTGGAAGTTATATTCAATATAATAAATGTTCCAATGCTTGATTTTTGTCTTCTTATAAGAGCAACTTCATGTGAAGCACTGGAGGATCACACCTGTAATCCCAACTATGCAGGAGGCTGACATCTGAGAATTATGGTGGGAAGCTGCTCAGGCAGCAAAGTCAGTAAGACCCTGATCTCCAATGAAGCTTCAAAAAAGCCAGAAGTAGAGTTGTGGCTCAAGTGGTAGAGTCCCAGCCTTGAGCAGTACCCGGACCCTAAGTTCAAGCTCCAGGATCGGTGTGCACACATGCACGCACGCACACATGCGTGCACAGACACACACACAGTAATTGCAACTTATATTCTGGCTTCACTGTTTAGACAAAACATCATTTTAGAAATCCATTCATTCTAAGAACTAAGCTGTCTCTCCCTGAAAGGAGTCCAATTACCCTAAACTGCTGATACTACCTTGCACCCCTCCCTCCTTGGGTGGAGTGGAGGAACAGGGAGAGAAAACAGGTTTTGCTGTGACCTGTTTCTTGTCACCTTTTAGAACAAAAGAAGAGACCTTAGAGACACAGAGGTAGAAAAGAGTGTGGAAACACATAGATCATTTCCAAATTCACCAAGTTTCTCTGTGTGTGAAATATTTAGAGGAAATTCCAGAATCTCTGAAGGAACCTTAAGTCAAAATGAAATATGTTGTGTGAAAAATATCATTCCTAGGATTTGGGCAACCAAAACACAGTATCAATGTTGTTTTCCCTGTTTTGTTATCACAGCTAATGGAAGAAAACCAAAGCAGGCAATAAAACATTCTACCACCAGGAATCAGATTTCCCTGTTTAAAACAGTACATTTACAGCAATGGTGTTTGCACGTGCCAAATGCAACAGCTTTGTAGTCACTTGATTCTCACAACAACCCTATGGGGAAGATTCTATCATTTTCCACACTGAATAAATAAGAAAATACATTGAGAATTAATGGTTAAAAAAAAAGATAGAAAGAGGTGATAAAATTGGACCACCTGCCTTCAGAGTCTAAGCTTTATAATGTCTAGAATTAATTGTATTCTAATATAGTGGATCAATCTCCAAGATAGATGGATATAGGTAGGTATGTATAGATATGGTATCTAACTCGGTATCTAGGCATATATAAATGCATGCATACATATGTGAGCTTCACATTTCAAAGGTCAAAAATTCCCAGACAGAAATCCTTAAGGACAGTAACAGACAGGAGAAGAGACGTCCGTGGCTTTGCCGCTGTTTAAATAACCAACTCTGGTTACAGTCGTGAGGGCTGTTAAAGGCGTTCTGTGGAAATAAGGCACTATGACGAGACGGCCTGCCTCCTGTTTCTTCTTCGTCCCTTGAGGAAAATCCCAGGGCTCGCAGCTCGCATCCTCTACGGCCAGCATCCATCAGGCTACCAGTATGATGAAGTTCACAGAGACGCTGGGCGTATTTGAAGGTGGAACTGTGTTCGAGGCCACTGTCGGTGTCACCTCTGCCACAGGCTTCAGTTATGCTCACCCCTTTCTTGATGGCTCCATCGCCCACACAGAAGCTGTGGGTCACCCTGTTGAAAGCTCCCCGACTCGTGGAGATGGCCTGTTGGCTCTGGCTGGAGACGCTGACGTGCTTGCAAGCAGCCGCATCACAGGCTCTCACTCACTGGACAGTGGGTTACCACTCCGAATCCGTGCTAGGAATCACACGGGCGCAAGACAGACATGCTTCTTAACCTATGAAGTAACAGAAGGAAAAGCTCTGGGGAGTAGCACGGAAATGTGTGAAGAACTAGAAAGATGTCGGTGTCGGGCAATAGAAAGCCCAGGGAGGGAGGAGAAGGGTATGGAGGAGACAGGCTGTGGAGGAATAACAAGCGCCTTTAAAGAGCCTGGGCTCAGGGAAATCGGGAGAAATGGGCAAGGGTTTTGTGCATGAGCCACCCTGCAGTGGGAAAGCGGCAGCGTTGAGCTACTTGCCAACGTTGGGAGGACTCTGGTGGTAGTGGGTCGCAGTATGGCCGTGACAAGTACTGCTGGCCTGCTGCTGGCCTCCTATGAGGAGAGACGGGGGTGCTGCGAAGCCCCTGATCGCGCCGGGAGCCGTCACCCAGGAGTCTGAGTTAAGGAATGAAGCCACAGGCTCCCTGGAGCTGCTCCTCACCAGCACACCTCTGCCGGCAAGCCAGCCAGCGGGGCGGTGCGGGCCGTCCGCTGAGCTACGCTATGAAAGCCAAGCGAACACTCAAACATGCGTCCTGATACCTCATATTTCCTACCAAGAAAGAGATTTTCCCTTTTGGCTCATACAACGCGTTTTCAAGTGTAATATCAACGAGCGCATAAAAAGTCATTTAAGTGGCAAGAGACCCAGATATCGTAAGTGGAGGCGTTCGGGTTAATAATTCCTGCTAAAGACATGATGTTCAAGTTGCATCGTAAAATAGATTGAGAGACTAATTAAGCACCGATTACGCTTGGATGAAGGCATGCTTGTATAGGAGGCTTGCTTCGCTTTTCGAGACTCCAGCGTATCTCGCACAGAATGGCCCAAGGCAGACACTGAGGCGGACATGCAGTGCCCAGCTCGGGTAGAATGGCTCCCACGTGAGCTGATCCCATTCACAAGAAAGATTTCAGCAGTGCCAAAGATTCCTGCAGCTTGATATCAATACAAGAGGAGAGGAAGGGCCTGAGCTTACGGAAAGCCGGTCCTCCTACTTCTAAAGCAAAGGAGGCCAACTAAAACATAAAATCTACGTGAACACATTTCAACTTTATTAAAACCAGACCCAACCCCAATTTTAAACAAACCAATATAAAAACTTAATGTTGGTAGATATCAAGCAATGCCATATAAAGAATAATCACGGGATGACCAGTGAACTGAGGTGATGTGGAGATGCCGCTGAGTGGAAAAGCATTTGCTCTGCATTTAATCACCAGCACACACACACACACACACACACATGCACGTGCCACACGCACAAGTGCGTACACATGCATGCACGTGCCACACACGCATGCACGTGCCACACACGCATACATGTGCCGCACACGTACATACTCACACACATGCACACACACGCACACACACATGCACACACACGCACACACATGCACACGCACACACACACGCTCAGCATCGCCACAGATGTGCTGGGCCTAGACATGCAGTCATGGAATATCTCACTCACACACTCACACGCACACACACACACACACTCAGCATCGCCACAGACCCCCTCCTTCCCTCCCTGCTCAGGTAAAATGAGTTCTGAGCCACTTTTTTCAGAGTATAAACAAGACAGAGCATTCCGAGCACATTTCTGATGAGAACTGTTCTCCAAAAGACTTTTCACATGCTGAAATAAAGCCGGAGACTGTTTAAGATAAAGAAAATCTGATGGGAAGTTGAAAAGGCATAAACAGAGGCCTCCAGACTAAACAAAGTTTATAAAGCTTTATAAAGAACATCTTATCTTATAACCTAGAGTATCAATCCATGTCATTTCCACAATCTTAACGAAAGTGCTCGAAAATAAACTAGTTTATACCGATACAACCACTTGGATAAAATGAACACACACCACAAACCAAATACAAAACCTTTCTGGCCAAGGCTTCACTAGTGGATACCTCTGAATATTTTACAAGCGGTAATGTCAGTTGTATATAAACTCTGTCAATAGAAAGATAACACTCCCACAATAATGCTCTACAGATATTAACAGTCTGATACTAAAACAAGACAAAAAATCAATAAAAATTAAATCCAGCTTCATATACCTCATACACATACATGCAAAATTACCTAACAAATGTCAGATATAATCCAGTGATATATAAAATGGATAACATATGTGACCAAGTAGGACTTATTTCAGAAATGGATTATTGGCTTAGTAATCAATATGATACACTTTATTAACAACTAAAAATGAAGAACCAAATAATAATTCCAATCAATGAAGAAAAAGCTTCTGACAACAGCCAACATCTATTCTTGATGAAAACTCTAGTAAGTAAACTTAGAAATGAACTTCCTCAGCTTGATAAAAGATACATATATGTTTATGTATATATATATATATATATACGTATCTATATATGCATATATATATATATATGAAAAACCTGCAGCTAACATCTTAGTCAATGGTGGAATATGGAAATCCATATTCCTGAGATAAAAGGATGTGCTCTCTCCCTATAGCTATCCTATGTTTTACTACAGTTTATGCCAGTTCGATAAAGCAATAACAAAAAACAGAAGTCGTAAAATTGAAACAGAAGACAAACCTCTACTCTCAGACAATATGCTATCTGTATAGAAATTATTGGGAAATCTACTTAAAAGTAACTAAAACAAATTGCTTTATTTCTATGGACGAGCAATAAACAATAATACAATGGTTGGCTACCAGTTAAAATTACATCAAAAAAAATCCATGAAATACATGAAATAAATCTGGCATTAGATAGGTAAGACCTGTGCATTAAAACCCACAAAGCCCTGCCGAGAGAAAATGAAGACTTGGAGAGATGCATTTTGGAACACTCAAAGTTGCTGTGATTCCAGTTCTCCTATGAACTAATAATTTCAGCGTAATATTAATCAAAGTTTGTCATAGAAATTGAAAGCCTCTTCTGAACCGCATAAAAAATATAAAGGACTTAAAATTGCTGAAAAGGATTTGAAGGGAACAGGAGTGAATATGGAGTGCTAACAAAATCGCTTCAAAATTTAGGTTAATACGTAACCAGTGAAAGCCATGTGATAAATTGGGTAAAGATCAACAAATACATCAATCAAATAGAATGCACTTTCTAGGGGAAAAACTGCACATATCCAAACAAAAATGCAAGATACCCGGTGAGGACAAGAAGAGTCTTTCCACCAATGGTGCGGAAGCAAGGGACGCTCGCATGAGACCGGAGGAAAAAGAGCTGTGGGAAATTCCTTTCAGAAAGTAGCTCAAGATGATTACAAAACAAAAAACTAACACAACAAGCCTTTTAGAAGAACACGTAAGAGAAAAATATTTGGATTATACCCTAGCTGCAATACTAAGTTTATGATCCATTTTTTTTAAAAAAAACATTCATTGGATTTCATCAAGACAGATAATAATTCCAACAGGAACCTTAGGAAAAGAAAACAGTAAATATATTGCTAAGTATGACATTTATATTAAGTGTGCATGTATCTAGTAGAAGCAACATGAATATTCTAACTCAGCTCATCAAACTGGAGAAATAAGCATCATGGAAAAGAGAAAGCTGGAGAAATAAGATAATGATTTGAGAAGATACACTCTACCCCAGTCTACCGCAATTTGTTTATAGGATGTGTGAATCTCCTTCTAGTAATCAAAAATAGATCAAACCAGGTGTGGCTCCGAAGCACTTCTGTGTGTAGCTATGTTTGTGTACATACACACATATTTTGTTTCGTGTGGCACTACATCACATAACAGGGCAAGCGCCTATAAGATCGGCAGTGTGCTTTGGAACGCCGTCGGTCCACGCTCCTTTGAGAGCGGCTATCTGTGCTTCTGTGACATGTTCAGGGGCTGAGAATTTCCTCTTCTGCTCAGACTCCCTCCGTGCCAGAAGGGTCCCCTCCCCGCAAACACACTGTGAATGTGGGGCTAGTGCATTGTTGCATCCTCCAGGTGTACAAGTTTTGGGGCCAAATGGAAACATTTTTGATCGATTAAGCCTCATACCTCCCTCAGAAGGATCACAATAATTTTCATTAGGCTAAATCTGATGGAAAGCTATTTGCAAGCTCGGCATGCGTGATTCTGGTCAGCAGCAGACGCAAGGACTCCCTTCCCCATCATGTTCACCAGTGAGGCAAATGAGAGGTGCACAGGGGATGCGAGCGGAGATGGTAGCCAAGAACGAGGAAGCACGCTAAGTCAAAGGACGTAGCATTCTGGGTACTCGGTGGGTGTGTCTATGTGGGTGTGGGCTAGACCAGTCATTAGCAACAAATAAAACCAGCTGGGCACCCGTGGCTCACGCCAATCATCCTAGCTACTCAGGAGGCTGAGATCTGAGGATCGAGGTTTAAAGTCAGCCTGCCAAGAGACTCTTATCTCCAATTAACCACCTACAAACTGGAATTGGATCTGCGGCTCGAAGTGGTAGTGCACTAGCCTTGAGCAAAAGAGCTCAGGGACAGTTTCCAGGCCCTGAGTTCAAGCACCATGACTGACAAAGCAAACAAAACAAAACAAAAGGCTATTTTACACTGCTTATTATCAACGATAATCATTGACTCACCATGTATTTCTAGGCTTGCCTCAAACGCTCAATCCTCTGGCCTCAGCCTCCTTTGTACTGGAATTACAAACATCCACACCCAGCAAAAGGCTACTTTTTATTAATGATACACTTTCCTTCTAAAATCCCAGCATTAATTAGCACCTGAAATGTAATAATAGGTCAGGGAATATGATGTAGAAACTTGTTACTGTTGATTATCTTCTCTGTGTTATGTTTATGTATTATGTCATGTTTAAATCTTGTACAAACATTTCTTCATTAATCTCTATGGAATTTCCTGCAAGTATTAACACTACCCTGCCCTGCTTTATAATGAGGAAATTAAAACTTTAAAGTAGCGCAGGGATTAGGAGCAAAGCTAACGCTCTTGCACTCTAATCCAGCAGTCAGTCAATGAGCTATTTCCTCTAAATTGCACACAAGCGCTTTTAGAACCAAGAAGACATGCTGGTGGTCACCTTGCTGCATCCTTCATGCATGAAGTCGGTAGTACTCATTAGAGATATGAATAAATGCATTGTGCCTGTATCTATATGTGCCCTACACACACACATATATACATATAGATAATGTATAAGGTACACAAAGTTACATGGCATATGTATATATAGAAAAAATGTACACATAAAAACAGATACAATGTAGTTAATCATATCTAGAAGTATCCTTTACAGCATGTATAAAGATTGTTATATGTGTACATGTGCATACATATATACACACATATGTGTATATAGTAGGTAATAAAATATAAACATTGTATGAAGATTGCCAAGGAGCTGTGAATGGAGTCTAGAGCTCCTTACTTTCAGAGTCTCCATGGTCTTCTGTCTCGGGCTGGGGATGTAGCACAGTGGCCAGGAGTTTGCCTCAGCATGGAGGCTGTCCTAGCTCTAAATCCCCAGCACTGAAAAAAAAAGTATCTTACACTTAATTGCTGTGACCTAGTTTTTCGAGTCTCCTCGGCTTACAATTAAAAAGGGATGCTTCACCAACTGCCTTTTTCATATCATGTAAATACAAATGATGTCGATATATTAATTATGTATCTTAGAGTGAAGCCAGAGCCCTGGGCCAGGTGGGCTGGCCTCCTCTTTGTGAGAGGGGCGTCGTCACCCTCAGGCTGACTTTTCTTTTCCAACAGTGCTGGATATTGGACTTGGGCCCTTGCTCGGCAGGCATTCTCCCGCTTGAGCGGCACCAAACCCCCATTTGCCCTGGTTATGTTGAGGGAAGAGCCACGGTGTGCCCAGCTGGCCGGGCTGTGTTCTCCTCTGTGTTCTGGGAGACAGAGGAGGCCATTACACTGGCCATGGGGCTTTCCCCGAAGAGGGGTCACAGGTGCTGCCGCTACACCAGCCCCCCATTAAGAGAAAGACAGTATACCAAAATGCTGAAATGCCAAAATAACAAAAGGCGGAACCAAGGATACAGGTTGACCCTTTGTAACAACGAGACGTACAGACACTACGTTGAACTCAAACTTTACAACTTGGGGGGAGGAGGGAGGAGTTGGGGAGGTGAGAGGGTGGGGAGGGTAGGGGAAAAACAAAGGAGGAGGTAACAATGCTGGGTAGGAAATGGACTCATTGCTTTACTCATGTAACTATAACCCCTCTGTATAGCATCTTTACAATTAAAAAAAAATTTAAAGATAAAGACTCATGACTGTTTATGCCTGGGCTAACCTTGAACTCTGATCCCCCAATCTCCACCTTCTCAGAGGCTAGGATTTCAGGTTGAGCCACTGGGCCTGGCCTCGACAGACACTTGAAGTGCTTACATTTACTTACCCTGTCCTGCGGAGCATCTAATGAGCATTGACACTTACTAAGGAACCGGCCCAGATAACCTAGGTATCATCTTCATGCTTTAGAGAGTTCTTGAAAGGTGCAGTTTTCAGGACAGTTGGCAAAACTGGAGATCATCGTGTTGCATGAGATCAGCCAACCTCAGAACACAAAATGTCACCATCACCTCCCAGCGGTCTCAGAAAAGCTCTGTAAAAGCCAGGCTGAAATTCAGAAGCCACAGCTGCCTGACCAAGAACTAAAACCAAGATCAACTAAAACCTCGGTCACTTCACTGCAACCTAGATTTCTTGAGTATAAAGCATAATTAATAAAAGCAAGTGAATGTGAACACTTGTCCTGACAGTCAGGAAAAACCGGAACTACCCCAAACACTCATCACAAAGTAAAATGGAATACAGTGACATGTGAGACCCACTGATAAATGTCGGTATGACTGCTCTCCAAATTATATTGGTGAAAAAGCAAGTAACAAAATAATATGCACAACATTTTCTCTTTTATGTAACTTTACTTGTATGTGTACATTGTGTTTGTCTGCATGGGTTGTTATGTATTACTTGTCTGTGCACATTGTGTTTGTCTGCATTGGGTGTTATGTATTACTTGTATGTGCACATTGTGTTTGTCTGCACTGGTTGTTACGTATTACTTGTATGTACACATTGTGTTTGCATTGGTTGTTATGTATTACTTGTCTGTGCACATTGTGTTTGTCTGCACTGGTTGTTACACATTACTTGTATGTACACATTGTGTTTGTCTGCATTGGGTGTTATGTATTACTTGTCTGTGCACATTGTGTTTGTCTGCACTGGGTGTTATGTATTACTAGAAATAAACAAAAGTCCATTCTCATCAGCAATGTCCTCTGAACACTGGGTTTACACAAGGAATGGGAGGAAAAGGGAAGGGAGGCTGATTTTTTTCTATTTACTTTGGATGGGTTTGGTGTTTTTTTTTTTTGGTATCTTAGTAATGTTTTCGTGTAACTTGTGTTATTTTCTAAGGTTTTTTTTAAGAGGTATTATTCAGCCTAGAAAAATGTCTGATTGTTCCTTGTGAAGAGAGGAGAAAAAGAACTGTGTCCTACACAAAAGCCAGGCTCAAGTGGAAATCATCTCTGGCTTTCTAGTGGCCTGGTGTCCAGCCGTCAGGTTACCATGCCCGGGCTCAGATGGAGAGGGGTTTGGTCAGGGTTTGTTTGGTTTTCAATTAACATTACATAACAGTACCTGCTCCGCCACTGCTGGAGAAGCTGTGGACTCACTGGAATGCACTTCACCAGAACAAACAACTGCAGATGAACTAGATGAACTAAAAAAACAATCAGACCGGGGCTGTGGGCGGGCTGTCCACTCAGCACCCGCCCTGTAGGTAAATACTCAGGTGACTATTCAGCAGCAACTAGCACAATAGAGGCAAGGCACTTGGCTCTGTAGATGAGAAAAGTAAACGCAGTGGACTTCTGAAGGTGCCCATGGCCTGTGTGCTTGGTGCTTCCTAAGGGATCACCCTGCTGAGCACCGTCCTGATCCCTCCTGATCGCTCTGATGCACTTGCCACAAATCATTCCAATCCCTCTTATCACCTTCTAACAGCGATCAGACTTCTGTATCCCCCTCTCCAGGAGGCTTTATTCAAACAAGGTATCCTAAGTCTCACCAAATCTCTCCGTAGAACTGACCCCACGCTACCCTGGGACCTCAGGTTTACTCTGGCTGGATTCGGGGTTTGGCTAATGAGATCATCAGGGGAAGGCCTCAGAAGCACAGGTTCTCTCTGATCTCTGTCTCTCATCTTTCATGTTCCCCAGAAGCAAACAAGAATTCCTCTTCCCACAGGGAAGGCATAAGAGCTAGTATCATTTTCCCAAACTAAGCCAGAGAGCCTAGAAATATTAGCCTACCTTTGACCCACCTGTCTACCTAAGAGCTGATCATAAAGGAGCTCTCTGCCTTGCCTGCCGGACAGTAAGTCATAAGATCCCCATTTCAGAAAGAGTCCTGAGCCTGCCCACAAAGGAATCCTGTACAGAGAGGCCAAGAAGATGGAAACAAACAAACCTACTTGTATTTTCTACATAGCTACCCAAGCTTCATCAAACCTAAGCATTCGTGGCCATTCACCCTGGTTGTGTGTTTTGTTAGGCTGTCCTAGGGTTTGAACTCAGTCTCACAAGTGCTCTACCACTTGAGCCATCATACTGCCTACTCTGGGTCTTACACCGTCCAATTTTAGAACTCCCATGCCACATAAAACTGTAACCAAAGGCATTTCATGCCTTTTCTCTTGTTAGTTTTCTTTTGTTATGAGTGTATCAGCCATAACCCTTTATACTGGCAAGAAAGGAATCCCCTCTTTTCTGACCCTTCTCTAGCTCCGGCTTCTAAGTTTGAAAAGCAAATGAGTAAAATGAGCAATTCAATGGAACCTTGAAATAAACTGCAACCAGGAACTATTATAACACAAAAAGTCCAGAAAAAATTTAAATTATAACAATTACAAACGAGTATCTCTGCTAAGAAGAAATCCCCAAGACCCCTGCCACACATAACAACAATAGCACCGAGTTTATGGAAAAATAAATCATTATTTTAAAACTTTCCACTAAATTACACTGATACCTTAAATTATACTGGTATCCTACAAGGTAAACATTAGTCAGCCTCTTTGCCTAAAATCCAAAAAAAAAAGAATACCGTAAATTAAACACTAGCAAGACTGTCAGTCATTTCTAGGTACTATATTTTTTTTTGCTTAATGATCTCTTTGTGGGATCCATGCTTCTTAATATAAGCAATTTCATTTCACTTGTTTTCATCAAGTGAAACATTCCCTGATATAAATATGATTCAGCCATTCCTCCTTGATTATGTTCATGTCATTTCAGTTTCATTCTAATACCAACAATACTGTCGTAAACGTTATTGTACTCGCTCACTTGTGTGCATGTTCAAGACTTTGGGCAGAGTACATATCCACTCCCTCTTATCCCTTTCCCCCTCCTTCATTCCTCCCTTCCATTGAGCTATCTGTATACAGCTCATTCCCATCTTTCTGGATTTTATATTTGGTCGGTTTGCTAGATTCCACATCTAACAGTGCCCTCTTCTGAATGAATAGAAAAGTTCAGCTATTTTAGTCTTCTTTTCATTCATTTTAATTGTGGGGGAAAGTCCTCCTACTTTATGAAAGTTTTCTTTCTCATCTTAGAGGATTTTAATTTTTCTCTTCCATTTTTCTTCTTTTTCTTTTATTGCCAAATGTTAAAAGGCCTGTCTTCTTTATTTTTTCCACGTATCCCCTGTATATTACAAAGGTTTTCTGTTTAAAGGGCAAAGAACTTTTGAAATACATTTTTAAGGAGCGTGAGTATAAACTGAATAAGAAAACCCCACTGAATTGTTTTGGTAAGGGAGGAAGAGGGGAAAGAACGATGCTGGAGGGGTGGGATGGTATTGGGCGATGCTGGAGGGGTGGGATGGTATTGGGCGATGCTGAGGGGTGGGATGGTATTGGCTGATGCTGGAGGGGTGGGACGGTATTGGACGATGCTGGAGGGGTGGGACGGTACTGGGATGGTATTGGACGATGCTGGAGGGGTGGGATGGTATTGGACGATGCTGGAGGGGTGGGACGGTACTGGGACGGTATTGGACGATGCTGGAGGGGTGGGACGGTATTGGCTGATGCTGGAGGGGTGGGATGGTATTGGCTGATGCTGAGGGGTGGGACGGTACTGGGCGATGCTGGAGGGGTGGGATGGTATTGGACGATGCTGAGGGGTGGGATGGTACTGGGATGGTATTGGACGATGCTGAGGGGTGGGACGGTACTGGGATGGTATTGGGCGATGCTGAGGGGTGGGATGGTATTGGCTGATGCTGAGGGGTGGGATGGTACTGGGCGATGCTGAGGGGTGGGATGGTATTGGCTGATGCTGGAGGGGTGGGATGGTATTGGGCGATGCTGAGGGGTGGGATGGTATTGGCTGATGCTGGAGGGGTGGGATGGTATTGGACGATGCTGGAGGGGTGGGATGGTATTGGCTGATGCTGGAGGGGTGGGATGGTATTGGGCGATGCTGGAGGGGTGGGATGGTATTGGCTGATGCTGGAGGGGTGGGATGGTATTGGGCGATGCTGAGGGGTGGGATGGTATTGGCTGATACTGGAGGGGTGGGACGGTATTGGCTGATGCTGGAGGGGTGGGATGGTATTGGACGATGCTGAGGGGTGGGATGGTATTGGACGATGCTGAGGGGTGGGATGGTATTGGCTGATGCTGAGGGGTGGGACGGTACTGGGCGATGCTGAGGGGTGGGACGGTATTGGGCGATGCTGAGGGGTGGGATGGTACTGGGCGATGCTGAGGGGTGGGACGGTATTGGCTGATGCTGAGGGGTGGGATGGTATTGGCTGATGCTGGAGGGGTGGGATGGTACTGGGCGATGCTGAGGGGTGGGATGGTACTGGGCGATGCTGAGGGGTGGGATGGTACTGGGCGATGCTGAGGGGTGGGATGGTATTGGCTGATGCTGGAGGGGTGGGACGGTATTGGACGATGCTGAGGGGTGGGACGGTATTGGCTGATGCTGAGGGGTGGGACGGTATTGGCTGATGCTGAGGGGTGGGATGGTATTGGCTGATGCTGAGGGGTGGGACGGTACTGGGCGATGCTGGAGGGGTGGGACGGTATTGGCTGATGCTGAGGGGTGGGATGGTATTGGCTGATGCTGGAGGGGTGGGATGGTATTGGGCGATGCTGAGGGGTGGGATGGTATTGGCTGATGCTGGAGGGGTGGGACGGTACTGGGCGATGCTGGAGGGGTGGGACGGTATTGGACGATGCTGAGGGGTGGGACGGTATTGGCTGATGCTGAGGGGTGGGATGGTATTGGCTGATGCTGGAGGGGTGGGACGGTATTGGACGATGCTGAGGGGTGGGACGGTACTGGAACCCGCGGGGAGTGAAGCACTGACTAATGCAAGCTAATAAAAAAGCTCCTCTCTGAACATGGCCTGCCTTTAAATCACCCCCGTCCCTGCACACTGTGACAATTCTTTTCAGTACCCTCGGGTCCTCTGCAATTCCTTTTCATGAGTCTGTGCTCTGCTCCGATGTTCTTCCTGATTTCCTAGTGTGTGGTGAAGTTACTTCAGAGACGCTGGCGTCGCCCTTCAGACCCTTCCTGGCGTCCCACTCTGTCTTCTGTCACGCAGCTTTTCTTGGCCCTGGCAAAGTCTTGCAGCTTGAGAGGAGTAGCAGAGTGAACAAACACACTCACACACTCACTCACACACCCACTCATACCCACACACCCACACTCACACACTCACTCACACACTCACACCCACACACACTCACACACCCACTCATACCCACACACCCACACTCACACACACACTCACACACACTCACACACACACACTCACACACTCACACCCACACACACTCACACACCCACTCATACCCACACACCCACACTCACACCCACACTCACACACTCTCACACCCACACACACTCACACACCCACTCATACCCACACACCCACACTCACACACTCACTCACACACTCACCCACACACACTCACACACCCACTCATACCCACACACACACTCACACACTCACACACACTCACACTCTCACACCCACACACACACACTCATACCCACACACCCACACCCACACACACTCTCACACACTCACACACACCCACACACATTCACTCACACACACCCACACACACTCACACACACTCACTATCACACACTCACACACTCTCACACCCACACACATTCACTCACACACACCCACACACTCTCACACACACTCACACACACATCCACACACATTCACTCACACACACACACACACTCACTCTCACACACACTCACACCCACACTCACACACATTCACTCACACTCACACCCACCCACACACTCACATACTCACACCCACACACATTCACTCACACACACACGCCCACACTCACACACTCTCACACTGACACCCACACCCACACCCACACACATATACACTCACACACACTCACACACACACTCACACACACTCACTCACATACACACACACTTACACACTCACACTCACTCACATACACATACACACTCACACACTTATACACTCACACACACATACACATCACACACTCACACACATACACACTCACACACACATACACACATACACACACACACACACTCACACATACACACACTCACACACTTACACACATACACACACTCACACACTCACACACACACTCACACACACACATTTCTCCTTGCTCATAGTTATTTGACAGCCCGGGAATTCTTTAAGCTGTACGGGCCTGTTTTGGTGGAAAACTTTTTTTTTTTTCAGTTGCTTCAGTTGGATGAGGAGACCCTAGGAGACAGGATGCCATGTAGCCATCTTGACTCTCCTTTCCGATTTTTGTTTATATGTAGGCTTGTGCATATGCATTAATTTAAAGAATGAGTTCTTGAAAGGCAATATATAATTTATTTTTCCTTATAATATACATACTAGGTGCTAAATGATTTGGATTAGCCCCTGCTAGAAACTGTCCCTGGAGAAATAAAATCAACTTGTAGCAACAGTAAAAAGAAATGTGCAAAGGAAAATAGTTGTGGATGCGTTCACGAGTGTGTTACCTTTGGCAGGAAAGGAAGGATGAAGGCAGGGAGCGGCACAGAGGGGTGTAACCGGGCAGGGAGTCTTTGTGTATAAGTTCCATTACACCTGCCGTGTACTAAATGATAGTTAAATGTGTTTGTAATTTTTTAAAGAAATTTGTGTCTCCATATTTGCAGTGCCATAGGGAGTAGGGAGAGGCTGTCTCGAGATCAGATAAATACAGTGTTAGGCGGTAAAGGCTAGCTATGACAAAAATGATACTGCATAAAGGTGATCAGCAATCGAATACTGGCAAGATGAAGAAACAAAACCAGAAGAAATTCAAATGTTTCTGGACCTATAGAAAACAGAGATGTCCAAAACTGTTTTGTTAAATGAAAATCATTGTCATTTTTCTAGCTATTGTATTGCCTGCTGACTGTATTATCAGACCAGCCTTTCCACTGAGAACTATTAAAACTATAGAAAACATTCATTCTGAAGATTACTTCAAGAATCACAGAACTATCAAGACATGAAGAACCTAGATCCTAAACAAGAGAGGACACAGTCATAGCATTCGCTGTAAATAGGTGAAACTGGGAACTGGGAAAATGGGGGGGGGGTGATTGGTGCGGGTAGAGATTGGGGAGATGACATTGGTCCTCCTAAATTGACATGGTGAATTGCAACCCCTTTACACAACTAAAGATAATAAAATAATGTTTTTAAAGGACCTGTTTCTCTTTAACAAGTGCCACTTGGAAAGCAACACCGAGAGACTGGACGTTGGGAAATCCCAAGGGGCTGCAAAAGCAAACATTGAAGTTCAAGGGCAGGTAGCACTGGAAAAAACCGGAGGCTTTTGTGACCCATAAAAAGCGCTTAATCAGTTAAACCCAGCCTGCCTTCCAGAACACCCAAAATGATAACCTATGCCCTTGTAATAAAAGGAATCAAATCAAAACACAAATCACTGGAGTATAGAGAGTAAGCCAAACCACCAGCGTATAAAAAGGAACAACAGTCTGACAGACAAAAGACTAACGACTTCTCAACAGAAATAATGGAACTCAAAATAGTAACTAAGTAGTATCTGCTACGTGTTGTGTGAAGAGTATTGCCAATACGTCCCCTATACCTTTTAGAAATAGCCTTTTAAAAAATAAAGGTAAAGTACTTTATACCTCCAAAAGGAAATAAGATAGTCACCAACAGACTCATCCTGAAGGAAATAGTGAAGTTCTTTGGGCAAATGAAAATTATCTTAGTTAGAAGGTAACAGAAAATGTTGTGACTGAAGGTAGCAGTCAGTGCTATAGTAAATTAAGAACTCATCTTGTGATCACAGACGGCCTAGATTCAAAGCCCTGCTTGTGTAATTTTCATTTTACTCAATTCTTGCACAGATCCTACCCCAAAACTGCAACTAACAAGGTTAAAACTCTCTCCAAGGATTGTGCTAACAGTCAAGCAAAGTTATGTAGGAAAAAACTTAAGATAATCTCTGGCAAACAGCAAGTACTACATGAATGGGAAGCATCAGAAGTCCTCAGGGGAAAGGGGACTTCCCAGCTCGGCTCCCAGCTTTTTCCACCTGTCCCGACCCACAGCCTCTACCATCTCTCCCGACCCACAGCCTCCACCATTCCTCCTGACCCACAGCCTCTACCATCTCTCCCGACCCACAGCCTCCACCATCTCTCCCGACCCACAGCCTCCACCATCCTTCCTGACCCACAGCCTCTACCATCTCTCCCGACCCACAGCCTCTACCATCTCTCCCAACCCACAGCCTCCACCATCCCTCCTGACCCACAGCCTCTACCATCTGTCCCGACCCACAGCCTCCACCATCTCTCCTGATCCACAGCCTCCACCATCCCTCCTGACCCACAGCCTCCACCATCTCTCCCGACCCACAGCCTCCACTCTGGTGTGTCAAGGTAATGCCATACCAATTCTGATTTTCAGAAATTTCATCAAATCTATTCCACAAGTAGGCAAAGACTTATCAGATATGATACCAAAACATGCAAAAGAAAAAGAAAACAATACTTTGTCAAAAGGAAAACTTTGGCCGGGAGTTGGTACCTCACATCTGTAGTCCTCGCTACTCTGGAGGATGAGATCTGAGGATCACAGTTCAAAGCCAGCAGGTAAGAAAGTCTACAAGACTCATATCTCCATTGAATCACAGAAAAAGCCAGAAGTGGTGCTATGGCTCAAGTGGTAGAGCGCTAGCCTGAGCAAAAGCTCAGGGACAGTGCCCAAGCCCAGATTTCAGGCCCCAGGATCAGCAATAAAAAATAAATAAAAATAAAAATAGAAAAACTTTGGTCCTTAAATGACATCATCAAGAAAGTTAAAGAGTAACAGAGAGAATCCAGGTGAAAATCGTGCATCTGATAATGGACTTGCATCTGGAATATATAAAGAAGTCTCTCAAGTCATTAACAAAATGGACAAAAGATCTGAACAGACATTTCTCTCTCTACACACACACACACACACACACACACACACACAATGAAACTCCACTTCATGCCTATGGCCATGACTAGAATTAAGAAAGACACGAGAGGACATGAGGGAATGGGGATGTCCACACAAGCCGGTAGGATGTAAGACTGTGCGGCTGCTTTGGAAACAGTTTAGCTGTTCCTCCAATGCCAACCGCGTGACCATATGAACCACCATTGCACTGCTGGTCCTATCCAAAACAAATGAAAACATGTGTCCCCACAAAAACTTACACACAAAGGCAGCGTTACCCATGCTGCCCAAAACGCGTACTCCAAGGTCTCACCGTCGATAAATGGATACGTAAAATACGGCATCCACACAATGCAATACTGTTCAACGAGGAAGAGACCCGCAGCTCTCACCGCGCGCTACACTGGGGATGAGCTCAGCGAACGAAGCCATCACCGAAACCCACTTTAAAACATGAATTGCAGCATTAACTTATTGTAGGCAAATCTAGGCAGAAAGTAACTGCGTACTCACCTGAAGGCCGGCGCAGGAAGTGGAGGGAAACAGGACGGGAAGTGGGATTGCCCACGGCGCTCTTTAGGGGATCATGAAGACGTTCTAAAGTCCATTTTGGTGGTGATGGCAGAATTCTCTGAATGGACGAACGCTGTTGAATGTGGCTGATCTACGTCATGAGTTGTATCTCAATAAAATACATTTTGAGTGTGTGTGTGCGGTACTAGAGCCCGGGCCCACAGCCTCATGCCTTCCCTTTGGCTGTCTTGCTCAGAACTGGCTCTCTACCACCTGACCACGCTCCTGAGCTAGTGTTTTACTGGTTACACGCAGATGGAGTCCCGTAGAGTTTCTACCCAGCTGCTTCAAATTGCAATCCTACAGACTTCAGCCCCCGACGTAGCTAGGATTACAGGCGTTACAACTGGCACCCAGCTTAAAACTGTTGTTTTGTTTTTCTCTTTTATTTAAAAACGAGTCCACAGAACATTCCCCCTCTCACAGCTGCCATAGTTTACTGCTTCTGTGTCGCTCACCTACGTCTTCCCTGAGATCACAGGGTGGGGTACAGGTGCTTGCTCATTCTCTCCCCTAATCCAGAGGCGACAGAAGCAGCTCAGAAAACACGTCACACGGGGACTACCTGGGATTAATACAGGATTATGCTCATCACACAGGAAGTACAAATGAGCCCCTCCAAATGGAAACCCCAGTCCAGGCCTGCGTCACACGAGGCTGCAAGGTCTCAAGTGTCTTAGAGAGAGAACTCCTCCCCCTCCACCCCTTTGCTCGTCAGCGTGGGTCAGGTGGTGCAAGTTTTCTAAGCTGAGCACAATGGCTCACACCTGCATTACCACTCAGGAGGAAAAAGATGGATGTTCAAGACCAGCCCAGGCCAAAGCTGCACAACCTATCTGAAAAAATAGCTACAGCTAAAGCAAAGGAGCTCAGCGGGTCAGGAGCCTGCCCACAGTGGCACAGGCCCTGATTGCAAACTCTACTCTTGGGTTTGTTTGTTTGTTTTCTTAAAAAAGGCAAGTTTTGCCGGGCGTCGGTGGCCCTCACATGTCATCCCAGCTACTCAGGAGGCTGAGATCTGAGGATCGTGGTGTGAAGCCAGCCCAGGCAGGAAAGTCTGTGAGACTCTCGTCTCCACTAAATGACTCCGAAGAGGCTGGAAGTGGTTCTGTGGCTCAAATGGCAGAGCCCTAGCCTCTAGCAAGAAGCAGCTC
The DNA here is from genome assembly GCF_024711535.1 of Dipodomys merriami. Lineage (NCBI taxonomy): Eukaryota > Metazoa > Chordata > Mammalia > Rodentia > Heteromyidae > Dipodomys > Dipodomys merriami. The sequence continues at coordinate 944,176 of NW_027206313.1, read as the reverse complement.
GGGGTCAGCGCCCGGGACCTGAGTTCAAGCCCCAGGACTAGCGCAACAGAAAGGAAAACAACGCGAACTTTTTGTTGAATCCGTAATAAAGAGAAATGGAAGAAGACACTCTGGAGATGACGGATGGAGGCCGACTATTCTCAAGGGAGTCTCCCCAATGGTTCCCTTGCGGGCATGGTTTGGGGGTGACTCCCGGTGCCCTACCATGTGGCCTGGTGAGTGAGGCCACCGGCCTGCCATACTCCTCGGGTCAGTGGGTACTTCCAAACCCCAAATCAGCTCGGCATCTCCAGGGCTGCCTCAGAGCTTGGCCGGATCGCGGTGACCCCTGCTCCCGGCCCCCCTCACTGCAAGTAGAACCGCTTTCCTCCTCCTCACACTTGCCCAGGAACCCGCTGCTTTCCACAAACATCGAATCCCTCTGCTTGCCTCTGACCACCTGACCCCTCCCAGTCCTGAGGACCCGACTCTCCCCCAGCGTATCCTGTCCAGGTGGGGAGGTGCATGCCGGCATCTCTGCTTCCCAGGTGGAGATTTGGGAGGATTCTGGTCCATACTGGCCTACGCAAAACACCAGCAAGACCCCATCTCAACCCACAAGCCGGGCGTGGTGTGACAGCCATGCCTATGAGCCCAGCTACACAAGAAGCATAGGTTGGGGGTTGAGATTTGAGGCTAGGCCCAGGCAACACTGTATAAACCCATCCAAAAAATAATAATAATAACTAAAGCAAGCAATTAACTTGAGCACTACCGTGGGCTGCGTAGCCAGGGAGGAAGCCCTGACTGCCACAACCAGGACTGACTGCCAGAACACAAACAAGGAAAGCATCTCATTGTCTACCGGCACGGCATTGTGGACTAGAAAGTTCCTCAGCGGGCAGAGAAAAATGAGCGGTTTTGTTGGTAACATTCCCCTATGGGGTCCTAGACAGGCTTCTACTTCACGTAGAACAGAGCTGCTGATCTTTCACCTGGAGCAGCCTCCGGAGAGCAGTTACGATTCGTTTAATAAACACGTCCTTCTGGGATAAACACCTGACATTTCTTCAAGGGCTTTTTTTTTGTTTTTTTGTCAGTCATGGGGCTTGAACTCTGGGCCTGGGCGCTGTCCCTCGGCTCTTCAGTTCAAGGCGAGCGCTCTACCACTTGAGCCACAGCACCACTTCAAGTTTTCTGGTGGTTTATTGGAGATAAGAATCCCACGCACTTTCCTGCCCGGGCTGGCTTTGAACCGTGATCCTCAGATCTCAGCCTCCTGAGTAGCTAGGATGACAGGCGTGAGCCACCAGCGCCCAGCTGCAAGGGCTCTTGATGTGGAGGTTTTAAGAAAACTCGTCGCCATCCTAGTAACAAACTCTAGTAACAAGGAATGGTAGCTCACCAGGCCTGTCTCAGAACAGGCTTCATGAAACAGGTGTGGGTGGTGCAGCCTAATGTACAGCCAAGGACATTAGTAAACAATAGTAAAGTCATATATGTGGAAGTATTGTTACAATTTACACATTGTAAATATAAAACACTATTAAAACGTGTCTGCTTTCTGGAAGGCAACTTAGCCAAACATATTACAATTTTTTAAAATGTGATTAGGAGACCCCTCTGGGAATCAATCCTATTCAAGCTTGTTAGAAATAAAGATGCCCCAAATCTCTACCTTCAAATTTGAGGAGCACTGTAGTCTTAAAAGTGTGCAAACACTTTGACCTGGCAATTCCTGCCTTGAGTATTTATCCAGAGAAAAATAAACATTGTTAGAATAGCAAGAACTTGAAGCAAAGGTTTACTAGGACAAAATCGTCCCAGTGCTCGGTTTGTTTGCCTGCACGCACGTCCTCTCTCAGGAAGCGTGGCATGTGGCATACTAATGCATGCACACACACACACACACACACACACACACGGACGTGTGCTTAGCCTGACATGCAATGGCTCTAGTGTCTCCACGAGGGCATCTCTGCCCACCTGTCTCTGTCCATTCCGCTTCACCGTGGGCTAAGGTGCGTATCTAGGTGTTTCTTCTTCCCCATTTGATGTACAATTACTACTGACCAGGCTTAATGATACCAGAACTAATTACAGAAGAGCTGCTGAACACATGATTAGAAAATTGTTCCTGAGCTGTTCCCAAAATCTGTGACTCAGCTGTGAAGGAGTCACTGAGCGTATTGTTCTCTGAGCCTGTGGAATGTGCTCAGCGCTTTTGTCTCACGGCCACTGGAGGTCATCTTTCTTATCAATTGATTGACTCAACCACTGATTGTTCTTTCCTCGGACGGAGAAAGCCTTTCTCGCGCTCAAGTTCAGTTTGGGAAATACTAGGGGCAGTGATGCTCCCCAAACGCGCTCCACATCATAAACTACCCCTGCTTTACCGTTGATGTTCTTCACAGTTCCCTCATCAGCTCCTTGTAACTCCATCTCACTGAATAACTGTCCGTCTCCCTCCATGAGCAAACCAAGTCAAGGAGTCTGGCTTGTTTGTTTATATCCACAGAACCTGGGCAGTGGCTGGCACCCAGGAAGAGTTCAGTGTTGATCTAAGGAGTGTGTGTGAAATATCTCAGCGTCCTTAGAACCATGGGCTTTATTGGCTTGTGGTACAGAGTCCTTTGCTTGTATCAGTTTGACGACATTCAAGCTATACAAGGGCTTTGTAGCCTCCTGACTTAGTGCCTGCCGCCAGACAGGAGAACTGTGACCATCGACTCAACAGGATTCAGGCAACTGTTAAAAGCATTAGTATGGAGCAGGGGGAGGAGGGGGGGGGCTCACGCCTGTAATCCTATCTTCTCAGGAGGCTGAGATCTTAGGGTTGCAGTTTGAAGCCAGCCTGAGCAGGAAAGACTATGAGACGTATCTCCAACTAACCACCAAAAAGCTGGATGCGGAGCTGTGGCTCAAGGGGTAGGCTTGAGCAAAGAAGCTCAGGGATAGTACCCAGGCTCCATTTATAAGCCCCAGGACCGGCACACACACACAAAATGTGTTAACATAGCCAGGCATGATGGTGAGTGCCAGCCATCACAGAAATTTGGAGAACATAAATAGTCACTGACAGGCGCGGGGCATGGCTCAGGTATCAGGCAGCGGCCTCGCGTGCAATGCACGAGACCCTGAATTCTGCTCCCTAGGGCGGAAAAAGAAATTCTTCCTTAGATCAAAAGTTACTGGCACAATGGAGGATAAAAACTCAAGTCAAAAATGAGGCACTATTGTTTCTGTGAATGTGTGTGTTATGATTAAGTTGTCGTAAGAACATACTGGAATGTTAACCCTAGCTGTGATTTCTCCCTGGTGGTCAGATTAGGGAGGATGTTCGTTTCTTTTTATTCACGCATTTTTACCAATTTGCTAATGCAGTTATTGTTTCCATTCTTTTAAAAAAAATGTCTTAACCCATCTGTGTGCCCGGTGTGTGGTGTATCGCTGTCAACATAAACACATTCCACACTTACGCTTCGTCTCAGGACAGGAGACTCTTGCTTGAGTTCAGGCCTTCTAGCAAAATCCTTGGAGGTCTACTGGCAGAGCAGGGAGGAGGAGAAGCTCCTCCCATTTCTCACAGCCGCTTCCATCCCTTAAAAACTCCGGCCTCCACACACAACTGACAGAGAAACAACTCCACCCAAGGGACGGCGCCAGAGAGGAAAAGCAAAGGTAAGGCAATCGCCGGGGAAAGGGCTCAGCAGGAAAACCTCAGGTCTCTCCAGAACGTGGCCAGCCTTGGCTCTGGTCCCTGGCACTGGTTCATTGAATGGGTCGGCTCTGTCAGATGAGCTGCTTTTTAATGTAAAACCAAGACACTGAACACAAGATGCTCAGTGGGGCGCAGAAGGTCACTGAGCTTGCCTCAAGGGGAAAAGACAGTGGGATCTGGCTAGAGAAAGTGGTGCTGCCGACTGGATCATCACTGGGACGGCTGGGAAAGCCTGACGGACCGAAGCACTCTCTGAGCTGGGCCTGGGTGAAGCAGCAATGACCCGGGCTGATTCCTCCACAGGAAGCAATGGCCAGGAAGGTGGCGGTGATTGGAGCCGGAGTCAGCGGCCTCATCTCTCTGAAGTGCTGCGTGGAGGAGGGGCTTGAACCCACCTGCTTTGAGAGGACGGAAGACATCGGAGGCCTGTGGAGGTTCAAAGTAAGCCAGACTTCTTTCCCTCTCTCTCCTCTTGGGACTGGTGCTGCTGTCTGCCGGGGCACAGCGAGCAGCGAGGGACCTTGCTGTCAGCTTCCACTCGCTTGTAGCTCGGTGTATTTACGCAGGAATAGAGGCCGTGAGCAGCACCTTTCCCTCCCTGGCGACACTGTGCTAGCCCGGTGGGCCAGTCCAGGCATGTAAAGAATCTCTTCTTTTGTACCCAGCAATGGCGTTTCAGCAATCCCTGAGACACTACTCAGAGCATATACTCATATCACAGACCAATTTTCCACATAGAACTAACAGGGATTCTTTTCAAGATACCATTCCTCTTTCAGCTGGTGGGCCGCGTGCTTTCCTTAGGAAATACCTCCTCACTTCTGACAAATAAACCGTGCTCGAGTCCGGAGCTTTACCGGCTGTACTCTAGCACAACTGTTTTGAAACTCTTCATTCAATGTTTTCTAATAATTTAAGGCACTCCGTTCATAATGCCAGCTGTCCTTCAGCGTTTGTGTTAGAATCAGAACGATCCGTAGACAGTGGTAAAGATGCATAATCGTTTCAGCCAGCAACTGTTTCAGGTGCTCACCACTGTGGTCCTAGCTACTCAGGAGGCTGAGATGGGGAGGCTTGCAGTCAGAGGCCAGCCCAAGGAAAGAGTTTGCAAGGCCCCCATCTCGGCCAACAGAAAGCTGATCGCTTACAAACTGACATGTGGAATGAAAACCCCTTTGTACAACTACTTAAATAAGTAGCCATCAGTAACTACTTCAACAGTACAAGATTAATCAGGGGGGGGAAAGCTTATAATTACAATAAAAAAATGCCTGTCAGTCATCTCAGCAATGCAGGAAGTAGAAATAGAAGGATGGAGGACCAGAACATCCAGTTGCAGAAGTAAGATGCTATCACACACATAACAACAGCTAAAAGATCCGCAGGCACGGCTCAAGCGGTAGAGCGCCTCCCTAGCAAACACAAGGCTGTGAGTTCAAACTAAGTTGCCAAGGATTTATAATTATTCCTCCCCACCGTCCTGTGAACTGGCTTGCTACCTCCTTCCTGTGAGACACTGGGCAAGTTAGTTGCATCCCTGTATCTTTGTTACTCAATTTCCTTAACAGAAAATTAATTATCTCCTAGTGTAGTTTTGAAGATTAAGTGACATAATTCATGTAAAGAGCTTAAAGTAGTTCCTGACTCCTAATAGAGTTCTGTAGGGGTTAATTGTGCATAACCTCTTTATCTTATACACATATGCAAATAGAAAATAAGGGAGGAATCAGTGAATTATTCGTGGCCATATAGCTGGACGAATGTGCATTCGTGCCCAGACCCATATGACTCCAAGAACTAAGTCTCTACTTAGAACCATGACCCAGCCTTCATTCCTGCTTTGGAGAGGTTAAAGTTTTAAGTCCAGCACTCAAGAGAAGTAAGTTCATAATTGTGCTTAAGGTAAGTCTGAGTATCTTCCACATAGGAGGGAATGTATCTAGCTCTGTGAAGAGCAGATTCCCATGTTAGCAGAGCACATCCAAGGTTCTTCCTGAAGACAGACCAGCCATGAGGAAGGCAAAGTCACCCAGCGTGCGTGCTCAGCTCTTCAAGCTGAAGGTCAAGCCCAGAAAGATTTCCTTTGTGTTAGCCTTCCCCAATGTATATGACCATTATCGTTTTTTTTGAGCTGGTCATGGGGCTTGAACTCAGGGCCTGGGTGCTGTCCCAGAGCTTTGTAGTTCAAGGTTAATGCTCTACCATTTGAGCCACAAGTCCACTTTTGGCTTTGTGCGTGTGTGTCTAATTGGAGATAAGAGTCTCACAGACTTTCCTGCCCAGGCTGGCTTCAAACTGCAATGCTCAGATCTCAGCCTCCCGAGTAGCCAAGATTACAGGCGTGAGCCACCAGCACCCGGCTTTCCTACAGCATTTTTAAAGATGGATTACCAGGCCTGCAGAATAAAAAAATCTCCTGGAGACTTCTAGTATATATTTCAGATAAATCCTATGTTGAGACAAGTTTGGCAAAGATGGTGAAAATACCAAGTGAGAGATTCATCCAACTAAACAGAGTTTATGAGAATTTATGGAGGATTATCTGAGCTAGGTAGCTTTGCAAAGAACAAAACTGGAAGGAAAAAACCAGCTTGAGTCGTTTTGTTTCTTACTAACAATCAGTGGTTGGGTTCGTGAGAGGGTGAGGAAACCAGGGGTGATTCCTGTGGAAACCAAGGACGTCTGTCCGTTCCGGGTCATTACAGACGGCAGCTGGGGTGTGCTTTGGTCCCAACGCAAAGAATGAAGACACTGTAACCAATTCCATTCAATAATAAATCACTGCCGTGTCTCCTCACTCATGAGGGGATTCAGTATCTAAAAGCCAAGGTCCCTTATTTTATTATCTCGTATCTATTGGCAGAAGTAAGCGTTACTTAGAGCAATCTGGCAACAGTGAGACTTGATGAATTCCAGGAAATTACTTCGTGTCCCAAACATTTCATGAGCCAATTCCCAGTATCAGGAATTTCGGTGTTAGGAATACTCTCTTATGGACTGAATAAGTTGAGTGAAAACCTGAATTCACGGAGCTTCGTTGGGTTTTTAGGGGTTAAATACACCTTGTCTAGAACCTGGGATCAACATCCCATCACAAGCCTCTCTCAAGACGACGCCCCTTAGAGAACCGTAAGAGAGTGTCTGCACTCAAAGGCAGTGTCTGCAGAGTGAAACCTGTCCGAAGCAAACCGGCTGAGGCTGATGGCGGCTAGGAGATGGGCCTGGCCTGGTGTGGGGAGGGGCTGACGCGAGGGTGGGGCCCGCTACCTTCACCTCAGGTGAACTTCGCCTCTTCACAACTCGACTGTTCCAGAATCCGTCTGGAAATGAGTTAGTCATTCATTTCTCTGTGTGTGCACAATTCTAAGACAACTTCATAGACCTAATATATATATAATTTGTAAAGACACTGTACAGAGGGGCTACAGTTACGTGAGCAAGGTCCATTTCCTTTCGAGCACTGTTACCTCCTCCACTACCCCAAGTTGTAAAGTTCATTTTCAACATAGTGTCTTAACTCTGACAAGTTAAAAACTAAACTAAACAGAACTTTGAAATCTGTGAACCAAGGCCAGCTGTGATGATACTGAATGCCCCCCTCAGAGGCTCTCCAGCACCCCCTGGTGTTTTTGGGGGGACATGGCAGGGGTGAGCGGCTAGCTCTGCATCCTTACCCCAGGCTTGGGGATTATACAATTCTTAACCCTTTGTGGATAGAAGCCGAGGGGGGGGGGGGGGGGATGAACTCGCCCCAGGGAACATAGATGATAGACAAAGAACTAAACTGGATGTCTACATAGTTCTTCATGTGACTGAGGTATTAAGGAAGGAAAACAGGACTTCTTTTTCCAGCCATTTACCTGCCCTTCTTCCTTTGTTATTCTTGATACTTTGTATCCACAGGGAAATTACCAGTATACCTTGCTTTTCTAGCTTGGGAGGGTGTAATGGGTCAGTAATCTTAATTATTCTCGTCTAATCATGTCTAGATTTCTGCCTGCCACAGAATCTTTCCCCTGGAGCCAATCTGAAATATCATTTGTCTCTGTAAAATGTGACTCCAAATACATTAAATGTATTCAAGGTTTTTTAAAGTAGGAAGAGTGTCCCGGGCACTGCGGTGGGCCACAGAGGGCGGGTCCAGGCAGTCACTGCCCTCCGCGAATCTATAAACAACGGGCCTGGCGATTTCCCACTGTGGCTTATACCTCTCTTGGCTTAGATATTGCATTTCCACGGGAGACGTGGCGCTGTTTTGCAGCACTCGAGAAATAAAAGCGAGTGTCTGCAAAGTTAGAATCTGTAGAGTTGTTATGCACATTATCTTGTTTTATACTCACGCTAACTTCCTGTTTATTTATCCATTATCATGCCCCACGTACAGCCTCAAGTGGTGAATGATAAATATTCAAATGAGGCACAGTGCTGAGCTGTCACGTCTCAGCCTGGCTCCCTTCACATGACACCGACAACACATATTTATCTGGGGGTCAGTTAAAACTCGGGGCTCTTTTCTGTGTGAACAATTAACGATCAAGTCATTGTTAGCCTATCCTTGTGAGAGTAGTTTTCTCTTAGCTCTATTTAGATGAATTCACCTTTGTGTGTAGTGAACGTTGTCTGGACCCACGCTCTGGCCGCACAGCCCTGCAAGCCTGCATACCGGGAGGCTGAGATCAGGAGATTGCAGGTTGAGGCTGGCCTGGGCCAGCAGCGTGTGGGATGCCCTCCGGCCCAGCGGCGGGGCCGTGCGACGCAAGGGGTCTTCTCGGGTGGTGCAAAGGCTGCGCGCGGATGTCATGGCTACGGGCCAACAGAGACGGAAAAGACCCGAAGACACCATCTTAATGGAAGAAACGGGGTTCGGCCTTGCGTGCCTGACAAGAAGCTAAAACAGGCAGGTTTGGATCAGGCACACACCCAGGAAGGACAGGATATCCAAAGTAAACCATACGCAGAGGGCTGGACGCAGAGCTCGGTGGGGGAACAGCAGCCCACAGGCCCAAGGCCTCACGCTGGAACCCGCCACCAACAGAAGATAAACAAGCAGACAGACAATCGGACTTAGTCGCTCTGAGCTTGGGTCAACAAGAGTGTGTACGAAATTTCAATTTTGTCTCTGCTGTGAAGCACTCAGAAATATGGCCAACCGTGAAATTCCTGCAGCATTATTAGAATGTTGGTCGTAAGGCTGCTATCATGCTGGACTGGCGTCTGCAGTCCCCGTACTCGGAAGGCAGAGGCAGGAGGACTGAGTTCAAGGTCAGCCTGGGGTATAATGAGACTTGGTCTCCAGAAAACAAACAAACAGAACAACAACAACAACAACAAATGATCAAGCTAGGATGGTGGCTCATGCCTGTAATTCCAGCTGCCTGGGAGATACAGATCAGAGGATTGCCGTTCAAAGCTACTCCATACAAAAAGGAACTGAAACCTTCATTTCAACCAAAAACACTGGGTGTGTGGAGACGCACGTCTGCATCGACTCAGAGGGAGATATAAATAGGAGGATTTCAGTCAGGAAAAAAAAATCTCAAAATAGGGTGGCGAGTGCCTGAGAGCCGAGGGTGGTGGGTCACACCTGTAACTCCAGCATGTTAAAGAGTGAAGCAAAAGAAATTCAAGCCAGGTGCCAGTGGCTCACACCTGTAATCCTAGCTACTCAGGAGGCTGAGATCTGAGGATCATGGTTCAAAGCCAACCTGGGCCGGAAAATCCATGAGACTCTAAACACACCAATAGAAAACCAGAAGTGGTGCTGTGGCTCAAGTGGTAGAGAACTCTCACCTTAAGGTGAAGAGCTGAGGGACAGCGCCCAGGCCCAGAGTTCAAGCCCCACAGCTGACAAAAAAAAAAAAAAGGCAATTCAAATTTAAGGCTAACCTGGGCTCCATATAGGCGCTCTGTAAAATAACAACAACAACAATAATAATAATATAAAATGTGAAGCAGGTCCCCGGTGTATCACCTAAAGAGGCTTCCCATGAGACCATCTCCACTGGCCAGGAGCCCACACTTGGATCCCTGCTATGCCTCACAGCCTTCCTCTGTGTTATTTGGCCTGTGTTCATGATGCCCTGTTCTTAGAGCGAGGCAGGCTTTCCCTCAGAGCACAGCCATTTCCTTCCCAGAGGAGATAACAGCCTAGTTTTACTTGAAGAAGTTCTCAAAATTTATCACAGCACAAGGCAACGTAACAGATTTTTTTCACTCTGCTGCCTAATTAGGGAAACTACACTTAGGAGATATATATAACTCTCCAGACACTCAAGTATGTAATACTATGGTCCTGTTGGTCTCTTCCTAAATATCCAGAAATACTTCCAGTGATTTTCCATTACCTATTTTTAAATAGGTAATGTTTTCATGCACAGACTAGAACAAAACTTCTAGTATATGATCAGAAAAAAAAGTTGTTTGTTGTTGTATCAGTCATTGGGCTTGAACTCTGGGCCTGGGCACTGTCCCTCAGCTCTTCAGCTCAAGGTTAGTGCTCTACCATTTGAGCCACAGCGCCACTTCCAGTTTTCTGGTGGTTCATTGGAGATAAGGGTCTCACGGACTTTCCTGCCCAGCCTGCTTTGAACTGTAATCCTGAATCTTATTATTATTGTTGTTGTTGTTGTTTACTTGTACAATTATAAACTCAGATCTCAGCCTCGTGAGTAGCTAGGATTACAAGAAAAAACATATATTTTCTGCATAAAACAGAACAGAGGGTTTTTTTTTTAATAATTTGGTTTTGTGCCAGTATTAAGACTGAATCCAGGGCTCTCATTCTCCCTAGCTTTATCTATTTACAGTTGGTGTTCTACAACATAAGCCACATCTCCAGTTCTAGTACTTTTACTGGTAAATTGGAGAAAAGAATCTCTTGATTTGTCTGTCCAGGCTGGCTTCAAACCACAATCCTCAGATCTCAGGCTCCTGAGTAGCTAGGATTGTGTGAGCCACTGGTGGCTGGCTACATAGACGAAGGTTTATAGCACATATAAGCAATGCCATTTTCTTCCTTTGCTAGGCTACTCAACCCTCATTTTCATGTCATTTGTTTCTACTGAAGAGATAAAGGGGCTTCTATTCATTCCACAATGTACTGACTGCTGACTGTAATACTCCAGACGTACACATAAACAAATAGTTCTTATGGTCAAAGAGTTTGTACTTTGGAAAGGGGGAGAGGGTTACAAATGAAAATCCCTACCCAAGAGGCTAGCCTCAAACCTGCTATACAGCCAGCCTGGTCTGCAAGTTCATGCTGGGCCTGACTCTGCCTCCTGAGTGCTGGGACCAGACAATTTAGTTTTGTACAAACTCCATCATCATCATCATCATCATCGCCATCATCATCATCATCATCATATTATTATTATTATTATTATTTACAAAGAGGTTATAATTACAAACTTTGTATTTTAATAGAGCCAAAGACAAAGTTCAAAAGATCAGAAAGACCAAAGCAGTTCTCTGTGACCTTAGTTTTCTGCCATCTTAAACTTGAGTCAGGAAAGTCTTCTAACATATAATCTTAAACAAATTCAGACTATCTGTACTCATGTATAATATCATCTTAGGCTACATTAGTCATCTACATAAATATGTGGGCTGGATTTTTCCATTTGAAAGCGGCACCTCTCTGTCTTCTCTCTGTCTGTATCTGGTGGCCTGCGAAGCTTCTCTCTTGTTTTCATTTTCTCATTCAATGCTCACATCCATTTTAATTCAAGAGCAGTATGAAATAGTATGGCACGTGAAGCTAGATGTAAACTCATACTGTTTACATCTCATCCCGAAGTCCAAGCTTGGGACCAGGGCTGGATAGCATTTGATATCTATTTTGCTTATTAAGCCATTATGATTTCCCAGGATCATAAAGTTCTCTGAGAGACAAAGGCTGTCTTCCCCTTCCTCCATCCCCGGGGGTCCTGTGTGGTGCTTTACCACCCCAGACAGACAACTCTGTGTGTGCATGTGTGTGCCTGTGCATGTGTGCACATATGTGCACGTGGTACGTGTGTGTGCGAGTGTGTGTGCACATGCACTGGTCCTGGGGCTTGAATTCAAGGCCTGGGTGCTGTCCCTGAGCCTTGTTTGCTCAAGGCTAGCTCTCTACCGCTTGAGTCACAGCTCCACTTCCAGCTCCTCCTGAGTAATTCCGTGGACATCCTCCCCGGCTGGCTCTGAAGCAGCCTCCTGATGAGCTAGGATCAGTCAGGCATGTGCCTGACCCATACCCTGGCCACGCAACCTCTTACTGCGGTTTATCCGCCCAACCACAAAGATGGCCGCTCACTTCAGAAGGAGCCATGAGGACATCAGTGCTTGCTGAGAAACCACAAGTAAAAACCCCAGGGAAGAGTTTTGTCCTGGCCCTAAGATTACTCAACAGGCTAAGAAGTTAGACTCTGTTCTCAGACTCAGCTCCCCAGACGATTGACCTGACTGAAAAATCCAAGCACATGTTAAGCCAATTTATTAAGACTCAGAAAGAAAGAAAACAAAACAAGGAAAGGACCCAAGTTCCAGCTATAGATCACACTCTCACGCCAGCAGAATACTATGGCTGCTTCGGTGAGTTTAATTCGAATACGCTTAATGGCAGCAATTGCGAGAGAGGCAGACAGAGTATATACGTTGAAGTAGGCATCGTGCTAAGCGCATTTACAGAGAGACTTCCTGGATGCCAGAGCTATTCATGAGCCACGTCTTACAAGGGGAAATGAAGGAAGTGGGTCGGGTAACCTGTCCACAGTCCTGGAACCTTAGGGTGAAGGACTCAGTCCACTCGGTAGGGTCGTCAAGGCCCTGAACTATTCACAAAATGATCTGGGGATGTGGGGGAGGGAAGCAGTATTTCTAATGAAATAGTTCCCATTTTGAGAAGCTGGTTAGATAAGAAACGCAGGCATCAGTCCTGCCAAGGACATTGTGTTCAGTCATGCTGAACAACCAGAAAAAAGTTTACACATCTATTTGACCCTGCTATTATGCAATTTGAAGCTAGTGTTTGAAAAGAAAAAAAAATGCCATTTTTTTCATCCAAAGTTCAGATCTTTGTATGCCTGTATAGAAGCCAGAAACTTATTTCTATCTCCATGCTTTATTGTGAACTCTTTTAGGATTCAATACTTACCAATACACACCACAGTAAAGTCTAATTACCTAGAAAGCCGGTAAGTTGTTGGTGATAACACAGTTCTCACCACCTTGTCATTCTGATTCAAAAAAAGTGAAACGCACTGCTGGAAAAAGCCAAGGGTAAGCATGAGTGAGCAAACAAGTAAGTGGTGTGTGCTAGGCATGTGTGTTGTAGATTAAAAGCCCATTTAGGCCAGAGACAAAGCTTATTTAGAGTTACACAGTACCCTGTGCAGCATCCTAAGCAGATGGTAATGACCTAAACCCCTCTGGTTAAAAAGTAAAATAAAATAAATGAGTGAATGAATGATGCATACATGAACCCATGAGAAAAAGAGGTAGGAAGGATTGAGGGAAGAAGATACTGGGCATTGGGCACATGGCTCTTAAAGGACCTGATTTGAGAGCACACATTTCAGCTTCAGTACCTATAGTGGGTGTGGCGAGGCCTTACAATTAGGAAACGCAATCACAAAAACTCCCTCTTTTTATAATATTTTGGGGTGTGCCACTGGGCACGCCCCTGATTTAGAGATGAGGGAACCGAAGCCCAGGGGCACAGACTACCTCAGACTTCCCTCTAAAGGAGACAGATCCAATGGCCAACCTTCTCCTGCTACACCACACTGCGACTTGCTTTCTACTAGGCATTTTCAAAAACCTAAGGAATCTTGACTAAAGATTGGGCAGGGGGAAAAAAGGTCAGGTGCCCTTGATTCACATCCATAATGTTAACTGTTCCTAGCAAACCTGAGATTAGCAGGATTTCAGTTCCAAGCAGGCTGAAGGAGCTTTGGGAGTGAAGAGACTCTGTCTCAACTAGAACGGCTGGACATGCTGATACCAATCTGTCATCCCAGCAACAGTAAAAAAGAAATAATAGGAGAATTGTGGTCTAGACCAGACCAGGGAGACTGATCAGAGTGCAGAAATAACCAGAGCCAATGGGGCTCAGCAGCAGAGCTTCTGCCTACCTGGATATTTTAGTCATGCGACAGAGAGAGAAAGAGAGAGAGAGAGAGAGAGAGAGAGAGAGAGAGAGAGAGAGAGAGAGAGAGAGAGAGAGAGAGAGAGAGAGAGAGAGAGAGAGCGCCCATCCCTCAGAGCTGGGAGGTATGAATTGCCAGGAGCCACATCATTTGTAAAGAGCTGATTGCCACTAATTGTCTTGCTTGATCCTCTAGGAACATGTGGAAGAGGGTCGAGCAAGCATCTATCACTCCGTCATCACCAATACCAGCAAGGAAATGTCCTGCTTCAGCGACTTCCCGATGCCGGAGGATTTCCCAAACTTCCTGCACAACTCTAAGCTCCTAGAATACTTCAGGATTTTTGCAAAAAAGTTTGATCTTCTCAAATACATCCAGTTCCAGGTATTATATTTGGGAGGTGGAGGATGGGTCTCTCTATGATGGTTCTGTTTGCATGTGAATGGAAAAGTTACACTGATGATGAAAGGAACGGTGCGCAAACTGCCCTCCCTGCTCCAATTCTTTGTGGAAAGATAGGAGCATGATACTGAACCCCAAGCGTCAGGCCATTGCCTCTGATACTGTTGTCATATGTATTAACACAAATGAGAAGATCATCTGTCAACATTCAAGGTTTGAATGATGGATCGATGACAAATTGCCTTTAAACTAGTATTTTCTCCCTCCAGCAAATTCTCCTAGCCTCACAGTCTTGAGAGAATATATGTAAAGAAATTATATATATATATTTTTTTTTTTGGGTCCGGTCGTGGGGCCTGAACTCTGGGCCTGGGCACTGTCCCTCAGCTCTTCAGCTCAAGGCTAGTGCTCTACCACTTGAGCCACAGCGCCACTTCCGGCTTTTTTCTTTTTGCTTATGTGGTGCTGAGGAATCGAACCCAGGGCCTTGAGCATGCAAGGCAAGCGCTCTACCACTGAGCCACCTTCCCAGCCCTATATTTTATTTTTTTAACTTCTGTATAGAAATGAGATTTCTTCACTGTGTTAAAAAAAACTTGCTACTTCCTATTCATCTCAGATGCACGAGGAAGTAAATTTTGCAAATTGTTTTTCTGGTGAAATCTCTAGCAACATACAGGTGATCTGACCATTTTGAAATACACTTGAGATTACCTCTTCCTTAACGTTCAAAACTAACAACAAAAATCATAATATTCTCATTAAATGTGCTATGTTTTGTCAATAACCTACACTCTGAAAAATAGTAACTGCATAGAAAATAAATTTTAAATCCTTTTCTGGAGCATTTCTGTTAGTAAGGCTTACATTTTTTTTACCATACTTTATTTTCTTACTAATTCTAATTGCATATGCACCAACCTTGCATTGTACTAATTTATAGTTGATTTTGATAGCAGTCTCTTTAAATACTATTAGAATGTCCAGTTTTCCTCAGTGCAGCATCCCTCCAATTCCTATGAGATATAGCCTATAAAGGACAGCTTCTTTATACCAGAAGCTCTGATAGGACTTTGTCCACTTATTATCAATCTACTTAACAAACATACTTTCTTCCTATGAGATGTAATTATAGCATCTGTTCTTAAATGCACTCACTACCTTACATATATATTAAAATTGGAAGAGAGGTATTTCTCTAGTGTTAGTGCCGCTGTTGTTTTCTGGAGGAGAAAGAGGGTTGAAAGACTCATATCCACTTGTCCATCTCTGGACTGGCACAAGTGATCGATGTTAAGGCCCACCCAATGAAAAACCTAGGCAAACAGAGAGAGGCTTGTTGCTTCATTGAGATAATGTGCTGTACCTCAACGCTTCTTGAGAGTTAGTGGGACACGACTTCCCTGAACAGCTTGTTAAAACATGGATTCTCACGCAACGGGCTTTGGGTGAGTTCTGAGTCTGGCAAGCTCCTGGGTGATGCCAAAGGCAGTAGTCCTGACATCACACTTTAAACAGCACCTGCGTCTTTAACCCTCCGCGGGGACCTGCCCCCATGCTCCCCAGTGCTTTCCCTGCCTTCTGCTGCTGTCCCTCATGCTATGCTCAAATGGAGACGGCTCTACAAGTCACTGGCTCCGAATAATGAAATAGCATATGACGGCTTTGAAAACCTGGCTGTGAGAAGTCAGCTTTCAGTCACTGTGGGAAACACGTGAGATAATCAAGTTTAATAAAGGAAAACAGACTTATTTCGGCGCACAGGTTCAGAGGTTTCCATCCGCGGCCGCTTGTCTTTCAGCCCATTGTCTTGGGCCTGTGGCCAGCCGAGCATCATGGCGGATAACACATGGTGGAGCCCCAGTATCCTCTTAAAGGGGATGATCCAAGGAACTAACCTTCTCTAACAAGCTCCACCTCTTAAAGGTTCCTCTACCTCTCAATAATGCATGGGAAGAACACCAAGCCCTCAACACACAGGCCTTCGGGGACACTTACCCAAACCAGGGAGAGCCAAATGCTTGCAAACAAGAAAAGGTATATGATACTTCTCTACAAGTGTGGCAAGCTTTGCTTCTGGCTGACATTGTTTCTTGATCATAGCACACAGGAAATGTCTGTAAACCCCTTTGAAAACTAATGGACCTCCAGAGTGAACTAGATTTAACAAATCAGTGAGCTGACGAATTCTTTGGTTCAGATGAAATCGTGAACTGTATTGCTAATGTGATGTACTGTTTGGAAAATAATGAATATTAACCACGACTATTCAAGAGATCTAATAATAGGCCAGTCACACTGTGGAGAGTTTCACATGAAATCTTTTCCTGAGAGCTCACACAGAAGTGGACATAGAAAAGCTTCTTGAAAAACATTTAACCCATGCAATGACTGACGTTACTTTGTGTCACTGGCCAGACTTGTCTTCCATTTCTTTTCTCACTCCAGTCTTTATTCAGTACTTGGCACCCTGAACATTCCGATTTCTGCTTCTGAATCCTCTCTTCTGCACGCAGCTGCAGATACTTAGTTATGCCCACCAAAGATTGAAAAGGACGTACTTGGTAGAGTTTGAACTCAGGGGCCTGCAATGCACTCAAAAGGAAACCAAATGAAGTTGGACATAACACTTTATTCATTGCTGTTTCCAAGCCCCAGACAAGACCCACGCTATGCTCGAGTAATGAGCAGAGCCTTTTCTGTGTTTGTTCAAGACGACCGTCCTTAGTGTGAAGAAACTCCCCGACTTCCCATCCTCTGGCCAGTGGGAGGTTGTTACCCAGAGCCATGGCCAGGAGAGACGCGAGGTCTTCGATGCGGTCATGGTTTGCAGCGGTCACCACATCATACCCAACATTCCACTGGATTCATTTCCAGGTGAGGCCTGGGGTGGGGGTGGGGGGCGCTCAGCTTATTGAAGTGGGTCTCCAAACACATACAGTTACAGACCTATGCCGTTTGAGTTGGCGGATGGGATCACTGTCGTGACCGGGGATAGCAGCGAAGGTTGAACAGAGCTGGAAAGAAAAATACAATCCGAACACCATCTTGGTTCCCATGGCCTCGTGGGGACTTCCTGTACGGAGAACTCGGGGAGCCCTTCCAGGGTCCCAGAGTCTCTCCTCAAACTTCTGAGAATTCTCACGCACACCGGTTCTCTGCTGGAGAATCTGTTACCCACACACCCACCCTAGCCCATTTCTATCCTTCCAAACGCACGCCAATGTGCAGCATCCTCCGGACCTTTTCCATAGAGCCACACCCACAGTTCTGGATTCCCAGAGAGGATTCCTGGCAGCTAGGCTCAGAGCCACAGCACAGGGACGGAAGGGCAACGGCAGGGAGTCTCTGCAGCCCGACGCTCCCAGCCCCCTCCCTCAGAGCACATTTCCACCCAGGGCCCTCAGGAAAATATCCAACACGGTGTTCACATCTGCGGAACCACATTTGGTGCGTCCAAAGCCCTATCAGCTACGACTCCATTCTCAGAGATTCAAACGCTGTAGGGTAGAGCTAAGACCATAAAAGCTTGCTGAACTACTTTTAATATACAATCAAGGACTGCGTCTAAATTAATGCTCCATACACAGAACTATCTGGAAGGTTTAAAAGAAACACAAAATGCTGGCCCCATCCAGAATTTCTGCTTCCATAGCTCTTGAAGGATTTGTGTTTCTACCGAGCTCCCAGATGCTGCTACTGTTGCTGGCCGCGTTACTGTATTTTAACCAACAATTCTTTGCTGGTTCTTTCAACTAACTCAAGCCCAAAAGACAAATGCTTTAAGAAACCACGCTTTTCTGGGAAGCATGAAAGTAGTCATTAGGAAAGAACACAGGTTTATATGCAATTAACCACCAATATGTTACTCACTTACTCATTCTACACATTTTGTTTACTTGGCTCCTCATATGTTTTTTTTTAATTTGCAATGGTAAACTCACAATGGCGTCAGTCTAATTAGTATACAATTACAACAACATACTTTCATGATTTTTTAAAAAAAATATTTGCTAGGCAAAATCAAAAGAGACATTAGACAATCGAAAATAAGGAAATGACCAATTAGAATTCAGCTTCTGACTCTCATCAAAAACAGGTACTTTTCTCTAATAAATATATGCACTTCTGGTTCTCTACAGTATGTACCATATGCACAATATCTAGTTTTTTACTTGCCCCCCCCCCAAAGGAAATGCTTGACATAATTGCTGGTTTGAACATTCATAGCCTCCTCTCCTCTTCTCTCCGCAGGTATTGAGAAGTTCAAAGGTCAGTATTTCCACAGTCGCCAATATAAGCACCCAGTTGGATTTGAGGGGAAACGCATCCTGGTGATTGGAATAGGAAACTCGGCTGCAGACATTGCTGCTGAGCTGAGCAAGAAGGCCGCTCAGGTGAAGTATTCTCTGCTTAGCTTCTGCTGGGGGGGGGGGAGGGAAGGAGGAGGAGCAGCGATTGGGGCATCCCAAGTTTATTAGCCCCAACCTTGTCCCCCGTCTCCATGAAGTTCTCTGGGCTTTGCAGTAGCGTTCCTCCAGCAATGCGGGAGTCATGGGTGCGGTCTGTGAGGGCAAAGTGACCACAGGGCAAGGACAAGTAGGCAGACTTCGCTTTGAGGCCTCCGCCGACTCTAGGCAGCCATGCGTACGGCAGCGTCCTCCCCACGGGGACCCTGCGCTCACTGCATCTGTTTTCCAGGTATTTATCAGCACCAGACACGGTTCCTGGGTGATGAGCAGAATCTCGGAAGACGGTTACCCCTGGGACATGGTATTCCACACTAGGTTTAGCTCCATGCTCCGAAATGTCCTGCCCCGGACAGTTGTCAAATGGATGATGGAACAGCAGCTGAATCAGTGGTTCAACCATGAAAATTATGGGCTTGAGCCTCAAAACAAGTAGAGTTATTTTGCTTTTTGTTTAAATGGAATACTGATTAGGAAACCATAGGTACCTCTCTTTAAAAGGTAGTTCAAATTCTAAAAATACACGTACCACATAGGCCATGGAGTTTGAATTCTATGGATCCTTAAGAATAAGAATGTAAGAAGGTAGGGTAAAGCTGAGTATGGTGGTACACTACTGTAATCCCGGCTCTGAGCCAGGCCAATCATGAGAGTGAGGCTGGTCCCGGCTCTGAGCCAGGCCAATCATGAGAGTGAGGCTGGTCCCGGCTCTGAGCCAGGCCAATCATGAGTGAGGCCAGCCTGCATTAAACAGTGAGACTCTGTCTCCAAAATGTTGGTATAGAATGGAAGTGTAATAAGCCGCTCCAGAAAGAAGAACTCAGATGTATAGGAAGAACTTTCTAAGACTTTAAAAGATGGTGACTTTTTTCTGAGGTGAAGGAGAGTGAATAACTCTCCATGTGACAAGTTTGTTTTCCTTACTCCACAAACCACAGGACTCTTCCCACGGGCAGCTTTTGGGAACATATTTCTTTCTCTGCCCAAAAGCCAGTATTTGTTGATCTTCAAGCTACACCTCATTGAAATAATAAGCACAAGCAAACATTATGGATGTTTATTTTCTTTAGTTGATAACAGCCTCTCTCCCTCAAAAAAAGAAAAAAAAAGACTTTAGAATTTTTACCAAAAGTCGTGTGACTGCTGTGTACTGAGATGTGCTATGGGAAAAATGTACTCTCCTACCCTTGGAAGGAGAGAACAATGACAAACCTGAGAACGAGACAGAAAGAACTCCCAAGCTACAAGCTGACTTCATTCTACCATCCCCGCTACCACAAATGCAGACGCCACAGACATCGTATAAACAATGTCACTAAGCCTAATTTTATAAATTCATTTTCATACTGATCCTATAGTAGGTCTCATGGTTAATATGGTGCATTTTCCCTTCTTTTTTTTCTGATCTGATAGGGATTACATAAATCAGCAAAATAATGAAAGGTAATAACCAAAAAAAAAAAAAATGGTAGAAGTATCAAGGAGATACTATTTGCCAGCACACTGAGAAGTTCACCATAGGACTAGCATGTGTCTAAGCTTGGGGATGCTTTCTTCTTCCAAATACCTTTCACACACCTCACCCAACATCATCCTTCATTCACTGAGAGCTGTGTGGCATGAGAAGAAAGTCAGATAATAAGGTAGGACCAGGCCAACTGATCAAGACAGAGTGTTATGGATGTCCAAGAAAACCTTAATTTTCAAATATTTTCCCCTAGAAATATGTAGAGGATCCAAGATTCTCCAGTGACAGCTCTGAATGTTTTCATTTTTCCTGTGAACCTCAGGTACCTCATGAAAGAACCCATACTGAATGATGACCTTCCGAGCCGCATCCTCTATGGCGCCATCAAGGTGAAGCCAAGGATAAAGGCGCTCACGGAAACTGCCGCCATTTTTGAGGATGACACCGTGGAGGAGGACATTGACGTCATTGTCTTTGCCACAGGATATACTTTCTCGTTCCCTTTCCTTGAAGATTCTCTTGTCAGCGTGGAGAATAACATGGTGTCGCTGTATAAGTTCATGTTCCCCCCTCAGCTAGAGAAGCCCACCCTCGCTTGCATCGGTCTCATCCAGCCCCTCGGTTCCATTTTCCCAACTGTGGAACTTCAGGCTCGCTGGGTGACGAGGGTTTTCAAAGGTGAGTGGGCAGCTCAACCTCGCAAATCCCTATCAGGTTATGAAGCTGTTCAGAGGCTTCTCTGCGAACATCTACGTGGCACTTCAGCCCTCTCGGAAGACTTGTTTCCCTACCTCGGAGCGTTCAGTTCTATCACCTAAAAATGCGTTGACCCCCCAGCCTGTGCTGGGGCCTGGCGATGCGGAGAGGAATGGTAACGGTTGTTTTAACAAGGTTTGGCAGATGCTGTGAGACTCCTGTGAGAAGGAGTGAAAAGGTAGTTAGCGAATAGGATGACAGGAGAGCACGCAGGTGGTTGAGTTTTTCGGGTGGAGAAAAGGAATCACCTGAGCTAACGCACGGAAGCAAGATGTGCGCTGGGAGCTGCCGACGGCACTGCGGAAGCGCGGTGTGCGTGGCAGGAAGGACTGAGGTGGGAAGGCTGACAGGAATGGTGTGCTAGGGGAAGGATCCGAGTCTCTGAAATGCAAGTCGGTTCTTCCCAAATTTGGCCTCTTGAATTAACTCGGGCCTAACGGCCTGGAATCTGCATTTCAGAAAGCTCTTCAGCCAGTGGCCCCCAGTGAGGGAGTGTAAGTAAGAAGCAGGCCTGACCACATGTATATTCAGCCAGGTTATTCGCGCCTTAGTGTGAAACAGATTTAAAGGGGGGGGGGGGAGGCTCCTTGGAGCTCCTGTTTCCCAGGTGCCAACAGGGACAGGCAGAGGAGAAATAATGAAGGACAGAACTAGCAGGACCGAATGATGGGCTCAGTGTGAAAGAGGGCGATAAGGACGCCCTATCGAGTTCCACGTGGGTCCTCAGTGGGACAGACGCAGTCCTGAGGACAGAAAGCACAGAGCCTCAAATGACAGAGGCGGTTAGGATTGCTTAAACTTGAGGTGCTGGCTGTCTGGGAGCCTGGCCATTGCTCAGCTTGCCCGAAGCCCAGGGACACTGTGTACAGGAGAGGAGCTCGGCACACGCACAAGGCTTCTGGCACCGATGCACATTCTTTGGCCCCAGAACCTATCCTTAATTGGACCCAGTTTCAACTCTCACTGCATTTACTTCTTTCCCCGGCCTCTTACTTGGTTTTCCTAACTATCAGGTCTCCCGCCCTTGAGCTCATTTCCCTAAATTCAATAGCCAAACATATCTTTTCAGTTCTTTCAAGCCTGATCTTGTCACCTTGAACAGGAAACTGTCTCATAGGGTCTTAGGACCTCCAAAGCGGAGTCCAAATCACTTAGCACAGCTCCCAACCATTGAAGAGATGCTGGAGAGGTAGACCTGGCCTCTTCTCTTAGTCCGATCTACTTAATGCTGCAGACCATGCTGTAGACTGAGTTTGCAGGCAACATCAGTAAAGGCCATGGCAGACTTACCCTGGAGTTCAATAATCAAACAGTCTGATCTGATATAGAATGATTAAATAGCCAGATTTTTAATTCTCAAAACAAGCAACTAGGTAATATAATGACACACTGTTCAAAACAACTTCTTTTGTTGTTTTCTAGGCTTGTGTAGCCTGCCCTCAAAGAACACTATGATGGCAGACATTATCAACAGAAATGAAAAAAGAACCGACCTGTAAGCATGTTTTGGGGGAAAAAAGTTATTTACATAGAGTAGAGGTGCTTCTCAAAGTATGGTGATCTAACTATCTATGAAAGCCACTTATCTGTCTATTAAAACGCAGCCTAGCTACACCCATCCCAACTGAATCAGAAGTTTCATGAATGAGACTGGGAATTTGCATTTCTGTGGCATTCCTAGATGATGCTAGTTTAATAACCGATTTCTTTTTTCTTTTTTTTTTTTTTTGGGTCCGGTCGTGGGGCCTGAACTCTGGGCCTGGGCGCTGTCCCTCAGCACTTCAGCTCAAGGCTAGCACTCTACCACTCGAGCCACAGCGCCACTTCCGGCTTTTTTCTTTTTGCTTATGTGGTGCTGAGGAATTGAACCCAGGGCCTCAGGCATGCAAGGCAAGCGCTCTGCCACTGAGCCACCTTCCCAGCCCCAATAACTGATTTCTTAAAGGCAGAAATTGTGTCTAATCAGAAGATTTTTTTCCTTGGAATAATATAATTCCAGATGTAAATGATGTTCATGTACAATTTCCCATCTTCCCAGGTCACCCACACGCTTGCTAACCAGGGAATCAAATGGGCAGTAGTGGTGACAGCAGCCTGAATATCCCTGGCAAGTTGGCTTGGGGTGCCCATGAGACCCATCACAGAGGGGTTGAGTGTGAGGAGGATTTGTGATTTTGCTGAGGTGGAAAGTGGCACAACAATGACAAAATACTCCTGGCAAGTTGGCTTTGGGGCCTTGGCATTTGCATAAGAGTTAACCCCCCATGTTCAAAGTCTAACTCATCCAGCATATACCAAATATCTATTCCGTGCCATCCCAACTTCAAGGTATTCACTCGTTTAACATGTTGATATGAAGCATCTCCTTGGCGGAAAACGCCGAGCTACATTGTAATGTGCGTTAGGAATCTCTGCAGCAAGCCTCACATACTATATACTTGCCAGGAGACTTAGAGCAGATGCATGACTCTTCCATGCCAATTGAAGTTCTCAATATAATTAGATCAGTAGAGTTTCATTTTCAAGACTTTCCATGTCTAGTTTGTAGCCTACTCTCCATCTGAGTCAGGGCCTCCTGCGGGGCTAAGCTTACAGCGATTCATCCGTCCATCCGTACTTCCCTCCACTTTTCTCAACTGCTAGTGAGGGCCTTACATTCTTACGTAAGTGAGAACATTTTATGATATGTCTTTTTCGCCCTCTTCATTCAGGTTTGGGAAAAGCCAGAGCCAGATACTGCAGACCAATTACGTCGACTACCTGGATGAGCTCGCTTTAGAGATAGGAGCAAAGCCAGACATCACCTCTCTCTTGTTCAAAGATCCCAAGTTGGCTGTGAAACTCTATTTTGGGCCTTGCAACTCCTATCAGTACCGGCTGGTCGGGCCTGGGAAATGGGAAGGTGCTAGGAACGCCATCTTCACGCAGAAGCAACGGATCCTAAAGCCCTTAAAGACACGGGCTCTAAAACACTCATCTCGCTTCCCCTCTCCCTTCCTGCTGAAAGTCCTGGGGCTTTTCACTCTGATTGTTGCCTTCTTTTTCCATTTTCAGTGGTTCTGATCTGTCTGCAAACCACTTTTTCGGCTTTCTTACTTTCTCAGTACCTCTTAAAGAAAAAGAAGGCTTACAAGAAATAATATTAACTCTAAATGTTCACGTTAGAAAGACAAGTAAAAGGATTAATTGTAGGGAAATGGGAGAATTAGGTCTACATGTAAAACCAAAATTATTTCCTTGCCATTTTACCCTTCCCTCAAGGTAATTAGTGATTAATTTTGGAGAAAAGTACAATTAAATAAGCCCCGCCCAGATCAATAGCACTCTCAGCCTGGATAGGGCTTGAGCTATGTGATAGAATTACACAGAATGAAAAGCAAGATCTGTAGTGTAAATTACCAACAATTTTAATAGCGCTAAGGTATTGAAAACTCTTGCACAAAGTACTCAGCAGTGGTCCTATTATTATTATTATCATTATCATTAGAGATTCTACTATTTGATAGATCTCAGATGCTGTTGTGCGCCATTGGCTAGGATCACTAAAAAACACTGAATTGCAGAAAGTGGTGGTGACACACGTTTGTAAACTCAGCCCTCAGGAGGATTGAAACCCTGCCCCAAACCAAACCAAAAACACTGGAGGGCCTCATTACTAAGCAAAACAACGACCCTATAAATGACAAATACAACAAGTATAAAGCTCACTGATAAGCAAATAAGTTAAGAAAATAGTTACATTGCTTACATTTGGGGCAGAAAAAGAATATAAGTAAGAATATAAAATAAGTAAGATAAGAATATAAGTAATGATGTCATAATAGCTTAAAAACATAGATAATAGATATATAAGATGTGAAATGCTTATCATAGGCCAGATTGTGCTGTATATACATCATATATATTATATTTTGCTTCCCACAACAATTCTGAGATGAAAACAGCTGTAATACCCACTTTACAGATATAAAACTGAGATTCAGAGCAGTTGTATAACAAGTACAAAATCACATGTCTAATCCTAGATGAAGCTCAAATTGGAGCCCAGGATGGATGGACTTTAGAACTGAAGGTTATAACTTCATCCACAAGACACTTATTTATAAGACATCTACTATAAATAAAGTACTTACTAATCATTTATTTTAGCACGTTAGTTTTGAAGGCTCATTACATTACATGGAAATATGAACTACTTGATTTTATCTATAATATTTGGTTTATATTTCAGGTAGGCCAAAATATTCATTTAAAGGAAATTACAGTGAAAGATATCTAGATATTAACACTTAAGATAACCATTGAGTCAGCCGGGCACCGGTGGCTCACGCCTATAATCCTAGCTACTCAGGAGACTGAGATCTGAGGATGGCGGTTCAAAGCCAGCCCAGGCAGGAAAGTCCGTGAGACTCTTACCTCCAATAAACCACTAGAAAACCAGAAGTGGTGCTGTGGCCCAAGTGGTAGAGTGCTAGCCTTGAGCTGAAGAGCTGAGGGACAGCACCCAGGCCCAGAGTTCAAGCCCCATGACCAACCAAAAACAAAACAAAACAAAACAAAAAAAAGATAACCATCAAGTAACCAAACATGGAGGCCTCTGCCTATAACCTCAGTACTAGGCAAGACTGAGTAGAGAGCATTGTAAGTTTGAGGCCAGCCCGGATGATCCAGCGCCCAGGCTGACTTGGGCAGTATACTGAAACTGTTTCAACGACAACATGAAAGATAATTATGGACATTTTGAAAAAATAAGAATTGAAGAGAAAAGTACTATCTACCAAGTAGACGAACCATAATGATTGAGCCTTGTGTGTAGCACCAGCCTTACAGAACACCAGGCCAAAATGCTGAACTGAATGTTGATCTTTGCCATCTGATAAAAGAAAGCGTATCAGTTAGGAGAGACAAACATTTCCTTGGAACAGAAGACTAAAATAAGATACAAGCAATTCAATGTCCATAAACGCTGTCCATAAACATTCGGCTATGCTCTTTCTATAAACTAGGCTTTGAGAGACAAGTTGCACTGGTTTGGGAAACCAGACTAAAACCTCTAACAAGGAGGGTGAACAGTAAGGCAGATTTTCCTTCCTTAGGTCTCTCAAGCCTGTGTGAGCATCATTCTTAACTTTAGCCTGCCTTCTTCCCTTCACATTCTCACTCTCTACCAAGGGGAACTTTTTCTTTAATGTTCATTAAAATTACACGGTTGTTCCAGTTATACTCAATTTCTTTATTTTATAAATAAATTCCTTTAGACCAAGTGCCAGTGGCTCATGCCTATCATCCTAGCTACTCAGGAAGCTCAGATCTGAGGATCACGGTTCAAAGCCAGCCTAAGCAGGAAAGTCCGTGGGACCCTTATCTCCAATAAACCAGTAGAAAACCCGAAGTGGCACTGTGGCTTGCGCAGTAGAGCGCTAGCCTTGAGCTGAAGAGCACAGGCCCAGAGTTCAAGCCCTACGACCCACAATAAATAAATAAATATTCCTTTAAAACTCCCAAATGTGCATATAGTTTTAGTTCTTGATTAAAAAAATAATTACTTTCCCAAATATGAAAGACTGTTTACAATCCATTGTGTTAATCATAACTTTAGAAATTATCAAGCCTTATTAGAAAAGTCAGGAAACTACTTACTGCCTATGGACCAAATCCAGCCTATCATCTGTTTTTATTAATAATTTCATTGGCCACACCCCCTAATTTATCAGTGGTAGAGCTGAGTATGGGAAGCAGCAACTCTGCAGCACACAAGCCTAAAGTATCTCCATCTGACCATTTTAGAGAGGCTTTCCTGCCAGACCACCCGTGGGACATTGTTCTGATGGACTCTCCCAACTAGCTCCAGTGAATGATAACCATTACGCAGGAAATACCCGTGAAGTACCTGTGCGTCTACTTCTCGGTACAGAGACTCAGAGACACTTGTCAGGTTCATGTGAAACCTAGTGGGAAGAAAGCGTGTCATTAAAGAAACATTATTATGAAACAAATGTATAACCTTGAATAACTTTACAAATCGCTTGAAACCTCCCCCGAATATCTGGATACCTTTAGAACAGCATGAATAATTCATTCCTAGAAAGCAAGCCTCGTTCAGACCACCCTCTCTCTGACTCTAGATGGTGTCCTGAATATAAAACTATCCATACCAGACATATTGTCTGGGATCATTTGTTTCAAATTATGATTCACAGAATAATGCTGAAGCTTTTTTTTTTTTTCCTGTCGGTCGTGGGGGCCTGAACTCTGGGCCTGGGCGCTGTCCCTCAGCTCTTCAGCTCAAAGCGAGTGCTCTACCACTTGAGCCACAGCACCACTTCCGGCTTTTTCTGCTTATGTGGTGCTGAGGAGTTGAATCCAGGGCCTCATGCATGCAAGGCAAGTGCTCTACCACTGAGCCACCTTCCCAGCCCCATGCTGGAGCTTATTGACAGAAGCTCCTTCTTGTAAATGCAGCAGTAACTGACTGGCCTCGTCAGTCTCTGCTGGAGTCTGCAGAGACAAATAAATCTATTCCCAAAAGATTCCTGTGCACATTAACTTTAGGAACTACTAAGAGTTGGGAGTCTCTCCCCTCCCACCAAAAAAAAAAAAAAGAAAAAAAACTGTTTCAGGGATTACTCCATAACATTTTCCTTTCCTGGGGGTCAAATTCCTCCCTCCGTTTGGCTCTGATGCTTCCTGCTATGGTTTACTAAATGTTTGCTTTTCCATAAGGTCACCTGCCACTGCGACCTCTCCTCTTCAGAGTCCTCTGTACTGACCTGGCATTTTAACTCCCTTCTCTCCATGCTGGTTCCTTCTGCTTTCTCTACTGAAAGTCACACATGGTGCCCTTGTTCTGTAGAGAATAAAGCAAACATATTTTTAAAATAATATTCAAAACACTGATCTGCAGTAAAATTGCAAACAACACTTCCAACTAATAAAAATGTTTAAGGAAAAAAAAAAAAGCTGAACCCAGAGGAAGTTGCTTCCTTAAAACCGGGCATCTGTCCTGGAAGAGGCTGCTACTGCGGGGAAGGTGAGCAGGGGTCTTCCCCGGGGCGGGGTATGCTGACACTGAACTCACTCTTACGCACTCCACCCCGGGCCAGGGAACCCATCCATGAAACTAACCAGAAGTCCTGGGACAACTTCTACCTCCTCCAGGTCATATGCCAAAGTGAGGTGAAACACGGAAGGGTTTTATTCAGGAAAATACATGTGTGAGAGAAAACAGAGAGAAGATAAGATTGTGATAGTCATCAACCCACAAGGCAAGGCTGATCCTGTGGGAAGAAGAGACGGAGGAAAGGTTGGATAGACGCCGTCGAGACTTCCGTGCAAAACAAGGAACACCCAGCAGTCACTGAGGCGTTATCCAGCAAGGAGACCAGAGGGCCGGGTCTTCTCCTAGCATCAGTCCACGCAAACCACGGCAAGCACGGGCTGTTCTACTCCCGTGCACGAAAAGCCTCCTTGGAAAGCTCCTAGTTTAATGTTGTACTTCGGCGTCCATTTGTCTATGCTGTGTGTTCTGGGAGAAGGGCTTTATTTCTAACGGATAGTTTTATTGTTAGGTATCTGTGTACTTTCAGCTGCTTGCCAGTAGGAAATGATTGCATAAGATCGTGGAGCTTTTCTTGAAGTTCAGGGTCTTCTTTGTGTTTGTTTGGGGTCGTTTTTTAGTTTAGCAACCTGCATCACCTGCCTGGATAAAATACTAAGCTACTAGATATTATTCATAATTCAACCTTAATTCTAACCACCCATCCCTGTATCAGCTAGAGCACATGGCTTTCCCAGAAGGGTTTTATGACCAGAACCTTCCAGATCTCAAGTCTGAGGTATTAATTTAGACACAAAAGTATCTAAGAACCGACACTGAATTTATTTGGGAGAGATATTTACACTAGGCACCTAGAGAGAGGACAGTCAGCGTTTGGACAAAGAAATGGGTTCTTCAAGAGCAAAGAGAGAAGTAGAATTCTTTTAGAAGGAAACAGGAAAGAAAATAAAAGTTAAAAATGAGGAAGAGCTGGGCACTGGTGGCTCACGCCTGTCATCCTAACTATTCAGGAGGCTGAGATCTGAGAATCACAGTTCAAAGCCAGCCCGGGCAGGAAAGTCTGTGAGACTCCTATCTCCAATAAACCACTCAAAAACCAGCAGTGGTGCTGTGGCTCAAGTGGTAGAGCGCTCGCCTTGAAGAGCTGAGGGACAGCGCCCAGGCCCAGAGTTCAAGCCCCACGACCCACCAAAAAAATTTTTTAAATGAGGATGGAAGCCAGCGGGGTGGCAGAGTCTGTATGGGGAGTGATGAAACCCCTCCTGTGGCGCTCTGAGTACTCAACGGAGGGATTGAACACGAGAAACTCTGGGAGAAAGTAGGCCTTCTGAAGCTGAGCTCCTCACTCACATGGGTTTGGGCCAGAACAAGAACAGCACAGTCAGAGGCCGATGCGAGTAGAGAAGACCACAGACACGTAAATGAAAGTCACGGGAGAGGCTGTGGTGATGAAGGAATGTGTCTAGGGACAGGAAGATCCCAGCCGGTATCCAAATTACACATATTTCACATGGACTCTCAGGATGCCAAGCTTAGAAGGTTTGATAAAGGGGTCTGTGTCTCATGGTAAAACTTAGATCTCCACAAGCAAGCACATGACCAGTATTTATCCATTCGTTTAACTTAGTAAGCACTATTATACTATGCTGGGTACTTTACCCCGTTTGGTGATATTAAGACAAACAAAGCGAAGCAAATGTTCAGAATAATGAATTAAATTTTATGGCCTGTACTGAGAATTTCTACAAATAGGATCTCACCCACACCTCCCACGGCTGTGTGTGTTAGCTAACGTAAGGGTGATTCTCCCAGAGCTCTGATTAGTTAGTATGCTCCTGCTGCACCCTCTACTACACTCCACTAAACCACATGATACACTGCACTACGCTGCTCTAAACAAGCCATGTAAGCATTCCTCGCTGACTAACCCTGGGACAGACACAGGCTTCGAAGCCTGATACAATAGTATCTAATACTGGTGGAGAAAAAAATACTTCAAGGACAGTAAATGCACTCAGTTGACTTATATTCCACATCCTTCTTGGTGCTTCTATTCTGTAGAATTGTTCAAAAGAAGGAAGGAAGGAAGAAAGGAAGGAAGAAGGAAGGAAGGAAGGAAAGGAGGGAGGGAGGGAAGGAGAGAGGGAGGAAGGAAGGAAGGAAAGGAGGGAGGGAGGAAGAGAGGGAGGGAGGGAGAAGGAAAGAGGGAGAAAAGAAAGAAAGAAAGAAAGAAAGAAAGAAAGAAAGAAAGAAAGAGAAAAAGGAGAAAGGGAAGGAAGGAAGGAAGGGAAAGAGAAACATAACTAAGTATGTAAGAGATTTATGGAATAATCTCGTTAGGAACGTACACTTTTAAATAAGATGTTCCGTGTGGAAGTCCTGAGAAGTAAGGAGCTGTGTTTGGTTTAACTGTGTTTGTTGTGCAGGAAAAAGAAATCAGTTGCACTGGGTGGGTCTAATTTTCAACCAGGACTAAAACTAAATAAATCCTATGCTCTCTGTCAGCTCTGAAATTCTAAAGCTCTAAATATGAATCCAAAAAAAGGAAGAAATGAAGTGAGCTGTCAGATGATTTAAAAGCACAATGAAGCATCTTTCTAGGGTTTCGATCAGTAAGGGCTAGATACGATGCATTAATAAATAACCTCCACATCTCAACACCTTGAAGTAACACAGACTATGTTTCAATAATGTAGTTCCATTGGGGATCGGCTCTCTCCACTCACTCGGATACCCAGGATAACAACAGAGTGGTCTTCTTAAAGCTACTGGTTACCACATAGAAGGAAAAGAAAATCTTATAAAATATATACTGGTCACCAAGTGCCAGTGGCTCACACCTGTAATCCTAGCTACTCAGGAGGCTGAGATCTAAGGATCGATCGTGGCTCAAAGCCAGCCCAGCAGGAAAGTCTGTGAGACTTTTATCTCCAATAAACCACCAGAAAACCAGAAGTGGCACTGTGGCTCAAGTGGTAGAGCGCTAGCCTTGAGCTAAAGAGTTGAGGGACAGCGCCCAGGCACATATATATATATATATATATATATATATATATATATATACATATATATATATATGTGTGTGTGTGTGTGTATATATATATATATATATACATACACACATATATATATATGTGCCTGGGTGCTGTATATATATATATATAATATGCTGGCAATTAACGCTCTGTCCCAGGAAGCACAGGCCACTTCGGCTCAGTGTTTTGAGCTGAATCCTCACATGGTTCTAATCAACCACTAGGGGGCCTGTTAGTAGAAGACAAATCTGTATTCCTTAAGGAATACTATGGTCTATAGATCTGTCTTCATAGGGCTTAGACCTACTTGAATAAGGGGCCAAAGAGCTTTCCTGAACCTGTAATCTAAAGTGCCACAAGTGACCGATAATCCCTAAAAACAGAAGAAAAGTGAAGGTGATCCCGAAATGGAACATTCTTCACATCTGTACTTACTACAAACCTTTGAATAATCATAGGAAATGAGGTGATCGCATCTGCTCAGTCAACACTTTAAACTCCTCTGATATCCTATACCTTCGTCTTACGGCTTCTCCAGGATCCGCAGGCCCCCAGGTGTGGTAGGAGAGAGACATTCATGGTAACCTGACTCAAGGCCCCTGGCTCAATGTCAAACACAGTTAGGTTTAAAACACACGTTATGAACATTGTCACCCCAGTCTCGTTCTCTCCCAGTTTTTCCCTCCCAGAGCCACCCACAAGTTGTATAGTCCATTTTCCACATTGTGTCTGTGGGTACCATTGCTGCATTTGTTCACCGTTTCTGTCCTCCTCCCCACGCAGATACATGAACAAACGAGACAAAAGGAAAAGAAAACAAAAACAGCTACAAAGAAAAAAAAAAAACCTTTCCATTTCCCGGAGTTCATGTCAACACATATTATTTTATATATTCAGATGCAACATAGCTATTGTGCCTTTATGATCCTCTCCTGAGATCATCTCCCTTCTTCTTTGTGTGAATTCCTAGAAATTTGTATAATTTATCACATCCCAGTGTTGTTGTTCTTTCTTTTACCATCCAGTGAGTTTGCTTGTAGATTTGTAGCACATTCTAGCTACCACAAATGAGGGAAACCTTGCAACCTGTGTCTTTGGGTCTGGCTCACATCACTTAAGATAATTTTTCAAAGTCTCTTCATTTTCCTACAGAATGTGCTCTTTATCTGACTTACATAACTGTAACTACTCTGTACATCACCTCAACAATACCGATCAAGGAATGTAAAAATAAATAAGTGCAAAACCGAAGAATTACAATATAAAACTTAAAAATGAATTAGAATTAATTAAATTCAAATCACAGTTACTTGGTATCACTATCCATTTTTTCTGTGATTAAAAGAATCATGTACTCAGTAGATGCAATGGCAGAAAAATATGCAATCTTCACACACTGGAAAAAAATAAGCACACTCTGTTAGTAGACTCGAATGTTTCTTTATGGCTAAATATTGAGTTTGAAGTCATTCAAATACCATCATCTTCATAATTACCAGAAGGTAGTTGAACTCCAAGAGTTAACAATGCTATCTCCTTGCCAAGAAAAAATAAGGCCAGAAGTGAGCCAAAAGGAGCAGGTAATATACTTTGTGATTTATGAGGACCTCCAGGTGCAAGCCAAAGACAAAAGACGATTCTTCCCAAGCCTTCATCTCTGGGTCAGCCCACCACTGTCTTCTAGAGTTTGCTCTTCGTGCCTGCAGGACGCGTTTCCATATTATCCACCCATCAACAAGTATCTGATCTGGCCATGACATCATCACCAACATTACCAACATCATCAGCATCACAGGCTCTTCACAGAAGTCACGCCTCATCTGATCTCACCACAACTCTCCAAGTAAGCCTCCTATGTCCATCTTAAGCTGAAGAAACTGCAGCTGAGAAAAGTCAAAGTTTTCCAAGACTACCCTGGTGCTATTTGGTGAACACAATACTTCAACCCAGGACAAGTGATTTCAAAAGCTGTGCTCAAATGAAATTTACAACGGGGGGGGGGGGGGGGGGGGAGGGGGAGGACAGGGGAGGGAAAGTGGTAGAAAACGAGGGAAGAGGTAACACCGTTCAAAGAGAAATGTGCTCATTACCTCTCTCCTGTACATCACCCCTCTACAATAAAATAAAATGTAAAAACAAAAAAATCTATGCTCTTCCCATATATCCATCTTCTATTTCCCAAATGCCTAAGCAGTCAGTCCTCTGCAGCTCAGTCAGTTGTGGGGCTTGAACTCTGGGCCTGTTCACCGTCCCTGCGCTCTTCAGCTCAAGACGAGCACTCTACTGCATGAGCCACAGCGCAACTTCCAGTTTTTCAAGTGGTTTACTGGAGATAAGAGTCTCACGGACTTTCCTGCCCAGGCTGGCTTTGAACCTTGATCCTCAGATCTCAGTCTCCTGAGTAGCTAGGATTACAGGCCACCACACAGGCTTCAAAGAGCTTTAAAAATTCAATCTACTAATACAGATAAATGCAAGACTTTTTATAAATATTACTTTTCTTTCAATACAAAATGGATGAAAAAGCTTCAAAGTGAATATTTGGCATGGCAGCTGTTAGCATACTGTTCTCTTTTATCCTAAAGCTGGCGGCCAGTGAGCATGTCTCTGGAGCTCGCTGGACCCTGGTCCACCGGTGGACAGCAGAAGGAGTTTAAAGTACACATCACCAGTGTTTGTCTTGGCCTATCACTGCTGGGATCAACCACACTGAAATATAAACAACAGCTAACACGGGGCTATAAGTTGTGCAGAATGCTTCTTATCTCTGGGCTGGGTTCATCCTGTGGTCTCTGAGACTTCCAGGCAAGCTGGCTCCCAGACCCTTTGGATTTTTGCTTACTCCAGAATCTTAACTGAGGAAGAGCTCCTGGCACGAGAAATCAGCAGTATATAAAGTAAGTACACAGATGTGAATCTCTGATTCCCTTGGATGGGGAAGGTGGGGCTGGAACTCTTCCTGTTTTGTTACTGTGCTTCGAGACAGAATCGCTTCACCAGAACTCCAGCTCCCTCCGCCCAGGAGCCTGGAAAAGCTATACAGCCACTCCTTGCTCCGGAGTACCGAGTGGTGGTTGAGTATTTATAACAGAGAGGTCAAGTGAGATATGTGCAATACAGCATATTAACAATGCATTATATATTAGTATATAAAGCGTATTAGTAATAACAAATGACTAATATGTGGATATTAGTAAGTACCCTTCTGGGTGAACTATTTAGTTGAGTTAAAGGGAAATTTTGGATTTCTAGTGCAGGGAACTTAGTTGTTTCCCTCAAGGGTTTCCATCAGCAGTCGCTGTCTTGGTTCTGAGACAACAGCGTGGGAGGTGGGAGGTTTGTCTATCACTTGCTGACATTTGGTCTAATTCGGAATCGAGAAGCCAAGATCCTTGAAACCTGATGAATCTGTGCCAGTATGTCTTAATTGTTCAGTTCTTACAAATGTTTCATGCTCCATTCTTTGTGGTAGAGTGAACACTTCTTGATTTTCTTATGCTTTTTTTTTTTTTTTTGCTAATGTCCACTCCCAACTAAACTCACTTGGTTCTAAATATAACAGTTTGCAAATTACTTCTCAGCAGCCAGCTCAATGATATATATGTTATACCAGTGGACGAACTGAGCCTCCCTCCCTGGTTATTTCTTACGGAGTCCCCTCTGTCCTAGAGAAGAACCTGCTATGACATTAACTGGCAGGATGTGTGTTAAAGGGCAGCAGTCTAGAACAGGCTTGAGGAAGCACACTGAAGACAGAGGCTTCAACCCCAAATCATGGGCCTGCTCCCCCACAGATGTGCCTGGCCTGTGCACCCAACACCCCCACCCACCGCCCAGCTGGATCTTCCCACAGGTGCGCCTGGCCTGTGCACCAAATACCCCCGCCCACCACCCAGTTGGATCTTATCTCTGATTATGTCTTAAACCCCATGGCCAACTTGAGGGCATATCATCCTATCATTATGTAATCTGTGTCAAACAGTATTCTCCCAACAGAGCCATTCTCACAATACACTTTTAACAGAAAAATAAACTAACCATGCCAGCATAAACTAGCCAGAAAGAGTGCACATGCATGGGTGCATGAGACAGACAGACAGACAGACAGACAGAGAACCTACCACAGTGTAGTACCTAACACGGTGCTCTGCTCTTACCTAATTGAAGAATCACACACAGCTTGAGGTAGTCTTTCTTGTACCTTCACCCTGGAGTAAAAGGACTTAATGCTTCTTCAGTATACTCGATACCATGGGTTCAGTATTTAGCTGGCCATTTTTTCATTTCATTTACAACAAGCCAATACTTATCAATGTATAATAAATAAATTAATAAACAGCACATCTGAGCACCAATGAAGACACTGCTCTCTCCAACAAGCAGAGGTGAACCCCACTAACATCTGTTAAACTCCGGCTGATCAAGCCACTGGGAGACATGGACTGATCTCCTGACACCAACAGATAAAGTCTCTGAGTTAAACTAATTACTCAGAAAGAAAAGATATTTGCCTGGAGTTTCCCAAGCATGTTCAGTTAGAGGGCCGCTTACTATACAAATAATTTCTTCACATTGTCCCTAAACCATAATTCCTCTTATTAAGTAGTTGGGTCTAATCAACCAAAGTCATTTAAACAAATAGTGTAAAAATGAAAGAAAAATATTTGTGTTTATTCTTGATCACAATGATTCAAGCATGGGATTCACATGCCTGCTGAGCGCTGCTCGACTTCCCAAACCTCGGACTGGAGAAGACATGACCTCCTCATTTCTTGTCCCCTTCTTCGCCTTCTTGAAGCAGCTGCCCAACCAGACGTCCCTAACCGGAATACTGTCCATCACATGCTAACCCTGTCAGAGGCCTTTAATGCTGAGTGCTCAAAGGACCATATTTCACTCTACTCTCCTCAAAATGCCCAGTCTCTCGGGCATCTCTGCAGAGTGGCATGAAGCCCCGAGCCTCAGAGCCCATCCTTCCTAGGTGAGCTTAATAAACGGAGGCATCGCTCAATCTGACTTTATTAAACCACATATCTGCATTTTACTTCTCTGAAGTAGAGGGCACAGAATTCAATCCACAGGGGGATAAAACATAGTCATTTCTAACCTTCTGGTTAAAATTTAGTAACTTTGTGCAAGTACGAGTGGCGTCCCAACTCATTTCACAATTTTGTGTGGCTGAAGGCACTTTATTTGCTTTTTGTTATAAATTCACCTTTAGTGAGATAGCTTTAGTTATTTTTTCATCCGTTGATTTCTTCTTTCATATTTACTTAGAATTGACAAAGCTCTCTCTTTCATTAAAAAAAGATAGATTTTAAAGGAGCTAACAAAGAAATAGCAGGATTTTTACTGATTATCAATGTGCAGTGTAGAAAGTGGCACTGTGGTTCAAGCGATAGAGCGTTCACCTTGAGCTGAAGAGCGCAGGGACAGCACCCAGGCCCAGAGTTCAAGCCCCATGACTGACCAAAAAAAAACAAACAATCAGCTATCAATGTGCAGTGTCATAATACTTTGCGTTGTGAAACAGCACTCCAGTTATCAGCATGGAAGATGCCTTATATACTACTAAATAGAGTAATTAATAATAGAGTGATTGATGGCAGCCATTGACTAAAAATCATTTTGATAAAAAGATAAGCCAGGTGCCTGTGGCTCACACCTGTAATCCTAGCTCCTCAGGAGGCTGAGATCTGAGGATCGTGGTTCAAAGCCAGCCCTGGCAGGAAAGTCCGTGAGACTCTTTTCTCCAACATACAACTCAGAAAACTGCAAATGGTGCTGTGGCTCAAGTGGTAGAGCACTAGCCTTGAGCTGAAGAGCCGAGGGACAGTGCCCAGGTCCAGAGTTCAAGCCTCACGACCTGAAGATAAATAAATAAATAAGATAGAAAGGGGAACACTTTTTCTGAGCAAGCACTTGTATTAAATCACTTTGGTTTCATACAACTATCAGAAATCCTACAAGTGTTTGAAAGCACTGACTTTCCCTCAAGGAAGGTCATCATTTACACGTCTGCTTGAATCCTCATGGTTGGCTTTTCCCAGTGTGGGGAATGGGTCTGCATGGTTGGTGATGTACCAAGAAGCTGTTCTGAATCAAAAAGAAAACTCTAAGGGAAGAAAACCCTTTCCAAGTTATTTTAAGATTTGCTTTATGCCCTCCGTTCTTCTTTCTTTTTTTTTTTTTTTTGTTGGTCGTGGGGCTTGAACTCTGGGCCTGGGCACTGTCCCTCAGCTCTTCAGCTCAAGGCGAGTGCTCTACCACTTGAGCTACAGCGCCACTTCCGGTTTTCTGGTGGTTTATTGGAGATAGGAGTCTCACGGTCTTTTCCTGCCCGGGCTGGCTTTGAACCGTGATCCTCAGATCTCAGCCTCCTGAGTAGCTAGGATTACAGGCGTGAGCCACCAGCGCCGGCAATTCTCCGTTCTTCTTTCTATCGCCCTTTCTCCCACCATCCACCTCCTATCTCCCACTCATTTCTGTAACTGTCTTTCTTAAGTTGTTGCTATTGTAGAGTGGTGCGTAGAGGGGTTACGGTCAGTACTGAGTAGATGATGAGGGTCAGCCCAGCTAATGAGTACATTTCTTTTTGAGCAGTATCACCTCTTCTCTTGTTTTCTCCCAGGTTTTTCCCTCCTGAACTCCCTCCTTCCCCCTCACCCCCAGCTCAAGTTGTATACTTTATTTTCAATATAGTGTCCAGTGAGTGTCACTGCTGAATTAGTTCACACTTTGTCCCACTATTTCTGTGCTCCCTTTACCCTCCCCCAAACACATAAACTGTACAAAATGTCCAGTTTAACTTTCTATAAAAAATCATTTTTAGGTTCATGTTTTTAGTTGTCTCCAATGGCTGATTCCAATATTCTATCACTTTGGAAATAAACCCAAAATTATCAAGGCAGATAATTAAAAGAAAAAACTTGTAAAGATTTGAAAATAACACCTACAGAAGAGAGGGTCGCATACCCTAGGTACAATGCTAACTGCTCCTTCTGCATTCGTTGAGTGCACCTTACACTGCCTAAGAGCAGTTATCCTTCTAGTTTCATATTGAGAAGAAGGAAACTGTGGCACAGAAATTTTAAATTACTTGCTCAAATGTGTCCATGATAATGAACCAGCTTTGAACTACAAACCCAGACATGTGGTTCATAAGCCCCTAAAAGCCCCAGGAAGATTTTCTTCTCGTGGTAAGTTTACCTAGCTCATGCAAGAGGAAGATTTCCATGTGACGTACCATCAATGAGATGAGACAAGGCTATCAATGGCTTCAAGACAATACCCAGCAAATATGTGCTCAACTATTTTTAATTGGAAATCATAGAAGATCATGAATTAATTCACATCACCCAGTAAGAAATCGAGTCATTGCCAAAGATTATTGCAACAACTATTACAGCTCCAGCAAGCTGCTAGGAACTGTGATAAAGCAGATCCATTGAAGTACATGCCCTACTTTGGGGAAACATACAACCTTAGGCGGCAGTCAAGTTAATCAACAGCGCAATGCAGCTCCCTCCTGCAAGGGACACTCTGTAGTGGCTCCAGGAGCCAAAGAAAGGCAGGCTAGGGACTGGGCAGGTGGCTCAGTGGTAGAGCGCTTGCCTCGCATGCATGAGGCCCTGGCTTCCATTCCTCAGCACTGCGTAAGCAGAAAAAAGCCAGAAGTGGCGCTGTGGCTCAAGTGGTAGAGCGCTAGCCTTGAGCTGAAGAGCTGAGGGACAGCGCCCAGGCCCAGAGTTCAAACCCCATGACAAAGAGAGAGAGAGAGACAGA
The DNA here is from genome assembly GCF_024711535.1 of Dipodomys merriami. Taxonomy (NCBI): domain Eukaryota; kingdom Metazoa; phylum Chordata; class Mammalia; order Rodentia; family Heteromyidae; genus Dipodomys; species Dipodomys merriami. The sequence goes on along the minus strand of NW_027206313.1, from coordinate 905,374 downwards.
GAGAGAGAGAGAGAGAGAGAGAGAGAGAGAGAGAGAGAGAGAGAGAGAGGAAGGCAGGCAGGCAGGCAGGCAGGCTCCTGGCAAAATAAGCAACCCTGACCTGGGCTTGCAGAAGTCCTACACATTCAACTCATCTTGCTTTCTGTTGCTTTCCTGCCACCCCAGTCGGTGTTAGCAGTGTTTCCCCAAAGCTTGTGATGGCAAACCGACGTTTCCGCACAAGTTACTGATGCGGCTGTAGCTGGGACAATGCCTGCTGGGGCCGAAGCGGCCCTTCAGTGTCTAGCAGGAGCAAGGGCTGCGTAGCTTCTCCAAGGCATCCACGGAACTGTCAACACAGCTGGGGGGGGGGGTGAGGGAGTCCAGCGGCAGGCTGCCGTGTACAAGGGAAGGCCAAACAGCTGCCAGTTCGGACCTCAAACCAGTCTATCCTCTCTCGCTTCAAGGAAAAATAAACAAATAAGGCCTAGCATGTGCCTTCATGGAATCTTGCTGACTTTTTGCTTAGGCGGGCCTAGAACTGCGAGCCTCCTGATTTCCGCCTCCCAAGTCGCTGTGGTAATAGGCATTGTGCACTACAATTGGCCAGGTATCTCAAATGTCCCAACAATCCTTAGTTCCTGTCCCAGCGGCCCCCAGAGAGGGGAGTCCATCTTACCGTCCGCAGAGCCTTGGATGAAAAGACACTGTTGATATGCGTTTCCTTTTCCTCCTTACCGAGCCAGCCTGGGTGCTTTCAGTCCCCCATCAACATCCTAGACATGGCAAGAGCCAGCAGGGTGCCTGCTATACCCACAGTCCATCTGTCTGTCTAGAGCACCTTCCCTGGACCCAACTGCAGGGTGAGCATGGCGGGCCTCTCTCCCCCTGCTGACCTCCTCTCCAGTTTCGGTGAAGATACAGCAGGGGATGGCCTCACCCTCTTTCTTAACCCAGCTCTTGGAAGAGGCTCCTCGCCTCCCAAAGCGAGCTGCCTCTGCTCCTGCTATCCCGCCCTGACCACCGATGTGGGGCTCTGATCACACACGCCGATTCCCAGTCATTGTATCCTAAAGGCGATGATCTCTCACGAGATGGCGGCCATGTCTGACAAGTAGCTTCGGTGAGTGAGGAAGCTGACGTTTGAAGGGGTGAGCAGTTTTCCTGTCACCAAGCCGATGCCTAATAGAACGGCGATCTGAAACAGATGGGTCTTCACCTAACCCCCGCCCTCCAGCCCCCTGTGTCCACCTCCTGCCCAGGGAGGGGCAGTTATGTAGAATTCTTGATTATGCAGCATCTATCAAGATCTAAAGCATGACTGCTCCGAAGAGAATCTACTACTAGCTCTTCCTGCGATGGGAAGTCAACAGCCCTCCAACACTTTCACAGACGCCACTAAACATCTATTATATCATGATCTATATGCTGCCTTGGACCACGGAGCACAGCAGAGAACAAAAAGATATAAAGTCGCTTTGGTTGAACTTCTCTCCGGTTCCCAATTCTAAAAATGCAAATTATTGAACTCCAGCTTTGAGGAGAGTTCATCTGTGGAACAAGGAAACAGCAAATGGCCTGGTGCACAATCTCTAATGAGCTGGACTCATACCTCCAATGAACTGCCAATAGGCTGGATGTAAGCTGTGCTCAAGTGGGAAAGCACCACTTGAGTAAGCAAGCTAAAGCCCAGTGCCCAGGCCCTGAGTTCAAGCCACACACACACAAACACACACACACACACACACACACACACACACACACAGCAAATAGCAAATGTTCAGGAAAATCTGTGTCTTTGGGGCACTTTCTTGTGCTTCTAAAAATCTAAAAACTTGGGCAGGTAAAATGATCTTGAAAACATGCTAGGAAGCAATATCTAACACCCTTTGATTTGTGCTCAATAGGTGTACTATTAACCATAAATGCTATAGGAATATAGTCATGTAAAAGGCAGATAGAAACACCAATTTTGGAACCACTTTTACCGTAGCAATGGCTTACATTTATTGAGCATTTGCTACGTTCCAGGAACTCTCCTGTGTCAATTCACCTGAGCCTCGTAGAATGCGGCAAGGAGGCCACTGGCGTTTTCTCCATTTCTAAGCTGCACAGAGACACTAAATAACTTGCCTCTGATCACACAGTAGCGGCTGACGTAGGTGACTGTACTGTCTCGGCGCACTGTACTGTCTCACGGCAGTCCTGCCAGCCCTGGCTTTTCACCCGTGGTTGGCACTCGATGTTTCTCTAGCTGCTGCCAACAGTGACTTGCCATGCTCCCCAAAAGTCAGTATTGGCTTGAAGCAGGAGGCACCTTGTTTCCCCACAAACCCTCACTGGCAGCCCTCCTCACCCTCCACCTCACCCCGCCTCCCCTCCCCCTGTGCAGAGACAGCTGTGCCGTCACGCAGCTGTGTGGTGGCAGCATCCGCAGTGGTCACAGTGTCCTGGCTCCCGGTCCCAGCCCCGCCCCACCGGCTGCTGGGTAAAGGCCCCTCCCCAGTCTGAACCTGGCTGCGGGACAGGACAACCTTCTCTTTTGCCGCCGCTCTCCCCAGCTCTAGGGCTGGAGCTAGGAGGTTGGAAGCAGTCCAGGCCAGCACGCAAAACTCTTCCAGCAGAGGGTCCGGTTTCAGCCACTTGCCAGAAGCTACACACAGCAATGATGCTGGGTGCCAGGTCTGAGTGAGGGGCGGGACCGTGACCAGGCTCAGGGGTTAAAGCCGTGACCCAGACTCTGCTTCCCTACACACACACACACACACACACACACACACACACACACACACACACACACCCGCGGAAATCCTCTCATCATCCAAATTCTTGCTCTTCTCCCTGGCTTGTGAGAGCAGCTAAGGGTGGGGTGAGGCTTCTGTGAATAAAGAGCTCCGTTTCGCTTCCACACACACAGGAGACCATGGTGAAGCGGGTGGCCATCGTGGGAGCCGGGGTCAGCGGCCTGGCCTCCATCAAGTGCTGCCTGGAGGAGGGTCTGGAGCCCACCTGCTTCGAGAGGAGCGCGGACCTGGGCGGCCTCTGGAGGTACACCGTAAGTGGGCTTTCCATTGCTTCCATGTGCCGCTGCAATAACCAGAGGCCTGTCAGTGTTTTTCCCACAAGGCTTATTCTGGTAAAAGGCTACGTGTCTGCTCAATGTGGGGTCCGGGGAAGGGGGGCTTAGGAAAATATCAAAAGTAGAAACTAAGCACGGGCTGAGCTCTCATCAGAAGCATCAGCAGCTTTATCAATGTTATCCGGGCTGAAGAGGAAATGTTTCAAAGAAGCCCATAGCTATGGAAACGAAGTGAATGACTGGGGCAGGCATAAGGACCAGGAGCAGAAGAAGTAGAGGGTCTTCCGCGGGACCAAAGACCGCAGGGTTTAGAACAACCACTCGAACTGCAGCCTATGTCTGCAGGACTGAGCGGCTCCCACTGGCTTTTCTCTTTTCCCTGCCCCATTCCATCTGTGTCCGGGCGACAGAGGGGTCAGAATAAGATCGGTTCCATGACCAAGCTCCCACAGCCTGAGCCATGCCAGTCCATGCTAGAAAAGATCTATGCTAGAAAAGATCTATGCTAGAAAAGATCAGATGTTTTGGGTTTTTTTTTTTAATGGGTTTACCAAGCCTTTTTTGTTGTTGTTTCCTCAGAAGAAAAAAAAAGAGAGAGAGAGAGAGAGAAAAGTGATATCCTCTAATCTGAGCAGGATAACACTCTGGACTGGAGGAGACTGTAAAGCTCACTCTTGACTGGCCTGGATCCCAGGGGGTTTCAACAGCCCTGCTTCAGGCCCATGAGACCAGGGAGAGCAAGGGCTCTTTGAGCTCCAGGACTCAGCCAGGGGAGCATTCATGCCAGATCTCTCCAAAACGCACGCTTTTTTACTCCTTCCAGTCAAAAACATTTCCCATAAACATCAGATGTGCTAAGGAGAAAGTTGTCAGGCACAGTGAGAGAGAGCAAGTGTCAGATTCCCCAAGAAGCAAGGAGAAAGACTGGGCATGACCTCCCTCACAGAAGGAGTTTGGAACTGGAATAAACTAGTGATCTTCTAACTCACTAAGCAAAGCTTTCAGAAAAGCTAAATGGTTTAGTCGATACTTCTCCAGCAAAGGACAGTTTGACACATAAAGAACTGCATATCCTAAACTGTCTCCAGGCACCAACTGTGGGCATTAATGCATGGAGACCTTCAAAAGAGGACTGAGTAAAAGGACACACCCATTCCCATGATTCAAATCGTGTGTGTTCTGACAGGATGGTAGAACCTGTTACCTGCCCCAAAGCACTCCGCTTCTGCACTCAGTGAAGACACTACTAATCAAGCAATCCCCTAGCCAGTGGGGATTCTCAGATTTCTTCTTCACCCATGATCTAAGCACATCTAATTTATGAGTTAGCTTAAAAGAAGGTATGATCCAACTCAATTGCTCAAGTTTGGCTAAGGTAATTTCAGTTAAAACAAAGTGAGTCCAAAGAGCAAAGGTTATATACAAGTCTCTTGAGATACAAGACCCCCACACCAAAAAAAAAAAAAGTTCCTTATTTAGGTGACAGATGCCTAATAGTTGACATTAAAATTCATTAAGAGTCAAGAGACATAGGTTCAGATTCGACTGTGTACAACTGGTGGTGTAACTTGGGCAAAGCAAACCTCTACAACAGAAAGCACTGCAGGGGACACACAAACGAGAAGGATTTGCTCAGCCCCGGGGGGTTGTCAAGCAGAAGGAAGAAGGCTAAGATATTGCAAGTCAGAGCAGTGCTGTGAGCATGGGAATGGGAATTGGCTCACAGCCACCGGCAGGAAGCCAGGGGAAGCTTTGTGGAAAAGTTGGTGGAGGTGAGCTTTGAAGGATTTCAGTAAGCAGAAGAGATGGAGCAGTAGATGCCAGAAAAGGAAAAGGTGCCAAGCATGTTGATAAACTAAGACTTTATTGATGCATATGGCTTATGTAAGAGAAGCAGTGATAGGGAAACAGGTAGATGACTATCTGTTGCTATCCCGTTTCCAAAACAATGGGTAAGGAACATATTAGAGAGTCCTTATTGTGGTTGTTACCTTTGACTGTGTGCATGATGCAAAAGTTCAAAGGCATTTGTAGGCAAAGCGAAAACCTCTGGATTGTAGGAAATGATTGAATACATGAGATTAAACTGAGAAAGGATTCTGGCAAAAAATGGAAAGAATGTAATTATGGGCATAAATGGAGGAGTTAGTTCTGGATTGTAGGAAATGACTGAACACACGAGATCAAACTGAGAAAGGATTCTGGCAGAAAATGGAAGGAATGTAATTATGGGCATAAATGGAGGAGTTAGTTCTGGATTGTAGGAAATGACTGAACACATGAGAACAAACTGAGAAAGGATTCTGGCAGAAAATGGAAGGAATGTGATTACGGGCATAAATGGAGGCATAAGTTTTAGAAAGAAAGAAATGAGACACACCTTCCCCAGAGACTAGGGGAAGGGACGGTAAGCACAGGAGATAAAATGAGCAGAGATGCAACAGCATGCGTGTGTGCTCCCCACACACACACACACCCTAGAGGCCTGGAAATTTCTTTCTGGAAATCATGGCAGTGTAGAAGGTGAAGAGGGCTTAGGGAGAGTAAGTAGAATTGGAACAACAGGAAAGTAGAGACCGCCAGCAGCAAGTTCTATGCGGGGATGTGAGATGCCGTCCAAATTTGGCTTAAGAGGACTGTCAGAGAAGGGCAGGGCTGACTGGTCAGCTGACACGTCGTTTCGCCTCTAGCGCCTCATTTATAAAACGAAAACCAGGAGCCAGTTTGAGAAACAGGTGAGTGCTGAACCACCACGGACCTGAAGAGCCCGAACAGCCCCGTCTGTATAAAGCAGACTTCCCTTGATATAGAAGCGTCTCAGGGGCTCTGCTGTAATACCTTGAAATTCCCCTAAGCCCCACTAGGTGGCCTTGAGTGTATCTCTCAGCTCCAACATGCTATGAGTTTTCTGAGTCGTTCTGAAGATGTCCCTTTTCTCTCCTTCCCAATACTGAGAGAGACAGAGATGCAGCATGGACACAGAGTAGGAAGCCCAGCCAAAGCCTGCAGAATTCAAGAACTAAAGCGCTTACTCTAACAACTCTGTGCTTGTCAGAGCTGCATAGACATAGTGTGGTTTCCTGGTGAGGTTACGAGCCTCCAGAACCCACGGTGCAAACAGAAGAGGCAAGACAGACACGCCATAAAACGCATGCACAGACAGTTCCCGTGTCCCGAAAGATAGATAAAGCGATTACACAAATCCCTGCCCCACCCCCACTCGGGCCCACCACAGTAAAAACATCACGGATTGGGCTCTGTCTCTAAAGCTGCAGCAATCATGGCAGGTCTCATTTGACTCACGTGCTCATACCATTTATAAATTTCTTCTGTCTGTCTGGAGGGGCTCCTGACAGGCTCCTCAGAAGCTTAAATTCTTGGGGCTCCTCCGTTTTCTCTGAGGCTTCCACAGCGCTTCTGTGACGCAGACGGAGAGCTGCCCAGGGCCTCCAGGGAGTGTCTGACTTCCCAGGGAGACATCTTACTGCCTGTCCTCTCTTCCCTTCCCTCCCATTCTTCCTCCTCCCTCTGTTCTTCTGTGCTAGGGACTCAAACCCAGGTCTTTGCACACACTGAGCGAGCATTCTTCCTCTGAGCCATATTCCAAGCCCTCTGTTCTAAAGAAACAATGTTTCATGAAGAACAGGAGTTGTGAGCGTTGTGCATACAGACAGAAGTTCTCTGCCCATTGCAGGTGGCTCACACCTGTCATCCTGGCTACTCAGGGGGCTGAGATCTGAAGATCACAGTTCAAAGTCAGCCTGGGCAAGAAAGTCTGTGAGACTCTTATGGCCAATTAACTGCCAGGAAAAAAAAATGGAAATGGGGCTGTGGATCAATGTGGTAAAACACTAGTCTTGAGCTAACAAGTCCAGGGACAGTGCCCAGGCCCTGAGTTCAAGTCTCATGCCTGGCAAAAATAAACAAACAAACAAACAAACAAAAAGCTCTCTAGGTAGAGAACTTCTAGCTATGGCCCCTTTACATCTGTTTTTAAAGGAAGGAAAGAAAGACCTTTGCCCTGGTAATCACTCCCATTGCCAAAAATCTTCCCCCAAAGAACACAGAGCTGAAGAAAGACAATTTCGTGGGAGTTACAGAAGAACAATATGGATAGTAGTTAACCTGCACTGAGAGGCCGGTGGGCACTGGTATGGGCACCTTGTCACTCCGTTTCTGTTTATCCTGGGAGGTACCTGTTCTTGATGAAGCCACAGAGACACAGAGGGGTTAAGAAATTCCCAACACGACCTGAGGAGAATGTAGATGTAGCCTGGGCCTGTGCTGGCAAGAGCTACATTGCACGCCCGGCCTTGTCAGCCTCAGAACTCAAACCCGGACAACCTGACAGTGGCACACAGAAGCCCACCAGGTTTCTCAGCGGGTGACGGCGCCATTCTCACTGCACCGTTGAACCAAAGTGCACCAGAAGGCCAGAAACCCCACTATTCCGGTTCCTGTGCTTTCTGCTTCCTCTGCAGCCCGTTTCTCCCCCTTCTACCTCTCACTCACTTCTTCACCCTCCTGAGAACAAGACTCTGCTCCGAAATGGCCCTACCAATTCTCAGGGGGTCCTGTGCTCCCACACTTGGGAGTGCCAAAGCAACTGGCAGAGCCTCCCAGGGCCAGTGCCAGGAGGGAGGGCAGCGGAAGGGCTGGAGGGGGAGGGCCTGCGGGCCTGGGAATCGCTGGTGCAGATTTCCCCCTGAAGGAAGCGCGGGAGGGAAGCCCAGGACCCACAGGTCCCATTGACAAGGGACACACACTCAGACTCGCTGTGCATGTGCTAAGCACCACAGACCGTGCACTTTGCCAGGACAAACAGTCGGTGGGAGGAAAGGGAGAAGAGAGCAGAGTTCAATCTCAGATTCCACCCTCAGGGCAAAGTCTCCTTAAACTCTGCTAACATCTGTGATGCATTACCGAGCCACAGGCTTCAGCATTTCCTGGAAGCTTTTCTTCTTCCCGCCCTGACAATTATCTCCTCCAGTTTTGAGAAACAGCAAGGTTTTCACCTCCATTTTTGTGATTTATTTGCCGTAAGATGCCCTAACATACAGAGTTCCCAGGATTATCTAGTTCCACTAAGTCAGATGCGTAAACACTTTAAAATGCTTTGATTCTTTTAAACTATTTTATAGAAATCTTTACTAAGTGTAGACCACAAATCTCTTAAGTCTTCCTTAAACAGTATGATTGTGTGTGTGTGTGTGTGTGTGTGTGTGTGTGTGTGTGTGTGTGAAAGAAGAAAGAGAGAGGGGGGAGGGGAAGGGGAGGAGAGAGGGAGATTTAGCATTTGCAATGGGATATTTCTTTATCTTCTTGGAAGCCAAAAACACACGAATGAAATTTCGCCCTACACTAACTGATCCCAAAGTGTTTTCAGTTGATAGGGGTTGGTTTCCTACCTATACTATAGCTCCTTCTCTATTTACTCTCCCTTATCGGTATTATGGCTCCTTGTAACCATCATCTTATTCCCATAACCCAGAGGAAAGCTGAATAAGTCGATTGAATTTTGGACCCTTAACTAATCGCCTTCTATTCTTCCCTGCCCTCTCTAATTTATCTTTTATAGAAGCAGAATTGCCTTTCCAAATCATCTCCATTTTTAAAGCATTCAATACAGTGCCATAACTTTTCTATTAAAAAATCCAAATTCCTTAACTTTGTACAAAAGCCTAATCTTAACTTTGCTTTTCCTTAATCACTCCAAGAATGCCATAAAACTAAAACACCTAAAAATGGCCCATCCCCAAAAAAGTGCTTACAGGCTCTTGTCTATTTCTGTGTTTGCCTATACTTTTCAGTGATAGTATATGAATACAAACAGGTGAGTTTATAGAGGCTTATTTGTTACCATGTAATAAGTGAAATTATAAAAAACATAAAATTATGAATTAACAAATTATAAATTATATTATAAAATTTAATTAATTATAATTTTGCTGAAATCTAATGTTTGCCATTTCCTTGATGAAGAATATCAAATCCCATTAGAAAAACAGCAGGTAGAATATTTCATCTAGGTCATCTGTAGTATCATCACTGCTTGAGACTTTCAAAACATTATTTCCTGTCTGTGTGTCTGTGTGTGTTCATGCATGCATCTCATACCGTGCACTGTTTGCACAGGAATATGTGGAAGAAGGCAGAGCCAGTCTCTACAACTCTGTGGTCTCCAACAGCAGCAAGGAAATGTCCTGTTACTCAGATTTTCCATTCCCAGAAGATTACCCAAACTTTGTGCCAAATTCTCTCTTCCTGGAATATCTCAAAATGTATGCAAACCGATTTGATCTTCTGAAATGCATTCAATTCAAGGTAAGACATAAAATAAGTCATCCAGAAGTATTCTCTTCTAGTCTACTACCTCTCCGTAGGCTAGTTCTGGGTTCTTTAACTGAGATGTTCATCATTGTTTTTAGTGACAGTACTGGACTTTGAACTCGGGGCTATGCACTCGCTAGGCAGGTGCTCTAGCCCTTGGGCCTGCAAGAGTTTCGTCCTTGCCGGGGTCCCGTTTTATGCTGGGTTCAGTCTGGACTCCTATTTGTGCTTTCCTTTTGTGGCTGGGTTGATAGGCAGAGCAAAGCTGAGTACTGGGTTCCATTAGCAAGTAAGTAGATTGAATTTGGGACTCTTAATTAGTCTCTTTCTCTTTTTTTTCCCCTGCACTCTCTAATTTATCTTTTATAGAACCAAAATTATCTTCCCAAAACCATATCCATGTGTAAGCATTTAATACAGTGCCATAACTTTTCTATTAAAAATCTAAATCCCTTAACTTTGTACAAAGCCTTCATAATCTTAACTTTGCTTCTCCCTAATCATTCTAAGAATATCATAAACCCAAAGTATCTACAAATGGCCCATCACCAAAAAAAAATGATAATAAAAGGCCTCAAATTGTGATCTCATCTCTACTCCCAAGTAATTAGGATTATGGGCTTGAACCACTGCCCCTGGCTAAGAAGACTTTTCCTAGGCAAGCACTCTACCACTTGAGCCATGCCCGCAGCTTATAATAATGGCTTTTCTGAAACAAAGAGTTGCTAATACAAATGTAGAAACCTAATAGGCATTTTGAATATTATCAATCAAAGAGCATTAGGAAACATATGAGAAGCCCTTGTTCTCTGATATTTTTGAAAAGAAGAAAAAGGCAGCAAAGCCTCATGGTAGGTGAATAACCTTTGCCTTTACATTTGGCTTGTGCTACATTTATTAAATGCATACTTCTTGGAGGGGAGTGTTAGAGTACTGCCTAGCTCCCCAGCATCATGAAAAACAAATATGCTTTCTAAATCAGTACATACATGAGGGAAATATATGTACTCAGTGAGCAAAGAAATAGACTATTTGAACTTTGGACTACTCCTAGAAACACCAGGCTGCAGTTAAAATAGTTCAGATCTGGGAAACTTCAGCAATGTATTCTATCAGACCTTTCTTTCTTAAGCTAAGATAGTTGAGGCCAAATTTATGTTTTCAGCTATAGATGACCGTATCTCTGTTACACTTAACTATTGTTCAAGAGGGGGTTCTGTTTAAAAAAAATAAGGTTTCATATCAGAAAAAAATCATCATAAAAAGACATCACTTGCAGGGAGAATTTGAGCAGACCACTTAATCACAATGTGAGCAAATCACAAATCCAAGGTTAAAATACTTTCATCCAAGAAATCACAGTGAGTCTGACAGCCTGATGAGAAGTCTAAGATGATACTTCCTAATTGTGTTGTGTTTGTTCTGTGCTCTAGAGCTTTCGAAGTGTCAGCTGGCACGTCCACCAGCCAGGTCTTGAAGGAAAGTGGAGAGCTCCTAGTTGTGCCTGTGATTCTCTCTTTTTTTTCCAGACCAAAGTGTGCAGTGTTACCAAGCGCCCGGATTTTGCCACTTCTGGCCAGTGGGAAGTGGTCACTCTGCATGAAGGGAGGCAGAGCTCAGCCACCTTCGATGCAGTCATGGTCTGCACTGGGTTTCTTACTAACCCTTCTGTGCCACTGGATTCCTTCCCAGGTAGAACATGTTCTGAAAACAACTTTAAATTGTCTGAAATGAACACCGACACGGGGTTGGGACAAGGATGAATTCCTAAGGCTCCTTCACTAAATGAAGTTTTAAAGTAACAGATTTTTTTTATAACTAGTACTTTTCTAGTCAGTGTTTCAGTTTCAAACAAGCTATGAGAACAAAGGAAAAGAATAAATAACTGACTAAGCAGTTTCACGGTTCACTAAGGTTCAGTGTCTGTCCTTAAAATGAGAGATGGAGCCAAAAGCTCTTTCGAAACACAGGAAGCTCAGACAAGTTACTTGAGTTAGCTACACATTACCAAAGTTGAGTTTGGAGGAAGCACAGGTCAATCTGTGAATAAAGAAAAAGCTATTTAATTTTTTCTTTACTTGTTTGTTTTATGTGATCCTGGCAGTTGGCTAGACCTGAGGTTTTTTTGACAGTGTGTCCATAGTCAAAGGGAAAATGAATCTTGGGGGATAAGTTAAGACATCATTGTGTCTCAGTTTCTTCACCTGGTTTTTGCATCCATGATTCATACTAATCTATGCTAGATTTCAAATGGGCTTCAACTCAAGGGAGTATAACATGTTATTGTTTGGTTCATTTTTACCTGCAGTTAAATATTCAACAGGTTAAAGTTAAGGAAACTTTTCTCCAAACCATGTAGCTATGGCCCAGAGTGATCCCAACACTTAATCTTACAGTAAGTATAATCATGCACAGCCCTTGGTCCCACATCTGCCCCAGAGATCACTCAAATCAAGTCAGAGTAGAATACAGCTCGTCCTGAAAACTGCCATACGAATGAATTAGTAACCTGAAAAAGAAATGATCCACTGCAAGAAATTGTTCTCCAAGACCCTGAGGGGGGCGTAGCCGGCCTCTGCTGGACACACACTCTGGGAGGGACTTTGGCCGTTCCACGAGGCAGCACAAGTTTTGAAATCTCTCCATCTCTCAGAAGGGAGGGCCTGTCATGGGTCGCCCCAACAATCTAGAAGGCTCCATGGCCCAGAGAAAACCACATTTATCCAATACCAGCCGTATATGTGTACTGGCTGCTAAGATCACAGAAATGATCACAGCACGTAGCCTGTATCAGAGGCACAGATACACTCCTGGGGAGAAATCAGTCCCCCTGGAGTGACCCCATCCCTCCCCTTCAGTACATCCACGCACCGCCCACGGTCCTGGGTCAGCTCCAGAAGCGTCAGGTTAGAACTCACTAAGCAATATGTATTCTTAGGTTGACTAAGCCATCGTCACCGAATGAGATTTCTCCTCTGTCCTTCTGCAAGATAAGAAGTCCATAGTCCATAGAAGACAGACATGCAGAGTCTCATTTTTGCCCATTTGTAACCCAAAACAGCTTGACGCAAAAGGAATCTGTGGCAGTCTCAGGATCTAGAGATTACGCTATGACCCTTCCTAGCCTTTCCAACTCCCCCTTTTCGAAGTCTTTAGATCCATTTTATGGGGTCCCTGTACTGAGCTAATATTTGAATTTGGTTGGGTCCATGTCAAATTCTAATGGTTCTTGATCATGTGAGGTTTTAACCAGGATTCAGGCTAGATTGCTCATGATTCAAGGACCATCAGATCTTGACAAGGACGCCTCCTATAAGTATACCCAGTTACCCCCAGAAAAACTAGGTATCTTGTCACTCTTTCTAGAAAAGACAGGTTCTGTGTGCTGATTGTGCCACAGGGCCTTGAGAGTCCAAAGCTGTCTATTTGCATTGACGTCTCCAGGGGCTTGGCACCAACAGCCTGAGATCTCTCAGTAGCCCAGTGAAGGTGATCCTGGTGTCACCAACATAACCCCTTCTAGTCCGTGCCAACTCCGCTGACTCCCCAAATGGACCCCAAGCTATAGGCAGTCTCCAGGACTGTCAACAAACTTCTACAACTTGTGTGGACCTTTGGGAATAAGAACCACATTTATTTTATTTTCCTCACAGAATTTAGCACACGGCGCAGATAGGCTCCATAGCAGATGTCCCAAATGAACGCCGCATTGAGACCCTGGTTCAGACTTTCCTTTAACTTCTTTTTTTTTTCTTCTTCTTGTTCATGAAAAGCTGCACAGTACATATAAACAAATACTGGTAATTAGAGTATTATCCCACTGACTTCCATCAGCCTTTGAATGGCCATGACTCCTTTCACGTTCGTTTAAGGTGACTTTGGTCCTAAGAGGTCAGCTTGGTTGTTAGTCACTAAGTAGAACTAGAAACCCAAGGAGTAAGATGGAGTAATTTCCCATCTGTACACATAATTACATGGGATGAGTAAATAAATCCGATGACCTGCTAACTTCTTGTAAAGTCATTTATTCAGATTCCAGGTTTCCTCAAATTTGAGCATACTAGTCCAAGCAACCTCAGTCACATCAAAAGTATGTTGTCCAAACAGAAAACATATGTATGTTTTATTTCCTGATCCTATACATTCTTGACTTGGCTTTATTTTTCCAGGCATCAAAACCTTTAAAGGCCAGTACTTCCATAGCCGGCACTATAAACATCCAGATATATTTAAAGACAAGAGAGTCCTTGTGGTTGGAATGGGGAATTCCGGCACAGACATTGCTGTGGAGGCCAGCCACCTGGCCAAAAAGGTACCACCCTTGACTTGATATTAAGACTCCTGTCTCAAGAAAATTGCTTAATGCCCAGCTAAATGTTAAAGAAATAAAAATGCCTAGCATGTAACTGATTTTTGTAGAATGTTTATCGATTACTCACAAAGTTTGCTGCTGCTGTAAAATTCCTGTTGTCCTGTATTTCCTCTAAAAACACTTTCTATGAGTTCTGGTTTTGTCCTGTTCCTAGGCACCCAATAAGAGGACAAGACACAGCCCTACACTTCAGAAAACCCTGGAGAATTTTTCCTTCCTAAGGGCTCCCATTCGCCTCCTCTTTAAAAATTTTTGTATTTCTTTTGGATCCAGTCCTGGGGGTTGAACTCAGAGCCTGGGCGCTGTCTCTTGAGCTTCTTTTGCTCAAGGCTAGCGCTCTACCACTTGAGCCACAGCCACAGTAGTTTATTGGAGGTACGAGTCTCACGTACTTCCCTGCTGGGGCTAGCTTTGAATCATAATCCTCGTATCTCAGCCTCCTTATATATAGGATGGTAGGCATGAGCTACCAGCATCCAGCTCTTTCCCTCCCTCCTTCGTGTGTGTGTGTGTGTGTGTGTGTGTGTGTGTGTGTGTGTGTGTGTGTGTGTGTGTGTGTGTGTGTGTGTGTGTGTGTGTGTGTGTGTGTGTACTGGGTCTTGGACTCTCTCTTCCTTCCTTCCTTCCATCTTTCTTTTAATTCCTGACCATTTCCCGTCTCTGTGGTTGCTTCCAGGTGTTCCTCAGCACCACTGGAGGGGCGTGGGTGATCAGCCGTGTCTTTGACTCGGGGTACCCCTGGGACATGGTGTTCATGACACGATTCCAGAATATGTTCAGAAATTTTCTTCCAACTCCAATTGTGTCTTGGCTGATAGCCAAAAAGATGAACAGCTGGTTCAATCATGAAAATTACGGTGTAATACCAGAAGACAGGTAAATATAACCTCTCTGCCCAAGAATGTTAGGAAGCCTGACTCTTTCCAGTCCTACATAGAAGCCAGGCAATAGCATGCAGAATTATGGCAATGCTTTTCAGTCATACAGATGTCTTAGGTAATAATAGCTTGTTTTGTAAGTGCTCAGTGAATAAAGTTATATATTTCACCTTTCCAACAAATCTTTAAGGTAGGCATTATTACGCGCTCCCTTTTGCTCTGTGAAAACTGAGACTCGGCAACACTCAGGCACTTACTCTCGCTCATGCAATACTACGTGGCCATGGAAAGTTCCTTGGGCCTTGGCTCCCACACCAAGATAATGATTTGTCTGTGGCTTTGTAGACGAAAACAACACATCAGCATTATTTCATTCTGCTGGGAAAATCCTATAATTGCCCTTCACCATCTCTTCTTGCCTTTGTGTGTCCCTCGAGTGACTTAACTCACTGACAAGAGCCAAAGCATTTCTTCTTCATTCATGGAGTGTGTGTAGGGACGATCCATCACCAGGTGACTGCAGCGGGAGCTCCCTCCTGCCCTCTCCGCGGGTTTCCTTCTGATCAGCACGGGTCTGTGATCAAGCCGCCCCATCGGGCATGCTGTCCCGCCCGTCAGCACGCCAGTCATTTCTCTCCGCCTTGTCCTCACTCTTCCCATTGCAGCTTATCTTCTTTCTTCTACCCCAGGCTCCTCCTTCCACCACAGCTTTTTCTATCGTAAGTTTTATCTGACCAGAATGATGCCTTGCAGGGTCTGAAGACATATATTTTTAGTCCTTTTCTCTTTGGTGTAGTAAATCCTGCGTCATTTCCAAAGTTTAAGATGATATGTACATATATATTTATATACATATGCACATATATGCAACATGTATAAACATACTCACACAAACACAACTTCCTATGATCTTTCATTCTATCCAGTGTTCAAGGATGCTATTACTACCTCTATTTTATAGGTGAACAGAAAAAATCCTATCAACACTGTAAAATTAGATCAAGCTCTGTAACATAAAAACAGTTGGAAAAGAACCCATGCTTACTACATTGTAATCCATGCTGTTTCCATGTTAACATATCATCTCATGTCTCTCTCCCTCCCTCCCTCCCTCCCTCCCTTCCTTCCTTCCTTCCTTCCTTCCTTCCTTCCTTCCTTCCTTCCTTCCTTCTTTCCTTCCTTCCTTCTTTCCTTCCTTCCTGCCTGCCTGCCTGCCTGCCTCCTTCCTTCCCTTCCTCCTTGCCATTTTGGTTTTTAAGACAATGTGTTGCTATATAGTCCAAGCTAGCCTAAAAGAACCTTTTTTGCCTCAGCCTCCAAGTGCTAGAATTGTAGGCATGGACCACTACACACAGCTTTTCTATGCACCTATCACAAGCTCTGCATGGCTTAGTTTCTACAAAACCAAATTCACTGTGTTAATCTTGTTCCTGAAGGTCATACAAGCCGTGTTCCTTCTTGGAAACACACGTGTTTTCCGTATGCAGCTGATTTATAGCGGGATGAGCACTGGAGGCAGCCCCCAGCAGCTCTCATCAGATATGGGAGTCCTGGCTCACGCTTGCCGGCTTTCAGCAGGACACCGTCTCCGCAATGCAGGGACGGCTGAATGCTGAAAACTCTGCAAGAGAGCCTGGAGCTAGAGCAACTCCAGCTTCCAGACTCGAGCAAATAGGTTGGCAGACTTTACCACCCTTGGACAGCACGCACCCCTTCATCAGAGGTTAACATCTCCCACAGCTGGCAGCTCTTATCCAGAACGGATGGGAAGGGGGAGGAGGGGAAGGGGCCGGCCACTGGGCTCACTGGCAGATGTCTCCCCTGTCTGCATTTCTGCTCAGGGTTCAGCTGAGAGAGCCTGTGCTGAATGATGAGCTGCCTGGCCGCATCATCACCGGGAAAGTGTTGATCAAGCCTAGCATTAAGGAAGTGAAGGAGAACTCGGTCATATTCAACAACACCCCAAAGGAAGAGCCCATTGATATCATCATCTTTGCCACGGGCTACACCTTCGATTTCCCCTTCCTCGAGGAATCGGTAGTGAAAGTTGAAGATGGCCAGGCATCACTGTACAAGTATATCTTTCCAGTGCATCTGCCGAAGCCAACGCTGGCGGTGATTAACCTCATCAAACCTCTGGGCTCCATGCTGCCCACAGGAGAAACGCAAGCTCGATGGGTGGTCCAAGTATTCAAAGGTAAACAATAAGAAATCACAAGGCACGTGCTTTCAGTTTCCCATGTGATAACTTGAGACTACTCCCTAGCTCCTCTTCCAAACAACAGAATCATTCAAAAGCAGGAAACACTCGATTTTTCTACTGCATGATCTTATCCTAACAACTTGTAACATCACCAGTACCAATTGGATCAAAATATAGAAGCTGGCTGGGTGTAGTGGTAAAGGCCCATAGGCCCAGCAACATGGGACATAGAAACGGGAGAATCAGCCCTGGCAAAGTTAGCACAAGAAAAAAAGAAACAAAACTAAACTAAACTAAAATCAAAGGTATTGGGACATAGCACAAGTGGTAGAGTGCTTAACTAGGAAGCATGAAGCTGAGTTCATTCTCTAATGCTGCTCTACTGCTGTGTGTGTGTATGTGCGCGCACATGTGTATTCATGTGTCCACATATATACCCACAAATATACATGTTTCTACATAGTATGTATATACATATTATAGATAGATAGATAGATAGATAGATAGACAGACAGACAGATAGATAGATGTAATGCCATCCTGTTATTTTGAGCAGATCAACTGGTTCGATTAGAATTTAAAGGCCCAATCAAGTGATAAAGTTCAGTCAAACTAGCCGTGAGGTCGGGTAGTATCAGCTAGCTAGTGAGAAAGCTAGATGGTTAGCTTACCCTTTCAGCAGGCCACATTACTGCCAAGAGCACATCATCAGCCAGCTCAAGTCTGCATGCATTGTGGGATACTAGAAATAGAAGATGAATTCTAGGAAAGCACCTTCATCGTAAGCACTGAAATCTAAAGGGAAATTGCGTTCGTTGTTTACTTAATAGGTACCACTCTCCTACCACCAGCGAGCGTCATGATGAAGGAAGTCAATGAGAGAAAAGAGAACAAACCCAGTGGGTGAGTGAACGGGGGCATCCCTTCTGAATCGTAACTAAACTTGGTGACAGGGCCATAGCAGAGAGGTGGGACGTGTGTTGGAGAAAAGAAGGACAGCTGAGAGTTGGGGAAAAGGAGGAGGACTGGTTTAATAAGAAAGGAAGCAAAGGGAAATTGAGAACTTGTAATGCCCCCAGAATCAGCTCGAGCCCACAGTCACGAAGCATCATTTGGAGATCGGTTAACAGCGCGTATAACCAACCCTCACTGACATGTACATTACTGGAAGTATTAGCGCATTTGCCCACTCAACAAGTCTTGGTCAACTCAACTCTAGTGTTTTGTTGGAGGTGCTGCTGTAACACAGAGGTCAGTCAGCCACACCTCTGGGCCAGATCTACTTGAGTGGTTTTGCTTTTGATTTTGCAACCCTTGAAAATTAGATGAAGTTCAAACCAACGTGTCCACAGACACTCTTATGCAGTTTCCAGCGGCTGCTCTTGTTACCACAGTAGACTGAGCAGCAACTGAAGACCTGAAGGAAGCTCAAAGCAGGGGGATTCTGGAGCTGGCCTTTTGCAGAAGGTCTGGGTGTCGGCTCTCGGGACCCTGTGACAGCCATTCGAGGGCCAGGGGTAGAGGAGAAAGATGTTCTATCCTTGTCAAATTCCAAAACAAAATATTTCAATTATCTCCTCTTATCCTCACACTGGAATACAGGGTTTTGTTTTGCCTTATTATGCAACTCCTGTATAACAGATAAATAATTAAAATAACTACAAGTGCCCCATTCACATAATCCTAGCTAATCAAGGAGGCGGAAGATCAAGATTTAAAGCAGCTCAGGTAGGAAAGTCTGTGAGACTCTTACCTACAAAAAAAGTACTCAAAAAAGCCAGAAGTGAAGCTGTGGCTCAAGAGGTAGAGAGCTAGCAAAAGAAGCTCAGGGATGGTGCCCAGGCTCTGAGTTCAAGCTAAGGACTGGAACACACACACACATACACACAAATCCAACAACAATTTCAAAAACCCTGTTACACAGTGTAGAATGTTCTCGCCACAAGACTAAGCTGATGCTTCAAAGGACTCATTTCATCAGGACAGAGCATTTTACCCTACACATTTTTGTGGCTCTTCATATTACACAAGTAAAGTAACCATTTAGTTTGGGAAAGTAGCATGAGACCATTAGAAAGCTGTGGATGTAAAGAAGAAAACACAGAAATCATTCCAAAATTTGCAGGACTATTTGTTTGCTTCAGACAAATGGTGAAAGATTTTCTTTGTTCTGTGATTTTCACCGTTCCTTTCTCCTGGTCTGCTGCTGCTGCTCCCGCCCGCCCGGTCCTCCTCCGATCAAGGTTTGGCTTGTGTTACTGCAAGGCTCTACAGTCGGATTACATCCCATACATCGATGATCTCCTGACTGCCATCAACGCGAAGCCCAGCTTGTGGTCTATGTTCCTGACCGACCCGCGGCTGGCCTGCGCCGTCTTCTTTGGCCCCTGCACACCGTACCAGTTCCGCCTGGCGGGCACAGGAAAGTGGGAAGGAGCCAGAAAAGCCATCCTGACGCAGTGGGACCGAGCCCTGAAAGTCACCAAAACTCGCACTGTGCAAAACCCCCCCTCTGCCTTTGACAGCTCGCTTAAACTCTTTGGCTTGCTGGCTTTGCTGGTAGCTGTGTTCTTGGTTTTCCTCTGAGTGAGAGATCATCCAGATGGTTTATCGACACAGGCTGTGCAGTGCACTGCTCTGACGCTTTTCACTGCAGAAGTCTTGCCTTCACATTATAAACCATGCCCCAAGAGCAAGGCTAGCCCTCTCTCCCTCTGCTATTCCCAGACCCCCCTCCTCCCCATCTCATTATGTCTAAGGCTCGAGGGTGCACCTGAAGGCTCTGGAAGGTTCCAAGTCCATTTTAGGGACAGAGCTGTGCCAGACAGAATTCTGAACAGGTGTCTCTTTATCCATAAAAACTACTTTTTATAAGTGAAGGAAGAGGTGATACCCAAGGAGCAGCGTACTCATAACCTGACTTACAAGATTGTAGCTCCCGTGATTGTACAACTCCTTAAAAATAAAGAAGGGTTTTCTGGGGGGAAAAAACTACTTTCATCCATCTAAACTAAAACACCATACCTCATTTGAAAAAAAAAATGGTTTGCACTAAGATGATGCTCATGTGCTATTAACTAACGAAAATTAAAAAAGAAGAGAGAAACCTGAAATTATTTCAAGTAGTCTTTTGGTTTGTTTCTCATTGTTGTTTCATTTTATTTGGGGCTCTTTTTGTTGGTGGTGGTGGTGTTTTCATGGGTTGGAGGAATAAAGAAGAAGAGGAGGAGTGTGTCAATAAAGCCAATAAAAGAGGCAGCACAGGGCTGGGAAGGTGATTCAGGGGTAGAGTGCTTGTCTTGCATGCATAAAGCCCTGGGTTCGATTCCTCAGTACCACATGAGCAGAAAAAGCCAGAAGTGGTGCTGTGGCTCAAGTGGTAGAGCGCTACCCTTGAGCTGAAGAGCTGAGGGACAGCGCCCAGGCCCAGAGTTCAGACCCATGACCAACCAAAACAAAAAAAAAAAAAAGAGGCAGTACAATGAGCTAATCTGAGATTTTTTTTCCAAGGAATGTACTTATAGAAATGCTTATTATTCTCAATTAAAACCAGTACTCCAGCTGGTACACTAACACTCAAGTCAGACCTATTCCGTAGAGAACCACTATGTGGAGTGGGAAAATAGCTCCAAGGTAGAGCATTGTTCAGCATGCACAAGGCACGCCCTGGGTTTGAGCCTAGGCCTTCAAAGATGGAAGGAAGGAGGGAAGGAGGAAAGGAGAAAGAGAGTAAAGGAGGCAGGGAAAGACAATCAACTCTACCTGCTTTTAGAAGCAGCCTCTAGCAATCTCAGAAAAAAGATCTGCTCAGATCTGAGTCAACCTCTAGGTCTGAGTCAACCAAATTCAACTGGAATTCGTGAGAGACATAACACAGCCAAGAAGACTTGAATTAAGAGAGAGAAGAAAAAGGAAGAGGAAAGAAAACCAAAGCAAACACCACGTAAGAGCAGTTTTTGACCAAATTCAACCCAGGCCATCTCACGATCACCTGTAATGAACGTGTGGCACCAGCCAGGAAAGCCCCGCCACACTTCACCTGCCTCATGGCTCAGACGGCAAACCTCACCTCACAACGAGGCTCATGGACTGGCTGAGAAGAAGAGGATCAGGGAACTACAGAGACCGGCAGGCTGGAGCTCCGGAGTACATACAGGTCCACACGACCGCTTCTCCTTGGCATTCCAGTATGATGTCATCTCCTAATATTCCTCCCGAACTGCTCCACTGCGGCGCAGAGACATCAAGGAAAATGCGTCCCCGCAGAATTCACTCTCATTACCGGGGCGGCTTGTCTCTGGAAGATGAAGAAAGAAGGGGCATCAGTGTCCAGGGCTAGACGAAGGCACATGCAGGTCACAGTGGCCGAGCTGACGTGAACATCGTCTACTTCTTAGGGCGACTCGGTATGCAGTCCGACAGCTGTCAGATGTCTGGAGCAATGCAACTAACTCTGACCTACAACCTCTCAGCCATGAGATGGTCAAGGCAGTGAGGACTTGGTCAAAGAGGCCACTTCTAGTCGCACTCCTGCTTCCAACTCAGGACCAACCAAAGAAAAGCAAATGAGCTCTCCACAAGAAGCCCCAGACAATGCCTTGCTTCTAGTCCACCTCCTTCTGCCAGGGGAAGGATACCTGAACTTGCCATGTTTTTACTATTAAAAAAAAAAGAACCCCAGCTAGGAGGGAGGAGGAGATGAGAAGACAGACAAAATGTCAGCCAAACTTCCCTCTTAACAAACAAGCTAGGTAGAGTGATCCACACCTGTAATTTCAGCTGTGGAGGAGGTATAGGTAGGAAGAGCACAGTCCAAAGGCTGGCCTGGACAACATAGCAAAGGCCTACCCAGAAAATATACTAAAAGCAAAAAGGTAGTGTGGCTCAAGTGGTAGAGTACCTATCTAGCAAGCACAAAGCCCTGAGTTCAAGGCCCAGCACTGCCAACTGTAAATAAATAAAGTCTCTTGCTTTCCTTTAAATCTATGATAAACATCCATGACCGTGCTTGACTATCTTCCAACAGCACAAAACACACACTCTATTAACTTGTAACTCACTTGTAAACGATGGTGATCATTATAGTGCTGCATATTCTATACTGTTTCTAAGTCAATAAGGTGTCCAATACTATCCCCTTTGATTCTCATAATAATAATTCTGCAGTTTGGATGCAGTGTTCCTTTGTAATTTAACAAGTAAGAAGACTCAAACAAGAAAATGTCAGTTGATTTGTCCCTGGTAACTGGCAGGACAGGAATCTCTAAAACACAATCCAGGAAAACTCGTGGTTTCCAATGGACAAATGACCTGAAAAGTCACTTAGTAAAGTGAATTATACAGACACATGAGGTCATAGTAAAGTCATATTGTAAGGATGCTCTTCTCTAAGTGGATCATGTCTCTGTCCCTTCTTTGTGCCCTCTGAGTGTATATGGAAGCATCTGTCTGTCTGCTGCCTCTATCCATGTATATCTGCCCCCCAGTATCTATGACTGTACTTTTCCCTTCATATATGCCTTTATTTTTTCAGAGTCTCATAGACACCTTTTTTCCTGTATATTCCTCTTTTGTTTCTGACTATAACTATAGTAGGTCTATGGCCATAATGGGAAACAGAGTTAATAAAAAAGCCTCCTAATTCCTACTCTAGAAATCATCCATTTATTACTTTGGGAAACAATATTATTTTTCCTATTCAGGAAATTAATATAAGGCAGGAGGTGTAGCTCAGAGACAGCGTGCTTCTATAGTGCACATGAGGTCCTGAGATCAATACCCAGTAGCGTGCACACACACACACACACACACACACACACACACACACACACACACACACACACGAAAGAGAGAGAGAGAGAGAGAGGAAGAAGAAAAGCACTTCCAAGAAATCTAACAAAAGAGGAAACGCATAGATTATTCTGGCTTTGCTGACTCTGTTTCTTGCATACCTTCTAAATTGGAACTTCTGAGACACTTCATGTGCATAGGTAAGTTTGTAATTTCTGAGATTCTTCTACTGTATACAAACAGCACCCCCTGCTGGCAGTCCTAAATAGAGATCTCTGTTGCCTAGGCCAACCCTCTGCGATTTTCTGCGTGGCCCGCTGTGGAGACCTGCTTGGAGAACCAGGCCCCATGGTTAGCATCCCAGGCTCTGCTACCAGTTGTGGGACTTTGACCAAACACTAGCAAAATGCAAGGCCTCAAGTTCAAGAGAAGAAAGAAAGAAAGAAAGAAAGAAAGAAAGAAAGAAAGAAAGAAAGAAAGAAAGAAAGAAAGAAAGAAAGAAAGAAAGAAAGAAAGAAAGAAAGAAAGAAAGAAAGAAAGAAAGAAAGAAAGAAAGAAAGAAAGAAAGAAAGAGAAAGAAAGAAAGAAAGAAAGAAAGAAAGGAAGGAAGGAAGGAAGGAAGGAAGGAAGGAAGGAAGGAAGGAAGAAGAGAGGGAAGAAAGAAGAGAGGGAAGAAAGAAGAGAGGGAAGAGAGAGGGGGAGGGAGGGAGCAAGGGAGCGAGGGAGCAAGGGAGCGAGGGAGCAAGGGAGCAAGGGAGCAAGGGAGCAAGGGAGCAAGGGAGGAAGGGACACATAGGAAGAAATGAAGAAAGGAGGGAGGAAGAGAAGGATGGAGGGAGGCCCAAAGACACTCAGCCCTGCCAAAGGTGTAGAATCAATGCATAAATCAGATGCATTCCTGTATACTAGTAACAAACTGTCCATAAAAGAAAAACTATCATGCTTTTGTCTATTGGGGAATGCTAAAACAAGATATCTTGGACTGGGAAACTTTTAAACAACGGACATGTATTGCCCAAACCTAGAGGCTGGGAATTCCAAGATCAAAAGGCCAGCAGATTCCAAGTGTGTTGAGGGCCAGTTTTTCTAATTTCTAATTTTGCTAATGCCTTCCCTTCACCCTCAGGCAGGAGCAGCGAAGCCCCTCGGCCATTAATCATTGACAAGGACTCTACCCTCATGTTCTAGTCACCCATCCAGGGCTCGCTCCACATAAACCAACTAACATTAATGAAATACAGAAACGATAAAACATAGAGGGATAGAACACTTCTCATTGCTCTTGGTAGTGTTTTTCTTTTCTTCTTTGGCCATAACAAGAAAAAAAAAGTACAGGCAGAAAATGAAGAGATAGACAAATGAGAATTATCAGACTGAAAAGTGTGGATATGGCCAGGAAGACAATAGTGTGAGCCACAACTCGACTTCTGGGTTTTTGGTGGTTAATTGGAGATAAGAGTCCATGGGCTGGCTTTGAACTGCAAACTTCAAATCTCAGCCTCCTGAGTAGCTAGGATTACAGGCGTGAGTCACCAACACCAGACAACCTTTGATACTTTTGCAAAGGAAAATAATAGTACCTTACTAAAAAAAAAAAAAGATTGCATAATAAGCTGTGGGTTCACCACTTCTTTGGCATGGTGATACAATCCCCTAAACCGAGCATTCAGGACACTGAGGCTGGAGCGTTTCTGGTGCTCCACGCTATTACACAGTCAGAGCTTGACTCAAAATAATTAAATATTTTTTTAAAGAGAGAAAAGAAAAAGACCTTAAAGCCTTATGATCTTGGGGCTCACACTCAATAGTCAAGGAGTGGACTTTCTAGTCAAACCTCTGACCCACATTCTTCACTTACATTACCTGCCCGGTAGGCAGGTGTCCGCGGCCTTCTGACTTCTGCTACTGAAACTGTTCAGTAAACCATGCTGGGAAAGGACGCTAAACACAAAGCTGAAGATGTTCTAGTGTGGCTTCCGTGTTCTGAGTAGAGAAAATAAAAATGAACACTATGTAACGTATGCTTACCGCTACCACTGCCCTAATGGCTCTTCCACTCTTCTTGTGTGAGGATATCTCACACCTGTAATCCTAGCTACACAGGGAGCTGAGACCTGAAGCTGAAGGATCACAGCTCAACATCAGCCGGGCAGGAAAGTCTGAGAGACTCAATAACCAGCAAAAAGCAGAGGTGGAGGCATGGGTGTGTGTGTGTGTGTGTGTGTGTGTGTGTGTGTGTGTGTGTGTGTGTGTGTGTGTGTGTGTGTGTGTGTGTGTGTGTGTGTGTGTGTGTGTGTGTGTGTGTGTGTGTGTGTGTGTGTGTGTGTGTGTGTGTGTTGCTTTCTCAAATACATTTTCCATCTCCTCTGTGTGTGTGTGTGTGTGTGTGTGTGTGTGTGTGTGTTGCTTTCTCAAATACATTTTCCATCTCCTCTGAATTCCTTATAAATCCTGAAGTTTAAACCTCATACTTCAGGCATTAGAAAACACCAGTCACGAAAGAATTTGACCTAATTATTATGCTGTCTTCTTTAGAGAAACGGAAGAGTCCGGGCTTTGAAGCTGTCTAAAGGTCGGGGGCTGTCACTGATATCGCTGTGGTTTTGCACCCTCTAAAGGCAGAGAGGACAACAGCACTGCTCACCCTGGCTTTAGTCTCAGGCTTTGCTTGAAAGCTGCTTCCAAGGGAGGAGAAAGGGGAAGAAGTCCCTAGGTCTGTCCAATCCAAAAGCTGAGTTCTAACACGCGTTTCAGCCCTCCCCGGAGATCAGGGAAGTACCAAGCTCACGTTGATTCACAGCGTTTTTTCCTTGGGGAAACTACTCCCGGCTGTCATCCGAATAACAGAATAAGCAGAACAAACGGCTTTAGTTTTAAACAGACAGCACTTTGGCCAAAGTCAATATTCTGCTTAGAGAATTTGGTCCATTTTTTAAAACGACAAATATTACCTTCTTTCGCT
Organism: Dipodomys merriami; assembly: GCF_024711535.1. NCBI lineage: Eukaryota > Metazoa > Chordata > Mammalia > Rodentia > Heteromyidae > Dipodomys > Dipodomys merriami. Next base: position 879,781 of record NW_027206313.1, on the reverse strand, counting down.
CTTCGGCTTTGGGAAATAGCTCAAGTGTCTACAGTATACTAACAAGGTAAGTGTCCTGGGCTTTTTACTTTCCAGGGAAAATGTTTCCAGTCACTGCTTCTACAGAGTCTGCGCGTTCTTGAAGCATTGATTCCCTAAGCCAGTGATTTGAGGCCTCTTGGTTATCAGGAATGCCACAGAGCTAACAAGCAAGTGAAAGTTGTAGAGAAACAAAGTTAATCTGTGGAAGAAGTATTCAGAAAGAAGAGTAACAGAGCAGGGTCCCTCCGTGGTCCTCGATCCACTCTGCTCTACAAAGAAACAGACGTAACAGGTAGGAGAGGGGAGCTCAAAATACTACTCCACAGGTGCCAGGTCAGAAAACACCACCATAAGCTGCAGAAATGGGGTGATAAGAAAAGTTACCTGATCAGATTCCAACCGTGTAGAACTCATCACTGATTACATTAGGAGGAATAGGGGATTTGGGTTTCAGAATTTTTTGTTTTTCCTTTTGGGTGTTTTTTTTTAAAGGGGGAACACAGAAATAGAAGGGGAAAGGGTGGACAAATGCAGTCTCAGTATCCAGTATGTGGAAAATGAAGTCGGCAACTTGTAGACAGAGACAGAAGGGTTCCACAAGGGGAAAGCAAAGGACAGTATGCATGACATTATCCAAAAAGGATTGAACTCACTACCTGGTTTATGAAATGAGGTCATTATTGTTAATAGTAACAATACAATTATAGTTTTTCAAACAGGCAAGAACAAATTTAGATAAATACTATGTTTGGCTTTTCAGCTTTGAGAAAATATTGAGGTTTAACTATCTGCTGTCTGCTAGCACCTGTGTCTCTCCATATCTCCAAAGTTACCGCTAGCTGGCCAGGTATAGGGTGGTATTTTGCTATTGTACAAAGTCCAGCTCAGTAAACCAGATCACCATTCTGTAAATGGACCAAGTACAAGCGATCTTTAAGGAGGAAAGTATTGTATGTTTCCTAAAATACTTCACAACTGACATAGGACGTATAGCTCCCAATTCCTCACCTTTCAGAAAAACTGCATCACCTCCATCTTTGCATTCATGTGGGCTTTTTGTTGTTGTTGTTGTTTAGGTTTGGGGGGGACTAGATTTGCAGACAGAAAAACCATTTTTAAGATAGAAAGAAAATACTGTAATCCACTGTCTTACAAATGTAGAAACAGTAGATAGAGAAAACAAACACTCTGTCCACGGTTACAGGCTAGCGGCAGAGAAAGAATTTGAATTCCAGTTTCTCACTTTCTACTTGCTCAGGACCTTCCCTTACTTGATTTAGGCATGTTTTGAAATGGCTGCCCCTGCTCAGAAATGTGCAGTTTGTAGATATGAACTTCATTTTAAAGTGTAGATTTTGCCAAACTGTGGTGGCTCACACCTGTAATCCGAGGCTGAGATCGGAGGATCGAGGTACACAGCGAGCCTGGGCAGGAGAGGCCATGAGACACTTATCTCCAATAAATTACTCAGAAAAAGCCGCAAGTGGTACCGTGCTCAAGTGGTAGAGCACTAGCCTTGAACAAAAGAGGTCTTTTGTCAGTCTTTTCAGAGAGACATTTTTTCCAGCCACTTATCCCTGTTTATCGTCTGGGCCTTCGATGTCTGTAGGACCTCGTCCACATCTGCCCTGTGTATCTGATTGGTGCTGGTCATTATTCCTGGTGACTCCACCAAATCGACAGGAAGTATTTGCCTACTTGCTTCCAACCTTGTTGGGAAAGCTTATCTATATGAGCTGCTTTTTTAAGGTGACGGGAGGGAAGGAGGGAGAAAAGTTGGGGCCATAGGAAGTAAATACAGAGTAATACCTCGACATCTGTGCTTAATATGCAATATGCTTAATACACAGTCCTGTGGGAGTCTTTTTTATTTCAAAAACGAACCTATCTAATGGTGTTTCAGTAGCTTTCTCAGGGTGATATGACTAGTCAGTAGTGGAGAGGAAGTTGGAACCCACCTCTGCTGCCGCCGCTAACACCCTCTCTCCTTGCCCCAGGGCAAGCCTCTCAAATGCACTAAGAGCTTAAGGGGGAACGGTCTGAGTTCTCCACAGGAGAGGAGCCAGTCTTACTAGGGCAGTCCCAGGAAGTCCCTCTGGTCCGCACTCAAGTCCATGAGATGCCCAGATTCAGCTGGCTCTGAAAGGCTGGAGATCTCAGAAGTGCCCAGCTCCCAGTAGTCGGTAAACCACTTTCCTTCCTGGTGCTTCTGACCGTGTTAGCAGGCAAGACGCAAAACCACCAAGACAATTCCGACCACCTCCCCAAAATGCGTAGCCGCAAACCCAGGCTCAGGTTAAAAAAAGGGTTTGAATAACAGCATTCCCGGGACGCCCGGGCTCTCAGAACAACAGCATGTGCACACCCTGGCTTCCAAGTCTGAGACACACACGTGCTAAGGCACAGCCCAGCTACCACTAGCAGCCCAAGCTTCCATGGGAAGACCATGCTGTGTGCGCCACTGATGGGCCCTGTGGGCTCCATGTGTATTTGTTCTCTTAGTTCCCTAGGGCCAATGCCACTATAAGTGACAATGACTACAAAACTCACACAGGGGGGTTTATAACTTGATCCTGCCCCCCCCCCAAATACCACAGGGTCAAATGTAACACCAGAGGAGTCAGATAGTTTAAAAGCAACTACGTGGATGTCCCAACTACCGTATTCGTGTTTCGGGAATGGCCAGGGGGTTGCAGGAAAGCAGCATGGGCGGTGAAGGCCTCTTGCCACAGCACCAGCACCAGGTGGACCTGACTTACTGCCGCCAAATGACACACCTTCTGGTCAGGGCAAAAGCTAGGCTGAGGTCTGTGGAAGTCTGAAGCGTAAAATGAAAACAAGTCTAGTTCTCTGCTTGAATAGATAAAATGCTTTAGTGAATTCCCCTCCCTACCCCATGTTACAAACCAGTAAAAGTCCAGCAAGCAGCAAACAATCCAGGAGAACACTTAAGAAAGAACCTATGCATGCTTATTATATAGACTATGCTTATAAGCAGATAATAACAAAGAAACATCCTAATTGGGGAAATTGACAGGAATGAACGATTTACAAAAGAAGACATACCACTAGCCAAGAAGCAAAAGAAAATCTTTTTTTTTTTTTTTATTGTGAACATACTTTACAGAGGGGTTACAATTACATGGGCAAAATAATGAGTACATTTCCTATCAAGCATTGTAGCCTCCTCCTTTGTTTACTATTCACATCCCTTCCCAGCCTCCCCCTCCCCCCCCCCCCCCCCCGCTTCCCCACAAGAAAATCTTTTTGATACCGAAGCAATTGGATTTCAGAGCCTGTTTTGTTGTTGTTGTTGTTTGTTTTTTGGTCAGTTGTGGGACTTGAACTCTGGGCCTGGGTGGTGTCCCTCAACTCTTCAGCTTAAGGCTAGTTAGTGCTCTACCACTCGAGCCACAGCACCACTTCTGGTTTTCAGAAGGTTAACTGGAGATAAGAATCTCATGGACTTTCTTGCCGAGGTTGTCTTTGAACCTCAATCCTCAGATCTCAGCCTCCTGAGTAGCTAGGATTACAGGTGTGAGCCACTGGCATCCAGCCAGAGCCTGTATTTTTTTAAGCAAAACATAATTCTACTTCCTCTCAAAGATGAAAGAAAAATGTTTTTCCCGCGACAGTGGCTGGGTCTTGTTCCGAGGTTTCACTTCTAACGTGGTCATACAAGGAAGCTGTGTCTGACCTTCTTCCTGCAGAGGAGAGCATGGCCAAGCGAGTGGCGGTGATCGGGGCAGGCGTGAGTGGCCTGTCCTCCATCAAGTGCTGCCTGGACGAGGCCCTGGAGCCCACCTGCTTTGAACGAAGCAGTGACTTCGGGGGACTGTGGAAGTTTACTGTGCGTGCCCCTGCCCGCCTCCCCTCCCCCCTCTCCCCCCGCCCCTCCCCCCTCCCTCCCCCCCCCCGCCCCCAGCTCTCACTCATACTCTGCCCTTGGGTTTGAATCCGCTCGAGACTCTGTGGTTGTCAAGGAGAGTATGTGGGGTGCATCTGACCAAGGAGGAGAATAGACAAGGAAGGGCATGATCCTCGGTGTGGAAAAGAAAGGAAGAGAGAGCTATAGCTGATAAATAACTGTATGCAAGTTGATAATGATGTCTGGAGCATGAACATTTAAAAAAAAAATCAGTAGACTGTCAAGTAAGCTGGACTGCCTCCGTGAATTAAGCAGATTGAATTCTAGAGAAGGGAGAAGGTGGCATCCGTTGAGTTCCAACTCCCCTCCATCATCATTGTTTGGGGTTGGAAGAGAACAGGCTCTCGACAGGATTCCATACCTCCGCAGACCCGGTGTATCAGTGGGGTGGGGGAGGAGCTTCACACCATCAGAATAGAAAGAACCCAGGAAGTAACGAATCTTCCTTACAAGGAGCACCTGCAGCCAAGTGTGGAGGAGCTACCGGGGTTCCAGGGGCTCAGGGACCTGCTCCGGTGGTGGCATGTTAGATGCCAGAAGACAGAATCTAGACAGACCCAAAGATCAAGTGTACTTGGGAAAAGAAAAAGGCAACATCTACTTAACTGTTATAAGTCAGGGAAGTGTTTGTGGAAGAGATAGTGTTTGTTGCAATCCTAAGTAAAGGCAAAGAAGGCAGAATAAGCCTTCCTGTGTATCATCAGGAGTGGTCAGAGCCTCCACCTTTTCTGTTATGTCATAAGCTGAATGAAGCCACCAAATGTCCAGGTGGGAAAAAAAGCTACTCTGGTTTGTGTAGCTTCTGGTATTTAACAATATAGTTGGTGTATTTTTTCTTATTTTTTAAAAAAATAATACTGGAATGAAGGAAGGAAAATGCAAATTAAATATGATAACAATGCCTGTAGGTCAGCACTATTAAAGTTTTGATGTAACTTTTCCAGTCATACGCACTTTTTCTAAAATGGCAATATTATCTATCATTCGGTCAACATGTACCTCTTCAAGGGCCCAATGGCACAAAAGACAGACAGGGACCCTGCCCTCATTTCCAGTCCCACTCTGCAGTGTGATAAAGTCCGTGGTAGAGGTTATTGCTCTGGGGCCATGACAGCTCCCACATGCAAATCTGTGGGTGAGGGAAGACTTCTTAGGGAAAAATGGCTGCTGAGAGAGAAATGGAGATTCGTTTCAACCACAAGAAATCCATTAGCTTTAGTGTTGAGCTTTTTGTTTCTGAGTGCTGGAGGTCAAGACCTGGAGACAAGTTCAAGTATATGGGAGAAGATAGAAGCTACCAGGGCATAAGGATTCTTCCCTGCAGACCAAGACAGGATGGAAAGAGACAAGGCTACAAGAGCATAGAGTTGTGAAGAGGGTTTGTTTCTAAAATGGAAGTTTTGGGGGGTGAGGTGCTAAGGAGAAGGAACCAATTAGACAGATTGACTGAAAACAGAGAGAGAGAGTAGTGAGGAAAAGCTGGCGAAGGCTTCTCCAAGGCATGGAGGAAGATGTCCAGAGTCGGAGAGGCATGAGTGCCGGCGACGAGGGAAAATTCCACAGGCAGCCAGCACCAGCTCAGGGACCTGCATCCAGGGAGCCATTCAGGGAGGCTGCTAGTCTTGGGGAGCCCTTTAAAATTTACTCAGCGTCTTTGTGCTCTGGAGAAGATATTGCACTTCATTATCCCAATCCTGCTCATAGTGTCTCAGCACCAAAGTATGGAAGCCACTGCTGAGTTTCCTGTACTTAAGATTACACGAGAGCCCTGTTCAGCTAAGCTGGCTTGACCGACTGACTGAGATCTCTGTTCTCTCCTCCTGTCCCCTGCATTCCCTCATACAAACTATGCCCTGCCACAGGAAGATTCCAAAGATGGGATGACCAAGGTCTACAAGTCGGTAATGACAAACATTTGCAAGGAGATGTCATGTTACAGTGACTTCCCTTTCCAAGAAGATTACCCCAATTTCATGAACCAAGAGAAATTTTGGAACTATCTCCAAGAAGTGGTTGAGCATTTTGGCCTCCTGAAATACATTCGTTTTAAGGTGAGGTGCGTTGGTGATGGGAAGTCAGTGGATGGGGGCCAGCCTACCAGCACCCTAACGGAAACAGCCTGGGTTAAGCACAACTCCCTGGGTTTTTATCTAGATGAATAACACAGACCATATTCTCCTCACTTACCCTGGCTGCTCAAATCAATCCTTTTACGGAAACCAATCACTAAATTACTACTGAACTCCTCTAAATAGCCAAGTCTCCTTTTGAATGAAATTAAGAATCCACTTTGTTTCATGAAACCCATTTTGTTTGTGAAATAACTACAAGTCTGAACCACAGAAATTATAAAGGGAGAGAGGTCATTTTTCTAAAATTTTTCAATAAATCAGGAATCCTAACACATGATTTTGCCACAAATAAAAATTGACTGCTTCTGGGCACCGGTGGCTCACACCTGTAATCCCAGCTACTCAGGTGGCTGAGAGATCTGAGGATGGCAGTTCAAAGCCAGCCCAGGCAGGAAAGTTCCCTGAGACTCTATCTCCAATAAACTACTCAGAAAAATCCAGACGTGGCACTGTGGCTCAAGTGGTAGAGTGCTAGCCTTGAGCACAGAGAGACTTAGCAACAGAGCCCAAGTCCTGAGTTCAAGTCCCAGGACCAGCAAAATAGTAATAATAATAATAATAATAATAATAGTAATAATAATAATAATAAATTGACTGCTTTAATCCTTCCAATGAAATGATTCTGATAGCTGGCCCCTGATCTAAGTTTGTGTGACTTACTTAACTTCCTGAGAACAAATTGGCCCAGTCTTTACAGGACCTGTGCTAGAACTTGGTTTACTTAAAGAACAGACTTGGGTTCTGGCACAGCCATACCGGGCTTCTGGGCTTGGTAGAGGATGAGTGAGTGAGTGAGTGTCTTCTGCTCGCAGACCACAGTGTGCAGCATCACCAAACGCCCAGACTTCTCTGAAACTGGTCAGTGGGATGTTGTCACAGAGACGGAGGGCAGGCAGGACCAAGCTGTCTTTGATGCCATCATGGTTTGCACTGGATACTTCCTGAATCCCAATTTGCCTTTGGAGTCATTTCCTGGTGAGTCCACCTCAACCTGACACCATGAATAATTCTTTTCAGTTCTTCTAGAAGAAGAAGAAAATACTGCTTTCTAATTAGGACCCCTTCCTCATGATTTGACAGCTTGATGATCACTCTGGAGAATAATATGCACAAAATTATATTGAAATTGCAAAGAATGCTGTGGGTGCTAGATATTGCTATGATTAGTTATTACTATTAGTGTTATGGTCTTCACTTGATAATACAGAGCTGCTTCAAGTTCAAGGATCATAATCATAAGCTCTATCATAAAAGCAAAAAAGCAGGCTTTGATTTTCAGGCTCACATGATAGGTCATTTGAAACAAGACTATAATTCAAGAATGCAAAGAAAGTGATAAGGAAACACACTAGAAAATGCACATGAAAGTGACTAAATCCACTCTTCAAAAGAGCAACCACAATAGTAATCAATTACACTTCCTCCTAGAACAGGGCTTCTCAAAAAGGAGTTTTAGAACTCCCTTCTGGAAATGCTTCTAACTTCAACGTTCTTTTTCTTTCTTTCTTTTCAATATCAGAGTTTGAATTCAGTGTCTCCTGCTTAAGCCACCTGCTGGTCCCAACATTCTTTTTAAGATCTTCATGACCAGAAAAATCTCCATTTTTTAGGAGATTATTTGGAAAGCTAGTATTTATCTAAATTCAGGTGTGCAAAATGAAACTAGTCGAATAAGGATTACTAAAATTCAGAAAAGTTACCCTCATGTCTCTCACTCTCTCTCTCTCTCTAGTAACCTTAAAAACAATTGAGTGATTCAAGTTTTGAACTCTATTTTAGCAATTGAAAAAAGACTAATAAGAAGAACTGTGAATAATAAAAGTTGGGATCCTTGGCATGAAAATAAAATATAGGGCTGGGAAGGTGGCTCAGTGGTAGAGCTCTTGCCTTGCATGCCTGAGGCCCTGGGTTCGATTCCTCAGCACCACATAAGCAGAAAAAGTTGGAAGTGGTGCTGTGGCTCAAGTGGTAGAGCGCTAGCCTTGAGCTGAAGAGCTGAGGGTCAGCGCCCAGGCCCAGAGTTCAGGCCCCATGACCAGACCCCAAAAAAAAAAAAAAAAAAAGAAATATAAAGCTGATTAAAGCGAATCACAAGTAAACAGAATCTCCTGTTTTAAAATGTATTTAGCAATCGAGGAGGAGTTTAATCCATAATTTCCTAGGAAGCAGTGCTGTGAATGGCAGTAAGGCTTCAGCTTGGTGCTGTTCTGGGAGTCCCAGCCCTTCTTATAGCCATGTTTCTGCAGCGCAATGTGTCACATGTGCAAACAGACCACTGGTTAGTCTTATCGCCTAGTCAGTTGCCACATTGTGCAAAGTCCTTTTTTCTTTCTTTCTAGTAGTCTTTGCTTATAATTTTGCTATGTAGTATAGCTAGTCAGTAAGTATTTCTTAATAAGCTCATGACTTCATGGCTGAATGGTAGAAGAATGATATAATCCAGGGGAAAGTGAACCTTCCAGGGCACTGCCTCACCGCAGTGCGGCCTCGGCTAGGTCTCTGGGCCGCTGGCTTCCCTGTTTTTCCCTCGCCTCTCCTCTCCCAGGCAGGCAATCACTGCGTTCACCACCGGTGTTTTCTCTGTCACCTCTCAAAACTCCCACTGTTACCACCAAACAAAGTAAAAGAAGCACAAAGTATCTGTAACATGAGTCTACAAGAATAATTATTTACAAAACAATCTGGCACCAACTTTCTTATGGAAAATATTAGTGGAATTAAAATTCAATTTGCCAATGTATCATATCCACAAAACACCATCCAAAATGTATTACTTTATGTGCTTCTTGGTGTTTTGAAGCAGCGCCTTGCTACGTGTACCTCAGGCTGGTCTCAAAATTATCATGCTGCCTGAGTCTCCTCAGTGCCGGGATTACAGGTATGGTATGCACCGCCACACCAGCTCAAAATGTATTTATTTTTAATTGACATGAAGTTGTACTACTTATGGGGTGCCAGGTGATGTTTTGATGCATGTATCGATTATGTAATGTTCAATCAGGATACACAAATCTATTTCCTGAAACTTTTTGTCAGTTCTTTGTGTTAAAGTACTCAATGGCCTTTCTTCTAGCTTTTCTGAAATATAAAGTACATTACTGCTATCTGCGGTCAACTCCTGTGCTTAAGAATATCTGTAGTTATTTCTCTTATCTGGCAAGATCCACCTTTCCTCAAGCCTCCTGCATGATCTCCTCGGTTCTAGTAAACACTGTTCTACTCCCAGATTCTAAGATCAGCTCTTTTAGATTCCACATACAAATTCTACTAAATGGTGTTGGTCTTTTTGTGCCTGGCTTACTTCAAGAGACATAAGGACCCCTCTTCCATCTGTGTTTCCTCAAATAACAAGAGTTCATCATCTTTTTTGGCTGAATAGTATTCCACTGCGTGTGTGTCTATACCATATTTTCTTTATTCACTTATCAATCAACAAACATTTAGATTGTTTATGTTTGTCAGCTCCTGTGAGTAGTGCTGTAGTAAAACATGGGAGTGTCCGTGTCTCTTCAACATATTGACTTCATTTCCTTTGGATACACGCCCAGTAGTGTGATTGCTGGATCAAATGGTAGATCTATTTTTAAATTTCCGAGAAACCTCCATACTGCTTTAAATAATTTCTACACAAATTCCAACAGTGTGTAAGGGCTCTGCTCTCTCCACATCCTCTCTAGAACCAGGATTTCTTTTAATTTTGAATTTTTTAAAAAAGTAATAGTCATCCTAACTGCAGCAAAATATTTCACTGTGGTCTGAGATGCATTTCTATGAGGATTAGTAATTTTAAGCATCTTTTATGTATCTATTAGCCAGTTCATTACCATGTCTTCACTGGAGAGAGGTCTGTTTAGGTGTGTTGCCATTTTTTAAAAAATAACCAGACTTCTTTATTTTTTTATTTGTCTATCGAGTTTCTTATATATCCTGAATGTTAGCTACTGATCAGATGTGTAATTTGCAACTATTTCCTGCTATTCCACAGACTGCTTTGTAATTTGATGCAATCCCGTTGACTTGTTACTTGTGCTTTTGGGATCTATCCAAAACAACTTCATCTATGTTTCTTCCAATAGTTTCATAGTTTCAGTTCCTACATTAAATTCCTTAATTGATTCTGAGTTGTTTTGCACAGGGTAAGTTTCATTCTGGCTTTATTCTTCTGCATGTGAATATCAATTTTCCTAGAACAAAGCATTGATGAGATGTGTGTTTCTCACACTGTAACTATGCAGGTCTACAGCTAGATTCTGTTGTGTTCCACTGGTTTTCATCTGGGTTTTTTAATAACGATGTTATGCTGTTTTGATGACTGGTCATCTTTGTCGTATATTTGGACGTCTACTCCTGTGATTGCTCCCACCTGTTTTTTTTAACCTTAAGATTACTTTGACTCTTTTAGGACTGCTGTTGTTCCATACACGTTTTAGGAGTTTTTCCCCCTAGTTCTGTGAACAATGTCATTGGCATTTTGATAGGGAGTGTATATAAGATACGCAGGTTGCTGTAGTGTGGATATTTTAACCACATTGTATGCAGTACTGAGGCTTGGATTTGGGACCTTACATTTGCTAGGCGGACAGGCATTCTGTCATGTGCAGCACGGCCCAGCCTTTTAACTCTATTTATTCAAGAAGGTTCTTTCCTTATGCCTACCTGGATTATGATCCTCCTGGGATGACAGGCACATGCTACCCTGCACAGTGTGTGTGTGTGCGCGCGCGCAGTGTGTGTGTGTGTGCAGTGTGTGTATGTGTGTGCACAGTGTGTGTGTGTGTGTGTGTGTGTGTGTGTGTGTGTGTGTGCGCGCGCACGCTGCTCCTGGGGCTGGAACTCAGGGCCTGGGCACTCGCTGTCCCTGAGCTTTTTCACTCAAGACTTTTGCTCCACCACTTAAGCCACAACTTCACCTTCACCTTCATTGGAGATAAGAGCCTCCTGGACGTCCCTGCCCAGACTGGCTTCAAACGGAGATCCTCAGATCTCAGCCTCCTGGGTAGCGAGGATCACAGGTGAGCACCACCAGCTCCCAGCTCCCTGCTGTTTATTAATCAGAATGAGGTCTTGTAAGCCTTTGCTGGGCTATTCTAGAACGCTCGCCAAGCCCCAGGAAAGAGAAGCACCTCGTGCTGCTTGTATATACTCCTTCCAGAAGGAAAGGCCGCCATATTTCCAGGATGTCCCTTTTCTGCAGGACAGTTGGTGCATTGGAGGAGGCTTCAGACTGGTCTTTTCTTCCTCCCCAGGAATCCGTGACTTCAAAGGACAGATCCTACACAGTCAGGAGTACAGGACCCCGGACGCCTTTCGGGGCAAACGTGTCTTACTGATGGGTCTTGGCAACACTGGAGGGGACCTGGCGGTGGAGCTCAGCCGAACGGCAGCCCAGGTACACCACTCCTGAGGAGGTCTGGCCACCCCTGCCCATCCCCTGATTGCTCAGTGACACTGAAAGCTCCCTAGAAAGACTCAGGGCCGCTCCTAAGTCTCTGGACTACTTAAAAGGCCACACCTTACAGAAGCATCTCCAAAAAGCAACCAGGGGAAATCATGTGAATGCCAAATGACACCACAGATTTCAGGACAAGGCCAGATGTCCCACAAAGGGCAATTTCCCCTTCCTCCCCCCCTCTCCTTCCCTTCCCTTCCATCCCTCCCTCTTCTCCTCCTCCTCCTTCCCCTTCCTCTTCCCACCTCTTCCTTCCCCTTCCTCTCTCCCTCCCCTTCCCTCTCTCTCCCTTCCTCCTCTCTCTTCCTCTCCCCCTTCCCCTCCCTCTCCCTCTCTCCCCCACTCACCTCTCCTAAGCCAACCTCAAATTCATGCATTTCTTGTCCAGGCCTCACCAGTCCTAGAATTAGGTGTTAGCTACAGCATACACTCTTTGCAATTCTGGAAAATACCCTGTGTAAGAATAGAAAAGGGAAGTTGTTTCCCAATTGTCTCAAAGTGTTGTCTTAGAAATCGGATTTGCACTTATTTAAGGACAAAATAATCCCTAATGCGCCAAGTATATATGATTTTAGAAAAGGCTAAATATAGACTCACCAATTAAAATTTATCTATTCCATTTTAGCATAAACTGTAGGAAAGCAGTTAGATCTACAAAGAATGCATTTATATTTCATTCAGTTAAACCTGTCCTTCTGAGCCTTCACTTGAAATTCTGTATTACAAATGAACGATTGTTCACTTACACATATTAAATTCTATTCTTCTAATCCTATAAATGCAAAGAACACTCTTAACGCATCTCCATCAGGTGACACGCCTCTTTAGAACAGTGCCAAGTACAGGAACACACAGTCCCTATGTCCATCTAGGCACAAATTCACCATTCGCTGTTCTGAGGCGGAACTCCGTTAGCCTTTGAAACACGTGAACACATCCTGGAGACAAATGGCGGGCAGGCCTGCTCCTCTCCCGACTTCCTTCTCAGGTGCTCCTCAGCACGACAACCGGCACGTGGGTCATCAGCCGCATCTCAGACTGGGGTTACCCGAGAAGTATGGCCACTACGAGGTGGCAGTCCTTCATCAAGAAAACGATGCCTGCGTCGCTCCTCAGCTGGATGCAGGAGAGAAAGATGAATAGAAGACTTAACCATGAAGATTATGGATTAAGTATTGCAGAAGGGTAATTTCTGTTCATTGCTTGCTCGGTTGGTTGGTTGATTTGCACTGCTGGAGGCGGAAGCCACGATCTCGCGCAAGGTACACAAGTACTCCTCCAGTGAGCTACACCCTCAGCCCTACTTATGTTCTTCAGGTTTTTCTTCTGTGTTAATTGTACATATCAATGAGGTTCCACACATGCATGTAGCATCATTTTTCCTATGCCTAGTCCCTCCTATACTCTTCCTAATCTCTGATAGTCACTACTTCCTTTCAGCCTCACGTCTGAGAGAGAACACGCAGTACTTGCCTTTCTGTGTCTAGCTTGGCTTACCCAATGTCCTCCAAGTCCATCCATCTTGCTTCACAAGATTTCATTCTTCTTGATAGCTGAATAATACTCCACCATGTATATATATACCACGTTTTCTTTATCCAGTTATCCGTTGATAGGCACCCAAGTTAATTCTCTATGCTAGCTACTGTGACTAGTACTTCCATAAACATGGCCAGGCTAATTTCATATCCTTTGGCTATAGTCTCAGAAGTAGGATAAATGGATTAAATGGTAGATCTATTCATTTTTTTTTTCCTTTTCTCGTTTTGATGGTGCTGGGGTTTGAACTCAGGGCCTCATGCTTGCTAGGATGGTGGGATATTGCTGAACCACACCTCCGGTCTGCTTTTTTTCTGATGATAGGTCTCACCTCCCACCCAGGCATGCGCCTGACCGTCAGTCCACCTTCCCTTCCGTGGAGACAGTCTCTGCCCAGACTGACTCAGAACTACAAGCGTCCCATACTCAGCCTCCCGTGTGGCTTGAGATGGCTGGGGTGACTTCTGCATAGAGATATGGGATGAGAACTTTTCTGTCCAGGTTGGCCTTGAACCACTCCCTTCCCATTCTCAGGCTCAATTAGCTAGGATTATAGCTGTGAGCCACCACACCTGGCTTTTTCTCAGTTTTGTTTTGTTTTCAAGGAGACTATACTGTTTTCCATAATGGCTGTGCTATATCAGTGATTTGTTCCTTTTTCTCCATTACCTCTGCCAGCATTTTTATTGCTTTCTTGTAATAGCCAAGCTAACAGGGGTAAGATGGTATCTCACTGTGGTTTTGATTTTTCATTTCTCAGGGGGTATTCTGACATCAGTATTTCTCATTCTACAGTTTTAAGAATTCAAAATGTCTCATAACTATGGCATTGCCTTTTTTTTGGTGGGGGGATGGGGGGGGTGGTTCAGTCATGGGAGTTGAACTCAAGGCTTGGGCACTGTCCCTGAGCTCCTTTGCTTAAGACTATTGCTCTACCATTTTGAGCCACAGCTCCATATCAGGGCTTTGAGGTAAGAGTCTCACAGGGATTTTTCTTCCTGGGCTGGCTTCGAACTCTGATCCTTAGATCTTAGCCTCCTGAATAGCTAGGATTACAGGTATGAGCCATCGGCACCCAACTGGACATTGGCACTCTTTATGCTGTTACAAACATATCCCTGAGACAGTGTCCATTAAGTTCCACAGCAGCTCTTGATATGGAAGCATTCTCTGTGCACTAACAAAAGTAGTAAGAGAAAGGATGATAGCTACCCTCTCCAGTTTGAAATTTCAAGTATTTAAATTGGCTGTGAACTCTCAGAACTGCACACACACAAACACACACACACACACACACACACACACACACACACACACACACACACCCTCTCCAGTTTGAAATTTCAAGTATTTAAATTGGCTGTGAACTCTCAGAACTGCACACACACAAACACACACACACACACACACACACACACACACACACACACACACACACACACACACACACACCCTCTCCAGTTTGAAATTTCAAGTATTTAAATTGGCTGTGAACTCTCAGAACTGCACACACACAAACACACACACACACACACACACACACACACACACACACACACACACACACACACACACACACACAAAGACCACGTCGGCAGCTCTGCTGTGTGTAGACGCCACTCCTTTTTTTTTTTTTTTCCAGGGATCAGGGTACACTCAGAAGACAAAGGTCCCTAGCTCCTCTCCCACTAGTTACTTTTTACGAAACTAGTGCTGACTAAAGAAGTTTCTTCTCTAACACAAAGCAGGCATCATTCTGGTAGAAAAGTAACCCTGAGCTAAAATAATAAATAACTGTCTACCCTAACTGAGTGATTAAATATATGAATATATAGTAGAGATCTTTGAAATTATATATTTTAATACCTCTCTGTATAGAGTCACATATGGGCCAGAAAAAGAAAAGTTTTGAATTGCATGAAACGTCATTAGATGTAGTTTATTATGCTTTATTCATTAACAAACTATATTTCAAATTATTAAAAATACCAAAAGATTTCTTGTCAATTTTATAGACAATGTTTGATATGATAGGTAGAATGAGGTATTCAAAACAACTTTACTTAACAGTCTATCTAGATTCATGCTTTTGTTTTTAGTCAAATAGTTTCTTGCAAATTTTCTCTTGGTTTAATGTCATTCCTGAGAGCCTGGGTGAAAGAAAACCGTTTGATCCCAGATCGTTTATTATGTGCTTTTGCTTGACAGGAAGGAAGGAAGGAGAAGAGAAGAATGGGAAAAGCACGGAAGGGAGGGAGTGAGGGAGGAAGGAAGGGAGGAAGGAAGGGAGGGAGGGAGGGAGGAAGTGAGGGAGAAAGGAAGGGAGGAGGGAGGGAGGGAGTGACGGAGGGAGGAAGGAAGGAATTCCAGGAGACAGATAACTGTAGATAGAGTCAGGAAAAGTGTAGGCTTAGTTATTTTCCACATGTCTTCTACTGAAAGTAAGGAATCAAAACAAGTTCTGAACATACAGTCATGGAGACAGCCTTGAATTCAATGCAGGTCAATTCACTTCCTTGGGTTGGCAGATAATTTCCTTCAACTGACTGGATAAATCGTTTGCTGGAGGGTCTCAAAGATATAAGTACAGTGAATATTTTTTCTCTTGTGTCTAAGAAAAACTCCGAAATTTATTGTGAATGATGAGCTTCCAGCCTGCCTCCTCTGTGGGACAGTCACTATGAAAACCAGCGTGAAGGATTTTACAGAAACCTCTGTTGTCTTTGAAGATGGGACAGTGGAAGCCAACATCGATGCTGTGATCTTCACTACTGGATACATATGTTCTTTCCCCTTTTTTGAAGAACCTCTGAGGAGCCTTTGCACAAAGAGGGCCTTCTTATACAAGCAAGTCTTTCCCTCAGACCTGGAGAGAGCCACGCTCGCCATCATTGGCCATATCAGCCTTAGTGGGTCCATCCTAGCAGGCACAGAGCTGCAGGCCCGGTGGGCTACAAGAGTGTTCAAAGGTATCGTTGCGCTGTCTAAAGCCAAACATGGTCAACTGAATCTTAAAATCAGTGTACTGTTTACAGTACACTGTCACAGAGATTTTGCCCGGTGTATGTGAGGCCCGGGGCTCCATTGCCGGCTTGCCACTTAGCATCAGCTACAACCAAACAGCTATGAGCTAAGATAATAGGAAGTCTTAAAAGAACATAACAAGCAATTAATTGTATATGTATGAAGTATCACAATGGGCATACTATGTCATTCCACCTGAGTGGAAAAGATTTGACTGTGAATGAGATAAATTTAGACAACAGGGTGTAATCAATTTTTCTAGATCTTTTTCTGCTCTAGTCCAGTCTAATTACTTGTTAGTCTTTTCATCAATGATCAGAAATAGAATTTTATACTGCTTGCAAAGAAAGATAGTATTCATACTATGAATAAAAACTAAGAGAGACTCACCTTTAAGACAGGCTCATGGAAGACCGAGCCAGTGGCTCACACGTACAATCCCAGGCAGCAGACAGAGATCAGGAAGGCCATGCTTCAAGGCCAGTCCAGGCAAAAAGTTAATGGGGCTCTGTCTTAACCAATAGCTGGGCATAGTAGCACGCACCTCTCATCACAGGTATGTAGAAGGTTAAGATCTGGAAGACTGCAGCTCTAGTGCAGCCCAGGCAAGAATCACTCAGGAGAACCCCTCCCGCCAGACACACAGGATACAGTAGCGCAGGCCTGTCGGGTACAAATGAGGACTGCTGCCCAGGCTGGCCTGAGCTGATAACACATGCATGCATACACATACATGCATGCATGTATGCATACATGCATGTATGTATGCATACATGCATACATACACATACATGTATGCATGCATGCGTACATACATACACATGCATGCATGCATGCATGGATACAAAAAAAACAGCAAAAAAAGACTGGAGATGCAGCTCACATCATGCCTAGGAAGCATAAAGCCCTGAGATCAATCCCCAAGGCCACCAAATACATAAATGTACGTGACATCAAAGCACTTTAGACCCTGGAAGCAATGCTGTTACCGCACTCACGTGTCATAACCCAGGAGCACAGAGGCCAGAGATTGCTGGAGTCATGGCTGGTGGAATTCAACCCCAGCTGTGAAACTCACTCCCTTTGTGAGGGCTTCTTTACATCTCAGCCCTGGTCTCCCATTTTAAAAAAATGAGCATAACAAACCCTTTGTCTCTAGGATTTTTTTTAAATAAATAATGTCTGAAAGAGAATTAGCAGAGTATTTGACAGACAGTACAAGCATTCAGCACCATTGCTCTCAGGCATTGTCATTCCTATCTTCTATTCGAAAGCAGGGTAAGGTTTAGATTAGAACATGCTTTAAAGATCCACAGTTATATTGTGTCTCAATATAAGCAGCACTCACGCTTCAGCCAAGCAGCTCTCTTTACTGCATGAAATCAATTCCCAATCATTTATAAGCAGTACCTAGCACAGTATGAATGGGTGCAGACAGCTATTCCAGTGTGACTGTAACAGTTACTGACCGTATTTAAAACCTTATGTCCTCCGAAGTTGGCCAACATGTTAATTGAGTCAGGGAGGGGAAAGGAATTGCTTAGGAAATCATTATTTTATTTAGAGGAGGGGGAAAATCCTGGTCCTTCATTAAATTATTACAACTGTGTGCTCTTAAAGGCCAATTAACACACTATCCAATTATATTAGAGCCTTTAGTATTGTAGGGTTTTTTTTTAAGTATTTTCTAATGAGGTTGAAGATACTTATTAGGATAGTAAAGCTGATACAGACAGAACTCTACTAGACAGATCCCATCATCCAAGTTGCCGTGGCCCTCCCCACAGAGCTTCAGAGAGCCAGGCAGGAAAGCGCCAGGGCTGACTAGGTTTTCACAGATCAATCAACGCAAGGCCTGCAGAAAGTTCAGCTCAGCACTGCGCTAGGTCAGTAACTGCTGGACAGCAAACCTACACCCAGGGTTGGCACGGGGCGCCTGGCAGATGCCGTCCTGCCCAGAATGGGAGGGTGGACAGGCTGGACTGGGGCCCCTTAAGGGGGCCGGGGGGATGGAGTGACATTAGAAATGCAAAGGAGAGGGGGGGGGCAAGAACACAAGGTATCAGCCTGGGATTTCAGACTCTGGGCAGCCTGACAACTGCCGAGAATGGCCGGAGCCCAGAGCCCAGGCTGCCAGGACAACAGCGGGCAGGGAATTCAGAATGAGTAGGAGCAGAGGCGAGGGCCTGAGGGTCTCAGCTGGAGGCTGAGAACCAGAGTCCTCACAGCCATTCCAGTGGACACACCTCTGTGCCAGGGGCTGAGACTCCCCACGGAGCGAAGCTGGGCCAGGCCCAGGCAGTTTCTCAAGTTTCCACTTAAGCTGCTGCTAATGGTCACAAGACACATCCGGATAATACTGTATGTGAACAAGAAAAAATAGGCTGTGTGGTGAGGGAGGGAGGGAAGGAAAGAGGGAGCGAGGGAGGTGGGGAGAGAGGGGGGGACACAGGAACTGAGGTCGGACACAAAAGGTGCAAGCTGAGTCCTAGGCCATCACAACTCCCTGGTGAACTGAGTTAGGAGAGAAACTGTACTTACGCACGTGGATTTCATTCTTGGCTCTGGCTTTCACGTGCTCTGAGGGTGGGGCAGTTGGAGACTAGAAATGAGAGGAAAACAAGCTTAATTTATTTATTTATATAAAAAGCCACTAGGTTTGACTTAAATGTTGCTTCTGATTTTTCTCATAGGCCTCTGCAAGCTACCTCCACCCCAGACATTAATGGCTGAGGCCAGGAAAAAGGAGCAGCTCATTAAGAGGTACAAACTACCACTGGTGATAGGGGAAGCCCAGCAATCAGTTCCGTTGAAAGAACCCCACCACAATCAGGGACTCTCAGTGTAGATGCTATGAAGCATTCTAAAGATGCAGAAATAACTGCACTGTGCATCAGAGGGAGATATTTTTAGCTCCAACTCTGCCTCCAACTAAACATGTGGCCCCAGACACACGGGGGTGGGGGGGGGGGGTACCAGGTGTGCAGAGAGAGACTCGAGAGCCCGGTCCTTTCTAGAGCAGCCATCTTCACTTCGCCTCCAGAAACTGACTCTGCCCTGCCGGCTTATCATTGCTCAGGCTGGAATGTCTTGTGTATTTCATGTTGTATTTATTTATGTGCTTATTTATGTATGTAATGACACTGGGACATCATGAACATATACCAACAGAAGTATTCATAAATAAAGGTTTCCCACACACACTATGGTCACGTTAAGGTCAAGTTCAATCCTTGGATCCACATATAGTCCTCTCAATCCACAACTGATATCAACAACAAAAAAAATACATGTCCATCCATACATGTGAGGCTCTTTGGTCCTGTTTATTCATCATCGATTCTGTCATTTGGACTAACCAAATTCCTATCAAACTCAGGAAGGCCTCTCTTCAAAATACCTCCATTTAGCCCATCTTTCAACAAATTTCCGCTAAAGATACCCTTGGTATATAAGCTTCTTTTACTTTGTCTTTCCAACAGAGAAAAACACATGCCCAAAACAGTTTTCTTTTGAAAAGGGAGTAACAAAAGAGTAAGAGGAGGCGTGGGTCTTGGAACTTGAGAAACAACGGGCATAGAAAAATTAATGAAATGCCGCCATCTTTATTTCTTCACAGGGCTGTGATTAAAGATCCCACTCCAAGAATGACCGACTACATTTATTACATGGATGAAATTGCCACATGCCTTGGCTCGAAACCCAACATCCCGTTTTTGTTCCTCACGGATCCCAGACTCGCCTGGGAAGTTTTCTTTGGACCATGTACCCCTTATCAATACCGCCTAATGGGCCCTGGGAAATGGAATGGAGCCAGAAAGGCCATCCTGACCCAGTGGGACAGGACCCTGAAACCTTTAAAAACGCGAATCATCCCCCGCTCCCCCAAGCCCCGTTACTTAATAGCTTGGGGAGCACCTGTCCTCGTTGCCTCTCTTCTACTTATCTATAAATCCTCACTCTTCCTTAAATTGGTGCCAAGCAAACTGTATGATAAAATCTCCCCTCACCTAGTGCTGCTGTGCTCTGGGTACATCCCCTGAAATCTATGCGGTGTTGGAAGTGGGGAGCCTTTAACAGGAGGTGTCTGGGTCCTGGGAGTCCGGTCCTCACAGACGGACCAAATGCTGGATTCCTTATCACAAGCAGATTGTTGTAAAACTGACCTGCTCTGCTTTGGTCCCCTCCTGATGTATTTACTTGTCCTTCCTTTCCACTCTGTACAAAGCTCTCACCACCATGCCCTTCGATTGTGAAAAACGAATAAACTTTCCTTGCAGACTGCTTACCTCTTCCACCGTGATACTCACTGGACGCCATGCTGAAAATACGCTAAACGACTTGGGGGCAGGAGGGTGGGAAGGGGGAAAACTGGGAGAAAATGAGTGAGCAGGGTGACACTGTTCAGAAAGAGGGGTATCACTACCTGGCTTAGGTAACTGTCACCCCTCTGTACGTCAGCTTTACAATAATTTTAAAACGCCCGTCTCATGCGCTCTGCAATAGCAATGAGAATAGAGCCGGACGCCTGGTGTCCGGAATCCGGTCAGTATGCGGGTGGCACCAACTCATGGCCACTTTATCTCCCAGTATCAGGTGTACTCCTTTGTTTCCCATCCTAACTACCAAGTTCAGAACCAGTCTTTTTTGTCAGAACTTTTGTACTGCATTGTTGTATGTGATCCTCGGGACTGGTATTCCCTTTTTGTTTTGTTCTGTGTATCTCCCCCATCCTTCCTCCCAACTCCCACACCACCCTCAACAAGCTTCCCTGTTCCATTTTCATACTTGTACAGAAAGCGCCCTCCTTCCCTCTGTCCACCCCACACCCCACACCTTGTACCCGCCCCCAGACAGTACATGCTTCAACTTCTTAACATTCATATTTGAAAATGCAGGTTAACTGTTCACAGGGGCGTCACCATAAACTGTACTTTGATCAGGATGTATCTGTCCTCCTCATCTACTCTCACCCTCCCCAGCACCCTCACCCATTTGATTTAAAGCAGCCTCGATCACCAGGGCCTTTTCCTGGCATCACTCTTCTTGGAGAAGTAGAGTCAAGACATGTTCTAAGTGTGATAGCTGACGTCTGTCCGAGCTGTAGAGTTGCACTGAAGAAGGCGCTGGCAGACTCAGGCTTCTGAGGCGGTGGTGAACAAGCCACAGTGCTGACAAGCAGTGGAGTTTGGAGGCAGCTGGGGTAGGTATTTCTCAGGACGGCTGGGGAGGCAACCCTGGCTATGCAGGGTTGCATATATTTTAGTTCAGATTGTCATTCTGTCTCCTACTTGTGTTAACCTGAGAAGATTATGTCTCTGGTTCTTTCATTTTTTTTCCCTGATGGTGCTAGGGCCTTATGCTTGCTAGCCAGGCATTTGACCACTTGAGACAAACGTGGATGGTATGGGTGATCATGCCTACTTTAGTCTTTGATGATTTCTTCCCAAATTTGTACTTAGAAAAAAAAATGCACATTGTAGTGCTAAGTCATGGTGAGCTAATAAGTGTTGCTCTGTCCTGCAAAAGTTATGTAAGAGGTGTCTTCTTCTTTGCCCCCTATTTTGTGTTGGTTCTGGGGCTTGAACTTAAGGCCTGAGTGCTATCGCTGAGCTTCTTAGGCTCAAGGGTAATGCTCTCCACTTGCGCCACAGCTCCACTCCTGACTTTTTGGTAGTTAATTAACAATAGGAATCTTACAGAGTTTCTGCCCAGCTTGGCTTCAAATTCAGATCCTCAGACCTCAGCCTCCTGTGTAGCTGGCATGAGCCACCAGCACCCAGCTCAGCGCAGCACATCCTGTAGGTAGCTTAAAGCTAAACCTGTTGGTCATTTTTATTTCGTTTTTTAAAGATTCAAAACTAGGTGCACCTTGTACCGAAGATTTACTGCTAGTAAAATAGCAGACACACTGACCAGGTCTAACAGGAGGCCAACACCTAACACTGGAGCACAGTTTCTCCTTTGCTAATGGTTACCTGCTTGCACATAAGTGACGGAGAGTGAAGCAAGCTACAAAGCGCTGCCTGGAGACTGCAGAGAGCAAGGGCTATGCCTTCTGATTGCACAGCAGAGAACAGAACCAAGCAGCTTACAAACCCTTTAGTCCAGAAAATACAAAATGCCCTCCGAATACACACTGGGGGTTACTGTGTGCCAAACTCCCGGCATTGTCTCAGTGAATGCTCACCTCATTACTGCCTTCTTCCAGGTGAAGGCACTGAGGCTTAGAGAGGTTCAGTAACTTGGTCAAGACCTCATCGCTAAGACCAGAGCTGGGATTGAAATCTAGATCTCATTCTAGAGTGGTTGTGTATTGTGGTTGTAACTGCCATGGATATTGTCTTTCACGGATAAACTTCCCTGTTAATGGATGGTCAAAGAATGTCAGTCGTGACTGAATCACAAGTTAAAAATCAATCACGTTAAAAATTAATCACGTTAATTTTTTTCAATTATCAGTGTTTGGAATGAATAATTTCTTTTTGGAACTCAAATTTTACTAAGAGACAGATACAAAAAGAAAAGATCAAGGACATGTACAAGCACTCAAGCCTGTCATTGTGGGGTGGAAATCAGGGGACTGTGGTTTGAAGCCAGCCAGAGCAAAACAGGAGTTTGTAAGATTTTATCTCAACCAACGCCTTGGTGTGATGGGCTATAACTGCTGTCCCCATACATATGCATGGCCTATATATAATATCAATGTCTATTTCACAGTCTAACACATACCTATTTGCAGCGTGGGAATGTTTGAAGGGATCAGAAGGGGAATAAAACGTTAGAGGGTGAACAGCACTGAAATACTTCATGGGTGAATGAAGCTGGAAAAAAAGGAACCTTCTGAAAGCTGTTGAGTCCTATGGGGGAGGGCGCTGGGGAGGGTGGGAGTAGATGAGGAGGACAGATACATCCTGATCAAAGTACAGTTTATGGTGACGCCCCTGTGAACAGTTAACCTGCATTTTCAAATATGAATGTTAAGAAGTTGAAGCATGTACTGTCTGGGGGGTGGGTACAAGTTGTGGGGTGGGGGATGGACAGATAGAAGGAGGGCGCTTTCTGTACAAGTATGAAAATGGAACAAGGAAGCTTGTTGAGGGTGGAGAGGGAGGTGGGAGGAAGATGAGGAGACTCGCACAAAACAAAACCTGCACTCGCAGGAATTGCCAACACGTGTGGCAATTTAGCTGAGAAAGAAAACCAACTCCTTTCACAACCTCCTCTACTTCACGGTCCACTTTCAAACCAGATTATAGGATTAACAAGTCTTGATATTCAAAGCTGTCAGTGATTTTGGGGGCCAGGTGTTTATTTTGGCTCCTTCCCTACCATCTAGAATAGTACTTGAACATAGGAGGCGCTGCTCTGTAAGCGAGTCACATGTGCCAATTCTGTCCATTTTCTTTCAATGATTTAACTCTGTTAGGCCCAGATTTGCCGATGATTTCTCATTTCTCCAATATTTCCTTAGCAGGGTCCTGCTGTTGCTACCTGTGGCCACTGAGCTGAGATGACTGAGCCAGGAGGGAATCATGAGCTCATGCTCACTGGGCCTTTCCTGCCTCTGCAGGACCCTCTCACGTCCCTTCTGAGAACAGACAGCGCGTAGGCCTGTCCTCCTAGCACTAAGTAGGCTCCGCAAGAGAGTGGTAAGTTCAAGGCTAGCCGGGGAATGAATGAATGGACAAATGCATGAATGAATGAGTATCCTTCCTCTTTTTTCATTGTAAAGGTGATGTACAGTGGGCTTTCAGTGCTGAGTCGGGTAGTGAGTCCATTTCCTCTTAAACAGTGTCATCCCACCCTCATTCTCTCCCAGTTTTTCCCCTCTCAGCTTTCCTCCCCCGAAAGTTGCGTAGTTCATTTCCAACCCAGTGCCTAGGGGTTTCACTGCTGAGTGGGTTCGCCCTCTGTCTCACCGTTCTGTGCTTGCTATGTCCTGTTTGTCTGGGCCACACAGGCCTTTCCCTATTTCTCCCGTCTTTGGCTTTTCCAGCTTGTATGTAGCTCCATGCCTCTGCCAGTCCCCAGCCCTTCAGCTTCACCAGTCAAAGCTAATTAAGGGAGATGGTTACACAGGAGTACCTGTGATCTACCTTCTTAAAGATCCTCTGAGCTGGTTGCGTAAAATGCAGAGGTTTGAACTTCTAAAAGACCACATATTAAGAGATTCTCAAACCATACTCTAGACTCTGGTCTGTAAGACTGCTTCTATAAAACAGCCCTCGCTCTGGCTTTCCACCTGACCGTGAGCTCTTTCTCCCCCACACATTCTCCCAAGCACGCATTCAACTATGGTGGTGCTAGCTACCATTAAACCTTTACCAGGGCCAAGACCATGCTGTTTAGACTTTCAGCTTCCAATAAGTCTCTTCTTTAGGTACTACTATGTGTTATAGTGACGGAAAATGGCAAACATTACAGGCAGTGATACAGAGAAAGAGGCATAGGTTTTAAAGCCAGAAAAACCCAGAATCAAGTATGATTGTGTCTACCTTCTAGACTCACTCTTTTCCTCTAAATCTCATTCTCTGTCCATGATATTAGTGTTGTTCCTATACAGGTTGTTGTGAGAACTCAATGTTCTGGGATTTAGCATACTAATGCACAGGCACTGGTAGGTACGTAATTATCTTCTCTTTCCTTCCTGCAGGGGATTGGTAAGTGCTTAATGGTCAGCTATCCAAAACAAAACCTATGTTTGCACATTTCCACGGCGTAGATTCTCCTGGTGAGGCTGATTTCAACCCACTAAACTGAACACAACGCTGGAAAGAGAAAAACACAGCATCCCTGCAGGCCAACCCAAGCTGCCCCTTTCTCTCACTCTTCACTTGTACCTCTTCCTTGTTTTCAGATCTCATTCAAAAACTTCTGGTCGGCATGGAAGGTGCATGCCTGCGATCCCAGAACTTGGGGCAGAGGGGTAAAGCGTCCATGGCCAGGGTGGTGTGCATTCCGTCTCAAAACAACAGCCATGACATGGTGATATTCTTCCTGGAGGCATCCCAAGATGTGAGCAGCCTCCTCTGCTACTTGTTCTGCCGCAAACACAAGCCAATCCCAATGGAACAAGAAAACCGTGGAATCGATCCCAACAAGTCCCCCCTTGCAGTAAACTGAAGCCATGTAACTCGTTCCCACTAGTGGAGTGTGCGCAGAAGAAATGACTAGGTCAACCTAAGGCCAACACGTGTGGGAACTGGGGCATGACCCTACAGAGGCCGGAGATGCAACACAGTGGAGACTTGCATCCTGAATTGTAAATGACAACAGAGGCAAAGGCTTCCACCAACACACGCTGCACGTGGAGCTTGCCGAAACCAGCTCAAAACCACTGCAGTGGCTCCTCAGCATGACCCTACCAATCCTGACTGACTGCACCCGGATGGTGTGACCCGGCCACTCTCCTGTGGGGAATTCCGTATGCATGATTGATGTCGTTCACGTGCCAATGACATACAAAGAAAAGCAAGGACCATTTGGTGTGGTGAAAATTTTTCTACCAAGAATCTTAGGCTTGAAAAAAGGTTTCTTTTGAAACATCCTGTAATAATGGGATATGTGTGGAAAAATAATAGAACAAACATCAATATGCCAGCCACACAAGTGTGACACAGTTTGACCTTTACACTTCCACTCTTCTTAACAATAAAATATTATATCAAGACTGTAATATAAATCACCCCTTAGAATTCATAAAGGATTTGCTCCAGGACTACTGTGATATCAAAATCTGAGCATACTCAAGTCTCTTATAAGAAAACAGGGCACGATATCTGCAAATAAACCCATGCATATTCTTCTTTTTGCTTTAAATCATCTCTAAAGTGCTGATACAGTGCAATGCAATGCACTGCGATGTAGAAAACAAAAATCTCCTAATCATATGAGTGCCCAAATTTTTAGACAAAAATCAAATGTCCCATTGTTGTTTTCTCACACAGCCCTCTGGATCTCTATTTCAAACCTTTCTTTTAATAACTCATAGTATTAACAATATTTATACTTACCAGTTACCTAGCAACCATTAGACTGTGGATAGTGACCACAGCTGTTCATTTCTCCACATTTCCCGTGGAAGGCGGGGAAAGCCAGTGTCCTGGAGCCAATCCCCTGAGGACACAGAGGACATCCACAAACACCACATGTACAGTGTGTACAAGCATCATAGGACATGGAACATCCTGGAACACAGCCCACAGGGGCAAGGGAAGAGCTCTGTGTGGGTAAGAAGTGACAGCTGGCTTTTGTCAGGTGGAGCTTAGAAAGAACGGCGTATCTTTCAGAAGCATCCATTTTATTCATACATTAGCGTCTCGGTGTGGTGAGATGATGAGAGATCAGGATATGAATAACTGAGGTGTTGAAGTAATGTTTCGTTTAAAGATGAAAGGAAGGATGGACAGTCTGTAGAACAGAAGACAGTATACGCATTAACTCTTACCTAAATCCAAAGACTTCAAAGAAATTAGGGCAAGCTTGGGCTCTGTGTCCCCCTATTCCTGCCCTCTGAACCCTCACCCAGTGCTCAGCTCAAGACTCAGTAGTGCTGCCCGGACTTCCATAAAGTCCATACACCATGTTCTGCGTAACAGGTGAGCACTCCTGAGCAAGCAGCTCCCCATGCGGCCTGCTCAGGATCTACCCTAACCCGTGAGCACTCCTGAGCAAGCAGCTCCCCATGCGGCCTGCTCAGGATCTAC
Organism: Dipodomys merriami; assembly: GCF_024711535.1. Classification (NCBI taxonomy): domain Eukaryota; kingdom Metazoa; phylum Chordata; class Mammalia; order Rodentia; family Heteromyidae; genus Dipodomys; species Dipodomys merriami. Next base: position 852,979 of record NW_027206313.1, on the reverse strand, counting down.
CCTAACCCGTGAGCACTCCTGAGCAAGCAGCTCCCCATGCGGCCTGCTCAGGATCTACCCTAACCCGTGAGCACTCCTGAGCAAGCAGCTCCCCATGCGGCCTGCTCAGGATCTACCCTAACCCGTGAGCACTCCTGAGCAAGCAGCTCCCCATGCGGCCTGCTCAGGATCTACCCTAACCCGTGAGCACTCCTGAGCAAGCAGCTCCCCATGCGGCCTGCTCAGGATCTACCCTAACCCGTGAGCACTCCTGAGCAAGCAGCTCCCCATGCGGCCTGCTCAGGATCTACCCTAACCCGTGAGCACTCCTGAGCAAGCAGCTCCCCATGCGGCCTGCTCAGGATCTACCCTAACCCGTGAGCACTCCTGAGCAAGCAGCTCCCCATGCGGCCTGCTCAGGATCCATGGGCCAGCCAGGAGTGCCTCCAGGGAGTGTTCCCCAGACACGTCTGTCCTGCCCCACATACGACCCTCATCTCCACCAGCACGGGGGCTGTGTTACTGTTCTCTGCACCTGGGAGGAAATCTCCACTGCCCCTTCTCAGGATCAGTTACAATGTGAAGAACCCACAGACGGCCTTGAAACATTTGCTGAACATGCATATTCGAGCTGAGATCACCAGAGGAATTGTCACTTCAGAAAGGTCTGTTGGCTTGTCTTTCCTACAGGAAGCAGGCCACACAGGTTTGGGGGAGGGGGGCTGGGGAGGAATGTCTTGCATATACCAAGCCAGAAAATAGCCTTGACCACCAAGACAGTTGGTTCATGCTATAATAAACCTTAAAAGACAAATCTACCCGAATAACCCTTATTTTCCACTAACTGCTACATACCACACTAAGAGATATCTCTTAGTAACATGTCTAGTATTTACTACACTCATTCAGAGATCATTTGTCATATTATTTACTCATAAATTTACTGTTCATTTAAAATGTGTGAGTGTCATAAAGCCCTCAAGGGACCACAGATTTTTTTTTTTTGGGGGGGGGGGAGGTGTTGGTCGTGGGGCTTGAACTCTGGGCCTGGGCGCTATTCCTCAGCTCTTCAGCTCAAGACTAGCGCCCTCTACCACTTGAACCAGTGACACTTCCAGTTTTTTGGTAGTTGATTGGAGATGAGAGTCTCACAGACTTTCCTGCCCAGGCTGGCTCTGAACCTCGATCCTCAGATCTCAGCCTCCTGAGTAGCTAGGATTACAGGCATGAGCCACTGACACCCGGCTTGGGACCATAGATTCTTGATGGAGAAAAAAACTGAAGTATGGCCTTCTTCAGCTGAACTGTTTCTCTTTTTAAAGAAAGTGGTACTCTGCTAAAAATTTGTAAGCCAACTGAGATGGAGCTCTATGAATAAATGTTAAACTCAGTCATCTTACTCCCGTTACTGGGAGTATGTCCACATGGAGAGGCCCATAGCTGTTGGTACGCTGAAAGCAATTCTGGGAGGGATCAGCATAGTCCAGGGCAAGTGAGCAGGCACCTGCTATTCTAGAAGGGCTGCATGTCCTGCAGAAATCTTCCCTGAGGGATACTCCTTTCAGGGCAACTCTTCACAAGAGTGACTGCTTACGAGATGGCATTGATGAAAGGCTGTCTCTCTGCACTTGGACCATCAGGGCCATGGGTAGATACGGAAACACCTAGACGATTGTGAGAGCCCGCACTTCTATCCCATAATGTTTGCCTGCAATGCCTTTAACCTGGATGATTCTCTGAACACATGTTACCAACTGCTCAACTTGGAAAAACAAAATTTGAAGAAAAAAGTATAACACTTCAATGCGGTGTTTTCATTTTTAATTGGTCATATTCTTCGTGGGGACCCTCTCCTCCCAGCATGTGCCAATCCTGTGTGATAAAGTAAACTAGCCTGCTTGCTTGTTCTCTACAAACCAATTAAGTATTGGAGGTCACATACTGAAAATAAATATAGGTTGCTCTTACATTAAAGAGACTCGAAGAAAAATAAACAAATCATCACAAAATAAATACTCAATTGTAGATTATTATAGTCGGAAGACCCCTACTGAGGCAGGCAAGCCCACTCGTCGTCCAGAGTGACAGAGCCCACCGCAACAAAGCTGTTAACAAAGAAGCAACTTGATTGAGAAGGTTCCTACACTGACTGGCCAGGGATGCAGCACAGGCTCGGGAGCTGATACTGCGATCCTGAGCGGCCCACGTACTTTGTTTTTTAAAGGGAAAATTCACGAGGTCAAGCCTGGTCATGTGCAGGTGACCAATGAGATCGCCACACACACAAAAGATTGCACAGTCATACTAGATCACATGCGGTGGCCAATGAGGTTACAGTTTGTCACATAATGGCTGTTTAAACCAGCCAGTCACTTTTGGTTCAAATGACTCACAAATTCAGCAGGTAAGGCGGGGCTTCCGGTAAGCACGTGGAAAAAGTGGAAAAAGTCGGAGTGTACAGTAAGCTCCTAGTGTTGCCAGTTTGAGCCAGATTACAACCTGATTTACCAGTCAGTCCTTAACAGAACAATCAAGGTGGGTTAGGTTGTTAAGGGGAGGGGAAGCTAGGGAGACCTAGAGGCTTCTTTCCATTCAGGAACTGGGCTGGTTGGAGCCAAGGTCTAGTTTACCTTGTTTAAAGGTTTTTTCCTCCTAAAATCCCTAAAGCAAAGACAAAGCCTGGAAAGAAGCTATGCCAGCTCGAGTCTCCTCTCAGGGCCTACTTCAATTATGAGAAATGTTTTGAGGGAACAGTCTGAGAAAATGACAGGGCGGACTAAACTAAACCATGAAGAGGTAGAGGTAGGTTTCATAAGATCTCTTTGAGGAAATGAAGCATAAACCAAGATATCAAGAATTAGTGATAGCTCTTCAGATAAGAAGGATTAAGGATTAGTCCTGAGGGTACTGAGGGTCTTCCAGGTCGAAGAAGAGCAAGCAACAAGTCTCTGGAACACAGACGAAACCAGAGGCCAGCACATTAAGTGAAATAAACAGACACAGAAAGACCAAAGCCACAGACTCAGTCATTTGTGAAAAACAAAAAGTTAATCTCATAGAAGAATGGAATGGAGGCTTGGTCCCCAATATAAAGGGTTGAGATGATGGAACTGATTCTGCAATGAGTTCTGATTTTCTTTTTTCTTTTTTGTTTTTGTCGGTCATGGGGCTTGAACTTTGGGCTTGGGCGCTGTCTCTGCAACTCTTCAGCTCAAGGCGAGCACTCTATCGCTTGAGCTACAATGCCACTTCCGGTTTTCTAGTGGTTTATTGGAGATGAGAGTCTCATGGACTTTCCTGCCCAGGCTGGCTTCGAACCGCAATTCTCAGATCCCAGCCTCCTGAGTAGCTAGGATGACAGGCGTGAGCCACCGGTGCCCGGATGACTTCTGATTTTCTATAGCATGAGCATAACTATTGTTTATAGCAATATATACTTTAAAATAACTAGAAAGAAGAGCACAAAAGTTCAGAATATGTAGGAATGATTTATGTTTGAGGAAATGGAAGTTGTATTGCCCTAATTTGACCATTATACATTCATTATATATACATGGAATTATCCTGCATACCAATATAGCATTAAAAGTAAACACACAATGTCATTTAAGCTATAATGCTATTGTTGGCTCTAGATGGAGACAGTGAAGGTCAAAAGGATCTGGCAGATTTCAGGTACATTTTGAAGAATAAATTCATATATTTCAAATCTACATGACTTGGAGATGAATTGGATATATATTGTAAAGAAGTTGTGAGAGATATTCCTGGTTCTCTAGCATGAAAATTGACTGGATAGGTGAACCATTTCCTGACATGCTCAAGATAGGAGGAAAGTCAAATTTGAGAGTAGGAGTGTCAATAGTTCAGCTTAAGATGGGAAGAAAATCGTTTTGAGTTTGTGAGACTTCCAAATGAGGCTATCCAGTAGGTAGTGAGAAATGGAAATAGGAAGATAGAGTTGACAGAATTTATATAATATTAATGTTTATTAATAACTTATAGAATATATTTTATATGTGCAAGTTATATAGATGCAAGTCATCTTCAGCTCTTCAGCTCAAGGCTAGCACTCTACCACTTGAGCCACAAAGCCACTTCTGGCTTTTTTCTGCTTATGTGGTGCTGAGGAATCAAACTCAGGGCCTCATGCATGCAAGGAAAGCACTCTACCACTGAGCCACCTTCCCAGCCCTTCAATGTTGTTTTGATTTGCATTTCTTTTATGGCCAGCGATATTGAACATTTCTTCATGTGTCTATTGGCCATTCTTATTTCTTCTCCAGAGAAGTCTCTTTTTAATTCTTTAGCCCACTTGTTAATGGGGTGGTTGTTTCTTTGAGGGTTTGTTATTGGGGGCATTAATTTTTTGAGTTCTAGATATATTTTTAATATGAGACCCTCCTCTGTTGTATTGCTAGTGAAGATCTTCTCCCAGTCTGTGGGCTTTCTGTTTATCTTGCTAGCTATGCCCTTTGCCATGCAGAAGCTCTGCAATTTCATGCAGTCCCATTTGTCCAACCTTTCTTTGATTTGTTCTGTTTCTGATCTTTATTTAGGAAGTTTGACCTGTGCCAAGGAGCCCTAGCATATCCCCTATCCCTTCCTGTAGTATTTTCAGGGTCTTTGCTCTTACCTCAAGGTCTTTGATCCATTTGGAGCTCATTCTGGTGCAGGGTGATATATAAGAATCAAACTTCAGGTTTCTAAATGTGTGTAGCCAATTCTGCCAGTGCCATTTATTGAAGAGGCTGTCTTTCTTCCATCTGATATTTTTGGCTCCTTTATCCAAGATTAGGTGGCCGTAGGTCTGTGGGTTCATTTCTGGGTCTTCAGTTCTAGTCCATTGGTCCTCAGGCCTGTTCCTGTGCCACTACCACGCTTCTTTTATAACTACAGCTTTATAATAGAGTTTGAAGTCTGATATTGATGTTCCTACAGCACTGTTCTTCCTGCTAAAGATTGTCTTTATATGAAAGTGATTCTATAGGATAGATTCCTACAAGTCAGAATAGATAAAACTTGGATAGAAACTGCTGAATTGCCCATTACAATTTATACTCCTTCGCAGTGGCCTTTCATTCACACTCTTACCAAATCTATATAGTATGAATCTTTTTATTAGCACCCTTACATAAATTTTAATGTCCTATATCACTATTTATGAATAAATGTGAAAAAACAAATCTGGCTTTGATTCACTTCATCCCAATTGAATAATCTTCAAAGGAAGTAAGCCAGTTGTATTTCAGCCTTTGTGGTCTTTACCTGACCTTTCTAAAACGATTATTAATGTTTTATAAGCATTAGCCCTTGCTGTTATGTTGCAGGCATTTTCTCCTAGATCACCTCTTGTCTTCTGTGCATTTGGGGCAATGTCTGTCATGAAGACACTTTCAATTCTATAAGAGCACATTTGTGTCTTGTGCCTGACCCTTCCAAAAACTCAAAGGTAAGCTTTGCTTTCATTTAGCATAGCAAAGATTTGGCTTTCATCCTTTGGGATCTATACTGAAAATTTATATAATGCATCCATGAGACAGGAATGAACTTTTTTGTTTACATGACTGGTTTTCTCAGTAAGCATTTACTGAATATACCATCCCCCTACTGATATGAAAAGCCATTGATATAAATGTTAAAATACTCATTTCCCATTGATAAACACACCAGTGTTAATTAATTAAAGTTGGTGTAAGGTGTTCTTTCAGCAATAAGAAAAAAAGAGATTTACAGAAACAGGACATTAGTTCCTAATAATAAAATACTGGTCTCAGCATATGTGCCCCTATCTCTTTGGCAGGAGGTCCTACAACCAGCTCAGCTAATGGCAATCCATTACAGAACCTCTGCTTTAAAGGCGAGTGTAGACTGTATCACGTCCTAACCCAGCTCTGCAGGGTCCATTAAGATTAAGATGCTGTCTTAGCTTCCATAGTTCCCTGGCTATAGGAAGCTCTACAGCTTAGTTCAGAGTAGATTCTTCACCTCAGAAGTAAATGTCAAAGGAATATCAATAAAGGTTTCAGGCAACCATATGCTGTTTGTATGAGGCTTGCCACAGGAGATCAGTAAGACGATGGTCAACAATGGATGAGTAGTTCTAAATCTCTGGTACTTGCCCTATGAATACCTAAGAGACCTCAACTGGAATTTCTCTAGAACAAAACTAACCAGCAAGAATTCTAGATTTAATAGCTAGTAAACTAAAGGCCTATTGTCAAAAGGGAATAGAGAACTGACCTTTAACACACACACACACACACACACATACACACACACACACACACACACACACACACACACACACACACACACACACACACACACACACACACACACACACACACACACACACACACACACACACACACACACAACCACATCCTAGCACTTTAATGAAGTTTAAACACAAGATGTGCTACTGACTAGAAGCCAGGCAACTTCTACCACTTATTTTCTTTATTGGAGCCATGCTATGTGAGAAAAGTTCTCAACTCAGAAAAAGGTCCATCTTATTTGGCTTTTCCTACTGTTATAAGACTAATAAAACAGGAGCTAGGATTCTGAGTTGAGTTAGTCCTCCTAGTGTTTTCATTCAAACCAGAGTGGTTTATTAAATACTTCTCAAAATCCCTGATAGCAAAATGGCCACTAGTTATTAAGCAATTTGTGTATGCCAGTCGGGATCCTAAGTACTACATTTTAATTCTAGTATTTCCAACAGCCCTATTAAATAAGTATCTTTGCCCTTCTTTTACAGATGACAAAGAAGCTTAAAGAAGCTGAGTGACTTAAAGCTAGCTCATGACATGGCCTGATTCAGACCTGGTCCAGCTCATTCTGGAGGTTATGTTCAAAGTAAGGACAAGATTGGAGGACTACAGCAATGCATGTTAGGCAAGTGGACTATATAATATCTGTATAGCAATAAGCATACTAGAAATTATGTTTTATATCATTTTTATTGAAAGAAACGATACAAAACTATTCCATTTGATTAAAAACCAGGTTCTATGAGTCATCTTATAGCTGTGGAGCTGTGGTTTTTATTTTAAGAGTTGATGCTTAGTAATCAGATGATTTTTTTTTAACTGAGTTTTTTTTTTCCCCCTCTTGGACAAAAGGCAGGCTCATTAAAAGGCAATCCAAGTTAACAACTATTTTGTCAAAATTTTCATACTCCTACTACAAATGTCTTAATTTTGTTTCCAGCTATAGTTAAAAGTAGATTGTCTTTCCGTACTGAGTGAAAGGGAATAAATCTCTGCTTAATGCTGGCGCTGACGCCATTAGATTTGTGTCAGGGATATATAGTTTGATTCTATTATAAGTAAGAGACTTGGTTCCATAGCCATGCAGTAAGCATAATCTGTTGGCTTCTAGCCAAATCTGCTGCAATGACTGGTCCAGGTTATGAGAGTGGAGAGCTGAGTAGAAAAGGAAGTCAATGGCTGGTGCATTTCTTATCTTTTACATAGGTGGAAACTATGCATCACATTAGGAAGAAAAGAAATAGCTGGTGAAATGGAACGATTTTCTTTAAAATCTGAATGAAATCCAGAGCTATCTTTTACTTTCAGAGTTCAAAAAACCAACGAAGGTGAATGAAATAAAGTAACTGGGCCAGCTGCCTCCCGTGCAGGCCTACACCTGAGCTATCAAGGCTACGCAGAGCCCCGACGCAGAGGCTAACCCCAGTACCAGGGGAGTGTCCACTGCTCCCTGCCTGCACCAGAGCCTCAACCTGATGAAGAGGAGGTTTGCCCCTCACAGCCTTGAACTGAAAGTAGCTGCGAATGATTTCACCACATCTTTTGTTCTCCTAGATCTAGCCAAGGATGTAATTCAAAACATCAAATCACACTCAGAATATACCTTTAGAATTTTCTTCCCTATCTATCCAATATGTCAGACAAGATGTGATCACAGACTAACCTTGCTCAGGATGTGGATGGTTCTATCAGTAGAGGATGGTAGGAAGCATTGGCACAACTGTCCTTCCTGAGAGGAAATTGTCCCAGAATAATGATCTTGCCATAAATTGAGAAACAGAAACAGGAAGATGAATGGACAAGTTAAGGGCATTTTCTACTTCCTGTACACATTCCAAATATCGTATTTCATTCTAAAAATCACTCTAATAGAGATATTGATAAAGTGGAATATAACCAGCAGGGGGTGCTCAGGACGGTGAACTGCCAGGATGTCAGCCTTTATCATTGGATGATTCTCTCAATGGGACGCTGGATATGCCTGACTGGCCCAATATTCTGTCCTTGAACTGTTCAGACCTGTTCTCAAAACACTTCCTCCCCCCCCAAAAAAAAATGCTCCCTCTTCCATACACTCAACCCCCTCCTAGTCCCTGCCTACTGCCGCCCGGACCATAATCCTTCCCAAGTGGATGGCTTCCTTCCCCTCCATCCAGCACATCACAACAGGGATGGCACAGGTACTCTTGCTCCTCAGTCCTCCAAGCCAGAGTGTCCCCCGGGGCAGGACATGCACTGATAGGATGCCTCACTACACAGGCTGAAAGAAGCATTCAGAAACCCACAGAAGCCTCCGGAGATCCAGAGGTCCAGAGCAGAATCTCACCTGACCACTTCCAGGTTCTGAATAAATTACTTGAACCTGTTTCTCGCACAAGGGTTTTTGTAATAGTTACAGGCAATACCGAGCACAAGTAAGTGCTTGATAAATGTAAGTTACCAACATTAAAATCACCAGTCCAGCGATTCAATCCCCAGCCCTCCCCCCTGAATCGTAATCTCAAAGGCAAGATGCACGGTTTCCCCTTCTTCGCACAGAAGAACAAAGTACAAATGTGTGATTGTGTTGGCTGTGAACACAAAGTTAGATACAAACATCACTGCAACCACAGTCTCTTCTGTTGTGACTGTAGAACACGGTGTCTCCCCCTGGGATACAGCCTGTGGGGTGAGTCCGGAAGATCGGGCCTCTTGGGCTTCGACCCCATCTTCTCACCCTCTGAGAGCATGCAACTCTGCAGAAGCCCCTCGTTCTCTGCTGGGGGTACTGGGAATTTCAAGTGGTGCTCCTGTTTCAGGTGTGTCCACCCGCGCTGGTCCTGTAGCCTCCCACGCTGCAAAGCGTCCCACTGACGCACCGCACAGCCCTCACCCTCCCCGCACTCTCCTCACCCCCCCACCTGTACTTCCTGCCAGGGCCTGTCAGCAAGCCTGCCTTCCCCTGCCTTTTCAGGCAGAATCTGAATGCTTCCAGCGTACTCAGAAGTCCCTGACTGTGTGGGTCCCGCTGCATAATAAGAATCCTTGAGGGTTCTAGAACTGATACCAACAGCGAACATGCCCCTCCTTTAGGCAAGTACCCTAGAATTTGCTTCTAACCAATATCTATTGTCTCACATAACTCCAATCATCTCTACACTGACCTACAGTATCCAATACAATGTTAATGCCACATACATAGTTACTGTACTGTGTTACTTGGGGACAATAACAAGAAAACTATATGTGCATGTTTGATTCGGGTATTATTTTGTGTGCCAATCCTGGGACTTGAACTCAGGGTCTGGGTGCTGAAGTTTTTCCTCAAGTTTTTTGCTCAAGGCTAGCTCTCTACCACTTGAGCCAAAGCTCCACTTCCAGCTTTTTTCTTTTTTCAATGGTTATGGGCAAATAAGAGGCTCACAGACTAGATGGCTTTGAACCTGGATCCTCAGATCTCTGCCTCCTGAATGGCTACGATTACAGGCATGGGTCCCCCAAAACAGATGGCCCACTGTATATATTCTGCAAATATTTTGAAGTCATCTCAAGTTCCCTTATAAATTCCTTAAATTTCCTGAGTGATGTGTCTTTTACTGTAATATCTGGTTTTTGTAAACAGCTCCTAAGCTTTGTAATTTTCTAAGGAATGGAAATCTCTTATTGTCCACAATCAGCCCTTGGGATCCTTTCTGAGTTTAGTAAGTAACTTAGGAAACTCCTGGCCTCTGAATGGGGTCAGTTAGTTACCTGAAAGACCAAGTGATTAGAAGACGGAACTTTGGGGCTTTATTCACTAGCAAGCACTGGAGGTGGAGCTCCATAAACACTGCTGGACAGTGAGATGGTCTACACTTCTGGTTGCTAGGCACGAGGGGTACGGATGGGTGGTGCAGTCAGGACCTGCCAGAGGCAGGCCTCTCCCTCATTCCTTACCGCACCCACTTCTTCCTCTGACTGTACTATCCTTCACAACATCCTCTACACCTCTTTAGTAAATGTAAATGATGGACTTTCCCCAGCTCTGTGAATTGCTCTAGCAGAGACAGCAAAAAGAGGAAGAGGGTCATGGAACCCCCATTTGTAGCAGATCCATCCAAAGTATGGATCACAATCTATGGAATCTGACCCTCTTTCAGAAAGTATAAACAAACCATAAATCACAGTAAAAGTCCTTTTCACAAGAGGACAAGACATCCCATTCTGGTGGCTGCTGAGGACTGTGAACCTCGGTCACCTCTCCTCTGACTACAGGCAGAGGGACCGATCGCACAAGTACATGGGGCCTGAGGCCCAAGACAGGTATCAAGAGGTTTTGCAACATTTCTATTCTCTGTGCATCGTCACTTCCTTATCTTCTATCAGACAGGTAAGGTAGCCTGCTCCTTCTCAGCACTCAACTGCCCACTTTCCCTGCCTCCCTTTGGGCATTGGTTCAAAGCTATCTGATCTGGTGTCTCTCATAAGTCCCCAGATAAAGTTCGTGTTCCCTCTTGCAGTTTCAGAGTTTGGACTGATGGACTTAGGAGACTTGGGTGATAGCTGTTTTAGAACAGCTCAGTTGGGGGGCAGGGAGTTTCCCTACATGCTGCTCACAGAAAGTGTTCCATGCTGACTGTAAGAGTAGTGAGGGGAAAATTGTTAGGTTTTTCCCTAAGCACAGAGACCTAATCTCTTTCTCCTTTCCTGGGGTGCCAGGAAAGCTGCACCAAGTCACTGTGGCCACTGGTACAACTGTGGATACACTGTATCAATAGATACATTCCTGGGGGAACCTGGGCAATGCTTCCCTGGAGGCTCAGACAAACTACAGTGTCCACAATCCTCAGACAAAAACTACAGTGGCCACAATCTTTACACAAAAACTACAGTGTCCACAATCCTCAGACAAAAACTACAGTGTCCACAATCCTCAGACAAAAACTACAGTGTCCATAATCCTCAGACAAAAACTACAGTGTCCACAATCCTCAGACAAAAACTACAGTGTCCACAATCCTCAGACAAAAACTACAGTGACCACAATCCTTACACAAAAACTACAATGACCACAATTCTCAGACAAAAACTACAGTGACCACAATCCTCAGACAAGACCTACAGTGACCACAATCCTCACACAAGACCTACAGTGACCACAATCCTCACACAAGACCTACAGTGACCACAATCCTCACACAAGACCTACAGTGAGCACAATCCTCAGACAAAAACTACAGGAGGTAAAAGGAAACTTATAAGTAAGAAATTTTTTGAAACATAAATAGTATTTTTAAAAGGAGAGTGAAAAATGGAGTATGGAAAGATTGTGTATACAAACAAGGTTTTGGCTTAAAAGCAAAGGATTTTGTAAAATGCAAACAAATAAGGACAAAATCAGGAGGATAAAAGTGTGTTGCAAAGAATTGTGATAAGGTTTATCATGAAATATAGTTGATTTTTTAAAATGCTATGTTGATAAATTTATAAAAGACTCTGAAATTTCCTCCTCAATCCCCAATAAATCTGGGGCACAAAAAAAGTGCACTGAAGATTTTTCTGAGATGACCCCACTCCTTTTTGAGAGTACGTTCTTACTGTTCCTACGTTTTGCATCTTGCTTGACCCTTTTCTCTCAGAGGAATACAAGAACCAAGACCCTGACCAGAACTTTACGTAACAACAGACTCAAGTCCATATTGCACAGTACCTTTTTGTCTCCTCTTCCATCCAAAGGAATCAAGGGGAAAAGTCTTAAGGCCACAGGACCATTCTGTACTCAAAGTCTTTTCTCCAAGATCACAGTCTAGAAAGTTAGCAATCAATTTATTCGAGGTGATTAGAACTTGGGAATGTGAGTCATACAGCTCCACCTCATACAATGCCCACATCCTTGGAACACATCTTTAAACCTTCAATGTTCATGTCCATAGCCCTTCTAACATTCTAATTTTCTGGATTATCGGTTCCCTCGACTTTGGAGATGACAATTTCTACCTCATTCGGCTTCCCGTTATTATGATCATACTTGACTATCATCTGGAATTGTCCTACTGATTAAGTTTAAACCACAGTAATGCATCCTATGACAGGGACCTCTCTTCTTCCAAGGACCCATAGACAGTCTGTCTCCGACCATCTGTCACCCATCTCTTGATCATTTCATGTATAGCACACCAATCTTCTCCCGAACAATGAAACCAGACAATCTCTTGGATGCAAATTTTTAAACAATCACAGGTGGTCTGCCTCCAGTGGAGCCTTGTATTTGCCAAGACTTCCAGGACAGTTTTCCCTAATCTTTCTTCTTATACACCAATATCACGGTAGTGAAAATGTTGTAGGGCATGTTGTTTTAAAATGTGAGTGTTTCCTCCTCTCAGTAACTAATGTAAGTTAATAAAAAATAAAATAATAGTGCCTGAATTTCCACTAAGATCAGACATTTTGTAAAGACAACAACAAGACACCAACTTGATTTTTAGTTGGCATTACTGAAAGAAAAGTAATAATAATAGGCGTATGCCCAGTTTGAACCACACTTAAAGTGTTGGTTGAAAGCCCAAAGAAAAGGATAAGAGAGGTCTTAAAAAACAAACTAAAAGAAGTAAGTGGGGGGGGGGGGTAGTTGTGGAGGTGGGGAAGGAAGGGATGGAAGGGGAAAAACAAAGGAGGAGGCAACAGTGTTCGATAGGAAATGTACTCATTACCTTGCTCCTGTAACTGTAACCCCTCTGTACAGTATTTTTACAATAAAAACATACGAAAAAAAGAAATAAGTAGCATTTCTACATGTGAATAGCAAAGAAAGGACTTCTAAGTGAGGAAACAGCACAAAAAAAAATTGAAGTAACTCTTGGATGGCTGGGGCACAACCATATTGAGAATTAGCATATGTAGACCTAAAGGCCAAATCCTTGATCTTTATGTGTCATATTAAGCTCCATTAGGGCCAAGATAATTTCATTCATCCTGTATCTTTACTAACTCTGGTACAGTACTTCATGCATAGAAGCAGATTATTAAATATCTGTTACATGAAAGAACAAATAAGTGAAACTACATTTACTCATGCATAGTTGAGTCAGGTGACCTAAATGCTGTGAGAAATTCAGGCAAATGGAAGAGGCAGTGTGAGTCAGGCTAGGAAATTTGCACGAGTTATGTGTATTGCTTTATGAGCTCACTAGATGATTCAGAAACTGTTTTCCCAACATTCCTGTAAAAATCAGATGGCAGTAACTTCCTTAAAGTAAAAAAAAAATTTTTTTTAAGTATGCTCACTTCAGAAAATCTGGGGCATATCCCAAAATTTTAATGACTATTTAAATCCTTGTAATCTTTCCAACTAAGGATACAACACCATAACAAAAACATTTTCTCCTGTCCTCAAAGATTCCATTAAAGAGTGATTACAGTGATATGATTTGTCTATTAGCATATACATGTCTACTTTTCATTAAATAATTTATCTATTATTAAACAGATAAACAATTTCCAAATGTTTACTTCACCTCCATAAATACATGTTTAAAATCATCTCTAATAATTTCCATACCTATTAACCCTAACTATACACTGGGCAACAGTGGCTCATGCCTGTAATCCTAGCTACATGGAAGACTGAGTTTGAAAGATCTGTACACAAGGCTAGCTCAGGCATATACCCAAGCCTCCTTCTCACCCAATAGCTGAGCACAATGGTATGTCCCTGTCATCTCAACTATGTAGGAAGCTGAGAGGATTTCCACAACAGGCCAGCCATGGCAGAAATGTTCATGAGACACTATCTCAAAGGAGCTGGGTAGAATGACAATGCCTGTCATCCCGGAAATGATAGAAAGTGTAAAACAGGCACATCACAGTCCAGAGATGCACCCAGGCAAAAGACAAAACTCTACCTCAAAAATAACCAATGTGGAAAAAGGCTGGAAGCCCATGACTCAGCGCCTGCCTAGGAAATATGAGATTCTGGTATCAAGCCTAAAAACCTAAACGTAGTCTTCCAAACTCCGCTGAAGACCTACAAGATGGCCATAAAAGATATATCATCATGCTTACATAAAACATATTAAGAGTAAAAATATGTAGGTTCATCTCAAAGGTAAGTAGATATACATTTCTAACATATTTTCAGTAAACATTCTAGCAGGATTTTGAGGGAGATGTAACAAGCTGATTCTAAAAAGAATAAAGAATACCTAAGATACAAATAACCAAGTTAACCTCCCTCCCTCTCCTCTCCTATACTGAGGTTCTGAACTCCAGGTTTTGTGTTTGCTGGACAGCTGAGCTATGCCCTCTGGTCCTTACCTTATTTTGAAACCCAAACTATATGAATGACAAAATGAAACAAGATTGCCTGTCTGTACACAGTGGTGGCCATTACACAGACTGTGTTGCTGCTTGGATGTCTACCTATTTTTTTTTTTAGCCTTTGGTTTTGAGTCTAAAAGTTTCAGATTCCAGCTTAGGTCAGCCTAGTCAACAACACTTGTAGAGGATCTGGAACAGAAAACCATTTTTTTAGTGTAAACGAGAAGGCAGAAGTGGGGATAGACAAGGGAAGCACCATATATTTAGGTGTTGCTCCTGTAGTTACATGTTAATCCTGAAATAAACTAAGAAGAAATGGAAAAATTTTACTTAGATGAATTAAGATAAATCACAAGACCACCACAAAGGAATTAATAGTGGCACAGAAACAAATAGATGGAACAAAATAGGAAGCCCCAAAGTAGACCCACATGTACGTGGAAACTGTATATAATATAGATGTCATCCAATTCTATAAGATTGATTATTGAGTAAATGGTATTAGGAAAACTGGAGACAAACATACTAGGTTTTGTAGTTTATAGGACTTTAACCTATACCCCCTCTAAAACTAGAATGATTATATGTATCATTATTACATAATTACTATATGTTAATCATATATAACATTGTTATTAAGTATATATTTAGATATATTAGTAATTTATGATATATTAAAGTGTATATATTTATAAATATAAATGTTATATAATATATATAATAAAATGTATGTTATACATTATATAGTATATAGTACATATCTAGTGTATTGTATATAATATAGTATATATAGTACCATATATGTGTGTGCTATATTATGTATGTACTATATCTCATATATTATATAGTATATAAAATATGTAAATATAGTATATAAAATATAGTATATATACCCTATATATGTATTCTACTATATTTTGGGGGAATAATGACAAGAAAAATGTATATAATATACAGTATATTATATACACTATAGTATATGTATATAGTATATGTATATGTATAATATACATATACTATACTATATATAATATATATAGTATATTATACAGTATATTATATACTGTATAGTATATGTATATAGTATGTGTATATGTATATACAGTATATTATATACAGTATAGTATATGCATATAGTATATGTATATATATAGTATATGTATATGTATATAGTATATGTATATGTATATAGTATATGTATATGTATAGTATATGTATATGTATAGTATATGTATATGTATATGTATATAGTATATGTATATGTATAATATACATATACTATACTGTATATAATATACTGTATATTATATGTATACTATATATAATATACAGTATATTATATACAGTATAGTATATGTATACTGTATAGTATATATTATCTATAGTATATATAGTATGTATAATACATAGTATTTATCATATGTAATGTATAGTATGTATACTAGAGTATATACTATCGTATGTGTGCTATATTATATACTTTGTATACATACTATACTATACATAATATGTATACATAGTACATATATATAGCTTTATATACTATGTATAACGTATATACTATAGTACATGTATTATATTAGTTGATCATCTCCTCTTGTATATATTTGCCATTTGTGTTTCTCTGGTATGATGTGAGTTCTAGATCTTTTTTTTTTAAATCACCATGCCCATGCATCTTTTGCCTACATGAGGGCTGCTGTTTCAAATCGTGCACCAGGTAAATTCTTGTTAAAACTTTTGAATTATTTTGAAAGAAGTCAGGGAGCAAGCAGTTTGCAACTTGAGAGAAAGAATATTGCAGGCAAGGGAAAGATAGCTGCGAAAGCCTGAGTCAGGAATGTATTTATGTTCTAGGATAGCAAAGGACCTGAACAGGCTGCAGAAGTGGCCAGGGGAGAGTCTAAGTAGATAAAGCTAGGGGAGTCACTGGTGTGACTTTGTGTGCCCTTTTGACTTTGCTTTAATTTGAGTAAGGCAGCAAACCAGATGGTCTTAAAGTGGGTGACATCTAATTTATGTTTAATAAGATTGTTCATAATGATCTGTTATGTAAATGTGATCACTATTGACTTCAAGATATCTCTTACCTGGTTAATAGTCTCCTATAATCATAAAACAATGTAAAAGAAAAATGTCACATAGTTAAACATTGTGTAAGGGAACAGAAAAGCACTACACATTACTCTAAACATAATGCTACCAACTAAACAAGCAAAAGTCAATTCTGATTGGTGCCCACCCATACTTTCAATAAGTGAAAATTGTGTGAATCGTTAGAATGTTAGATGTGAAAAGCCATAGAAGTGTATTTTTTCAGTCTGATTTTAAACTAAGTATAACATATTTTAACTTTAAAAACAGGGAGAGAGGAATTCCTCCTTCCAATGTGTATTAAATTTTACAGAGAGATTTAAATAGTCTCAGCAGTTCACAGCCAGCTTACTCTAGATCCACAATGAAAACCTGAGTGACAAACAAACAAGGAAAGCAGGAAAGCAGCCCAGCCTTTGAAAGTAAGCCTTTGAAGTGACTAGTGTTTGGGAACCAGTTCCTTAGAGAGCTAGACAGAAAGTTACTAGGCTAATTATTCAATCTAGCAATGACAGAGAACCTATGTGTGGCTATTTTTCATATCCTCTTGGGATTTTATTATACAGACAGACAATAACAATAGTTTGCTGACTGGGTGTTATGTATGTTTTTCTCTTATGTATAATTTTTGTAGGGAAGTATGCAATTCTTTTTGTGTGACCAGCCAGCTGCTAGACGCTCACATCTGTAATCCTAGCTACTCAGGAGGCTGAGACCTGAGGAACAGGAGACTATTGTTCCAAATAACTACCAGAAAAGCCAGACGAGGAGCTGTGGCTCAAAGTGATAGAATGCTAGCCTGGAACATAACAGTTCAGGAACAGTGCCCAGGGCCTACAGCCAAGCCCGACTACAGGCACCATACATACATACATACATACATACATACATACATACATACATACATACATACATACATACATACATACATACATACATACCAATTTCCATACCTATAACTTGCATCTAGGTTCCTATTTTCTAAACTTTTCTTCATGTCTCTCTCATATAAATTCATATTTCAAAGCCAAATTTTCTGTCCCCATCATAATAAGCACGTTTGCAAGTCATGCACACACACTTCCAAAAATTTATCATGGTGGCATGGTCAAAAGTGGAATTCCACTCAGGCTAATGCATCGTGTAGGAGGAAAGTGGTCTGTGTGTCAGTAGTTCACACTCTGTGATATCACATTCAAATGAACGGTTTTACTTCGCCACACACTTTTGGAGTTTCAGTGATCAAACTTCTTATGCTGCTCCTCTGTAGTGCCGAGTCTCCTTCTAATATTTTAGGCAGCATTCCCTTGACTAGTTGGTCATTCTTCCCACTGTGGGAAAACCACACCCCGTCTGTGCAGGGCAACACGCGGAATTACACACATTCAAGCTCATTCCCTGCTGGAACAGAATCAGTGATCCTGGAAGTTTTCTACTGGGCAGGATGGTGAGGGTGAAGCTCAGACACCCCATTTTTTCCCCACAGCAATAACTGCTGCCTTCCCACTTAGACACAGGCACCATCCTAACGCTTTCACCAGGCCATTTTTATACACAGACAGCCCACGGGGAGCACATAATAACTTCTCCTCCTCTCACCTCCTCCTCCTCCTATCGAAGGAATTAAACCCTAAAGAAAGTGAACATGTGGATAAGCTAATTTAAGAAATTGTGGGTGAAGTTGCAAGCCTGTTTGGGGATGAAGAACTTCTAAACTAGCAGCTTTCCAAACCACAGATAACTGTGGTTCTTCACGTGAGAAGTCATGACACTTATTTATATTAATCAGATGACAATAGGAGTTGCTAAACATTCACATTTCAACTTTCTAAAATATTAAAATATGTGGATGCTCAAGTTGCTTATATAAAATAATCTAGTATTTGAATATATATGTGCATATGTATGTATATACACATACATATATATAGCCAGTCCTGGGGCTTGACCTCAGGGCCTGGGCACTGTCCCCAGGCTTCTTTTGCTCAAATCTAGCACTCTACCACTTGAGCCACAGTGCCACTTCTGACTTTTTGTGTGTATGTGGTACTGAGGAATCCAACCCAGGGCTTCATCCATGCTAGGCAAGCACTCTACCACTAAGCCACATTCCCAGTCCTTGAATATATTTTAAATCAACCTGTGCTTGTTCCTAATACATAATGCAAAATAAATGCTATGGAAATCATTGCTACATTGCATCTCTTAGAAGGAAAGAAAAAGTCTGAATGTCCTCAATATAAACACAATTGTCGTTGCAGTATTTTTGATATAAGGTTGGTCGAAACCACAGATGGAGACATCTTGGGTCTAGAGGGTGATAGGACTGATTTAGGTTGACTTGATGTTTTTTTGTTTTGTTTTGTTTGACTTCGTGGTTTGTTTTTTTAATTTTTTTTTTTGGGGGGGGTCCGGTCATGGGGCCTGAACTCTGGGCCTGGGCGCTGTCCCTCAGCTCTTCAGCTCAAGGCTAGCGCTCTACCACTTGAGCCACAGCACCACTTCCAGCTTTTTTCTTTTTGCTTATGTGGTGCTGAGGAATCGAACCCAGGGCCTCAGGCATGCGAGGCAAGCGCTCTACCACAGAGCCACCTTCCCAGCCCGACTTCATGGTTTTTATGCTGCCAGGAGAAAATATATGTATATCTGTCCACTTGTTTATTGTCTTTCCCTGCCAGAATGAAAGCTCAATCATCTCAGGGACTTTTTTTGTTTTTTGGGGTTTTTGGGGTTTTTTGTTTGTTTGTTTGTTTTTGCGTCCGGTCGTGGAGCCTGTACTCTGGGCCTGGGTGCTGTCCCTCAGCTCTTCAGCTCAAGGCTAGCACTCTACCACTTGAGCCACAGCGCCACTTCGGCTTTTTTTTTTCTGCTTATGTGGTGCTGAGGAATCGAACCCAGGGCCTCATGCATGCAAGGCAAGCACTCTACCAATGAGCCACCTTCCCAGCCCTCAGGGACTTTTTTTCTCTTCTTCTGCTTTGCATGCTACTTAGAACATACTAGGAGCTGTAGAACATACTAGGAGCTCAATAGTTATTTGTTGAGTGAATAAATACATGTCATTACCTAACTATATTGTTCCCTTCTTGCGTCTGTGTGAGCTACCTGGGTCTATCTTTGCCTCTCACTCAATCTTTAATGCTCTCCTAACTCACTACCACATTGCTTTAGAGAGAGTCAACTGCGGTTCACTAACAAACTACCTCAAAGGTATTCCATGGCGCCAGCATGAGTCATCAAAGCTACTATTCCTCAGAGTTTTCACAGTAGTCTCTTGATACAAATCTAAGACATTTACAAGAGGTGAGTCTACACCAGCTGAGGACTCTTGGGAAGTTTACAAACTGTTAAACTAGTAAAACCAATAGTTACTTCTCTTGCATAGACTGAGTTCCCCTCAGTTCACAAGCTGAGCATCAGCAGATGCACAGAAGTACTGAGCCAAGCTTGTCATTTGTAAACAGGATTTTTCTAAGATCCAGTCAGCCTGGAAAGAGAAGCAGACTATTTTAATCCATCTGTTTCATCCTCTCTGTGTCTGCGTGGTGATTCACAGAAGCAAGAGTGGATCTGAACCATGGTGGTTCTCAGATTCACAGAAGCAAGAGTGGCTGTTGTGCACCAAACTTCCCTCATTATCAGTCCTTCTCACATCCCAATCTTATCCAAACTTTTGGATGAACCTCTCCTGAGAGAGTATCTCTGGTGCCATTTGACTCAATTTCATTCAGATGGTTACAGTAGGAAGTACTTTTCCAAACTTGCCAGATTAGGAAAAAAATGTGAATATTATTATTTTTTTTTCTTGGTCATGGGGCTTGAACTCTGGGCTTGGGCGCTGTCCCTGTGCTCTTCAGCTCAAGGCAAGCACTCTACCGCTTGAGCCACAGCTCCATTTCCGGTTTCCTAGTGGTTTACTGGAGATAAGAGTCTCACAGACTTTCCTGCCCGGGCTGGCTTTGAACCAGGATCCTCAGATCTCAGCCTCCTGAGGAGTTAGGATTATAGGTGTGAGCCACCAGCACCCAGCGTGAATATTAATTTTTAAATGCAACTCCCAATGAACTGCAAAATGATCATAGTCGTATAAATCTCTAGCCTCCTGAAAAGCAGACAAGGCAACAATGAAGACAATAATAACACAGACATAGACACATGATGTGTACATATAGTGATGCTCATGGCACCATAACCCACAGCTGTCAAAAAAGCAAGTCTCCAACAAGAGCTGTATGGAGGAACCCAATGTGGAGCAATGCAACTGAGTATCATTCAGACTTCAAAGGAGCATAATTCCGATATATGCTATAACATAAGTAAACACTGAAGGTATTACACTAAATGAAATAAGCTATATACAAAAGGGTACATGTGTAATTTCACTCAAATTTCCTATAATAGTCACAGTCATAGAAATAAATAGGAAGTAGAAGGGTAGTTCCAGGGCTTTAGGGCTAAGATAGATGGGAATGAGAATTAGTGCTTCATGTTTCAATAAGAAACGAGAGAGACATCTCCAGATATCTGTAGTCATCAGTTGTAATAGTTACATAAATATCTGAATACAAATAATGCTATTGAACTGTAAACTTAAACATGATTAGTGAATGTTTTATATTTTATGCTTTAAACATGGTTGAAATATATTTTATGTTTTGTATATATTATTGTATAGATAATTAGAAATAATACACGTTTGGGTATATGCATATGCACATACATATACATATATAATATATCTATATATAGGTATATATGTATATATCTACAGAAGAAGCTCATTGTTGTGGTGTGTGCTTGTCAACCCAACCACAGTGGTGTGAGGTAAAAAGATCACAGTGTAGGTGCTGGCTCATGTAAAAGGAATGACTTTTAGCCAGGCACCCATGGCTCACACCTGTAATCCTCACTACTTAGGAGACTGAGATTTGAGGATCAAGTTTTAAAGCTAGCTTGGGCGGGAAAGTCCATGAAACTCTTTATCTCCAATAAACCAGGAAATGAAACAGAAATTGAGCCAAGTGTGTTCCAAGTGGTAGAACATAGTCCTGATTACAAAAGCTCAAGGGCAGTGCCCAGGACCTGGATTCAAGACCCGGGAGCAGCACGTGTGCGCACACGCGCGCGCGCGCACACACACACACACACACACACACACACACACACACACACACGACATTTAAAAATAGCCAACACAAGATTAAACCAGAGTCATAGCTTAGCATTAGAGCCAATGTCTGGAAAGCACATGGCCCTGAGTTCCAATTCTAGTACTGCCAAATAAGCAAATAAATAAACCACTCCATTTCAACAAAACTAATTTAGAGATAGTAACTACACGCACCAAAACATGTACTAAAGCAGCTGACCATGCAGGGAGTGCCTTCCCCCCATGAAACCAGAAGGGAGGAAGGAAAGAGAAGTGATAAAGCTCTTGCCTAGCATGTACTAAGCCTGGGTTTAATCTCTAGCCCCCTGTGATGATGATGATGGTGGTGGTGGTGGTGGTGGTGGTGGTGGTGTCATTGTAGAAACACCTGCTCACAATGAACAGATCACACTCCTTTTGAATCCTCTCCTGTCAGCAACAGCTGTATTATTCAAGTGTGCTGAATTTGTACTTGTGAACAAAGAATAGGAAATAGAACATCCTTATTAACATTCTACATGTGCTTTTGGAACAAAGCCTTATGCAGTGAATGTTTGTGCCTTCCAAAGGCCATGTATTAGAGCCTTGGCCTCGAATTCAGTGGAATTCGCACGTAGGCGGTAGTTAGGTTTCGGGGAGTTTTGGGAGCCCCCGTGATTTGATCAGTGCTCTTACAAGAAGAGACATGACCCCTCTCCCGGCACCCAGAGCTCTAGAAAGCCCTCATGGGGAGGGACGTCAGCCGGCCTTGCTGTTGTACTGCCCGCCCTGGAACCTCGTGAGAAATAAGTATATCCGTCGGTTAAGCCACCCCATGGGTATTTTGTTAGGATAAGCTGGACACATTTCTAGAGAGGTTGAAGAAAAAAATAGTGTTGTAAAAGGTGTTATGGAGAAAAGCCTTTAGAAATATTTCATTGAGGTGAGGTTTAGAGAGAACATAATGAGCACCATATACGTGCGTCCCACTTTAAGCAATTATCAACACGTGGCATCTGTTGCATGTGGTTCTCTATTTTCGCTTTGTTTTTGTGGAGTATTTTTAAAGCAAAATCTTCACATGGTATCATTTTACCTATAAATATTTCTGTAAGGACCTCTACAAAAGGAAGATTACAAAAACCCAACATGACCACATTTAGCTTTATCATACCCTATAAAATTATTGACATCCTTAAATTAGCCAATGTCTAGTCCCAGAGAATCTTTAAATGGATTAGGTTGCCAAGCAATAATTTTTCAATGAATCTAAAAAAATTTAAGAAGAGGTTTAAAACTAATACTGCAATGTCATTTTTCTGTATTGCCCTGAAAATATAAATCTTGGTGTTCCGATGCTAGAAGAGTATAAAAATAGGCTGTGAATCAAAACCATTAATCACGTCCTGTTATTTTTAGTTACCAGTTTCTTCCTGATATTTTAACTTAGCATCAGTTTACTAAATTTAATCATTATTTTCCAGGGAAAACGTTGTAGATAAATCATGGAAAATTTTGACCAAAAGTAAAATTGAAAGCTAAAGCAAGGTAGTTTTCAGAACCTGTTTCCATGTCCTTGTTTACTTAGTTAATAGTCTGTCCTATAACTCAGCCATCTGCCACAGACATAGTATGACACAGTCTCAGAAACCTCACATCTAGAAATGTAAAAATGAGGAGGGAAGAGATGGTAGGGGAAAAACAAAGGAGGAGGTAACAATGCTCAATAGGAAATGTACTCATTACCTTATTCATGTAACTGTAACCTCTCTGTCCTGTATCTTTACAATAATAAATATATACTTAAAAAATAAAAATGTAAAAATTACAAAATACAAATGACAGTTGGCAGCAGTCCATAGGACCCTCCATACTACAGATAATAACAACAGAAACTTAAGAGGCCACTGGCCTATGAAATATTTGCATTTAGACAAATTTACAAAGTATCACTGGCTTTTTTAATGTTACTATGATCTTTAAGTAGTCATACACAGGAGTTGCTACAATGCATCTTGATCGATATCAACCTTTCCAACATTCTCTTATGCTGCACTCCACAGGTTCTCAAAAAATTGACTGAATTTTGCTGAACTCCAAGTTTCCAACATAACAACAATTAACACCTAATGGTGTAAAATATATCGCCTGGAACTGAGTAGGAAAAAGCTTTTTTTTTAATTAATACATTTTATCTGTATTCAGTGCATTTCCTGCTATGACACAGTTGTACATTTGTACTTAAGAATCTGTGTCAGCAGTCCAGCACTGTGACAAAATGGCTGTTATGAACAACTTAAGGAAGGGAGGGAGAGAAGGAGGGAGGGAGGGAGGAAGGAAGGAAGGAAGGAAGGAAGGAAGGAAGGAAGGAAGGAAGGAAGGAAGGAAGGAAGGAAGGAAGGAAGGCAGGAAGGAAGGCAGGCAGGGAAGGAGGGAGGAAGGCAGGCAGGGAAGGAGGGAGGAAGGCAGGCAGGAAGGAAGGAAGGAAGGAAAGAAGGAAGGAAGGAAGGAAGGAAGGGAGGGAGGGAGGAAGGCAGGCAGGTAGGCAGAGAGGGAGGGAGGGAGGGAGGGAGGGAGGCAGGAAGGGAGGAAGGAAGGAAGGAAGGAAGGCAGGCAGGCAGAGAGGGAGGGAGGGAGGGAGGGAGGGAGGGAGGGAGGGAGGGAGGGAGGGAAGAAGGAGAGAGAGAGAAAGGAAAGAAAGAAAGAAAGAAAGAAAGAAAGAAAGAAAGAAAGAAAGAAAGAAAGAAAGAAAGAAAGGAAGGAAGGAAGGAAGGAAGGAAGGAAGGAAGGAAGGAGAAAGAAAGAAAGAAAGAAAGAAAGAAAGAAAGAAAGAAAGAAAAAGAAAGAAAGAAAGAGAAACAACAAAAGGAAAGAAAGATAAAGAGAGTAAGGAAGGAATGAAAGAACGAAGGATGGAATGAAGGGAGGGAAAGAGGGAGGGAGAAAGGGAGGGAGGGAGGGAGGGACGAGAAGGAGGGAGGGAGGGAGGGAAGAGGGAAGAAGAGAGGGAGGAGGAGAGGGAGGAGAAGAGGGACAAAAGAGAGGGAGGGAAGGAGGGAAGGGAGAGAGGGAGGAAGGGAAGAAAAGAAAAGGAAAAAGAAAAGAAAAAGAAGGTTTATTTTGGCCCATAGTTTCAGAAATTTCAGATTACAATGTGAGCCTTGCTAGGTCTGTCCTGTGGTGGACAGTACCCTGCGTGAGAACACGTGACTGCATGCACTTGTGTGAGGAGACCTCCCAGGACTCAGGCTGCATGCACTTGTGTGAGGAGACCTCCCAGGACTCAGGCTGCATGCATTTGTGTGAGGGGAGACCTCCCAGCACTCAGGCTGCATGCATCTGTGTGAGGAGACCTCCCAGGACTCAGGCTGCATGCATCTGTGTGAGGGGAGACCTCCCAGCACTCAGGCTGCATGCATCTGTGTGAGGAGACCTCCCAGGACTCAGGCTGCATGCACTTGTGTGAGGGGAGACCTCCCAGGACTCAGGCTGCATGCACTTGTGTGAGAAGACCTCCCAGGACTCAGGCTGCATGCACTTGTGTGAGGACACACCTCCCAGGACTCAGGCTGCATGCATTTGTGTGAGGGGAGACCTCCCAGCACTCAGGCTGCATGCATCTGTGTGAGGAGACCTCCCAGGACTCAGGCTGCATGCATCTGTGTGAGGGGAGACCTCCCAGCACTCAGGCTGCATGCATCTGTGTGAGGAGACCTCCCAGGACTCAGGCTGCATGCACTTGTGTGAGGGGAGACCTCCCAGGACTCAGGCTGCATGCACTTGTGTGAGAAGACCTCCCAGCACTCAGGCTGCATGCACTTGTGTGAGGAGACCTCCCAGGACTCAGGCTTCATGCATTTGTGTGAGGGGAGACCTCCCAGCACTCAGGCTGCATGCATTTGTGTGAGAGGAGACCTCCCAGCACTCAGGCTGCATGCATTTGTGTGAGAGGAGACCTCCCAGCACTCAGGCTGCATGCATTTGTGTGAGAGGAGACCTCCCAGCACTCAGGCTGCATGCATCTGTGTGAGGAGACCTCCCAGCACTCAGGCTTCATGCATTTGTGTGAGAGGAGACCTCCCAGGACTCAGGCTGCATGCATCTGTGTGAGGAGACCTCCCAGGACTCAGGCTGCATGCATCTGTGTGAGGAGAGACCTCCCAGCACTCAGGCTGCATGCACTTGTGTGAGGAGACCTCCCAGGACTCAGGCTGCATGCACTTGTGTGAGGGGAGACCTCCCAGCACTCAGGCTGCATGCACTTGTGTGAGAAGACCTCCCAGGACTCAGGCTGCATGCACTTGTGTGAGGAGACCTCCCAGGACTCAGGCTGCATGCATTTGTGTGAGGGGAGACCTCCCAGCACTCAGGCTGCATGCATCTGTGTGAGGAGACCTCCCAGGACTCAGGCTGCATGCATCTGTGTGAGGGGAGACCTCCCAGCACTCAGGCTGCATGCATCTGTGTGAGGAGACCTCCCAGGACTCAGGCTGCATGCACTTGTGTGAGGGGAGACCTCCCAGGACTCAGGCTGCATGCACTTGTGTGAGAAGACCTCTCAGCACTCAGGCTGCATGCACTTGTGTGAGGAGACCTCCCAGGACTCAGGCTTCATGCATTTGTGTGAGGGGAGACCTCCCAGCACTCAGGCTGCATGCATTTGTGTGAGAGGAGACCTCCCAGCACTCAGGCTGCATGCATTTGTGTGAGAGGAGACCTCCCAGCACTCAGGCTGCATGCATCTGTGTGAGGAGACCTCCCAGCACTCAGGCTTCATGCATTTGTGTGAGAGGAGACCTCCCAGGACTCAGGCTGCATGCATCTGTGTGAGGAGACCTCCCAGGACTCAGGCTGCATGCATCTGTGTGAGGAGAGACCTCCCAGCACTCAGGCTGCATGCACTTGTGTGAGGAGACCTCCCAGGACTCAGGCTGCATGCACTTGTGTGAGGGGAGACCTCCCAGCACTCAGGCTGCATGCACTTGTGTGAGAAGACCTCCCAGGACTCAGGCTTCATGCACTTGTGTGAGGAGACCTCCCAGGACTCAGGCTGCATGCACTTGTGTGAGAGAAGACCTCCCAGGACTCAGGCTGCATGCATCTGTGTGAGGGGACCTCCCAGCACTCAGGCTGCATGCATTTGTGTGAGGAGACCTCCCAGGACTCAGGCTGCATGCATTTGTGTGAGAGGAGACCTCCCAGCACTCAGGCTGCATGCACTTGTGTGAGAGGAGACCTCTGGCATCCCTGCTGACTACCATTCTCAACTCAGGCAATGAGTAATAGTGGAGACATTTTCCTTATGGAAGGGCTCCTCTCAGTACTATTTATGTGTCAGCAAAGTACAGATTCTTCTGAATGAACAGCCAATTTGATAAAGATGTCATACCTGTCAAACCCAATGCCTGAATTTGCTGTATCTAAAAAGTTTACCGGGGCTGGGAAGGTGGCTCAGTGGTAGAGTGCTTGCCTTGCATGCCTGAGGCCCTGGGTTCAATTCCTCAGCACCACATAAGCAAAAAAGAAAAAAGCCGGAAGTGGCGCTGTGGCTCAAGTGGTAGAGCGCTAGCCTTGAGCTGACGAGCTGAGGGACAGCACCCAGGCCCAGAGTTCAGGCTTCACAACCGGACCCAAAAAAAAAAAAAAAGTTTACAGGCTTATATAGAAACACATTCCATCAGCCGGAGTACTGTTCCATAGGACAACTTTATTCTCAATTTTAGTAGCATAAATGTATCTCTTAGCCAGAAGCTGGTGGCTCACGCCTGTCATCCTGCTACTCAGGAAGCTGAGATTTAAGGATCACAGTTCAAAGTCAGTCCAGACAGGAAAGTCCATGAGACTTTGATCTCCAATAAACCACTCAGAAAAAGCCAAAAGTGGCACTGTGGATCAAGTGGTAGTGCTCTATCCTTCAGCACAAAGAGACTCAAGGACAGCATCCAGGCCGAGGACTAGAAAAAAAAATCAACCTGCTATATGAAGTTTTAGGCTGTGTTTTTCAGCCCAAATTTAAAAGAAAGAGTTTACTTGGTTTTCTTTATGCAACATTTACTCTTCTCCTAGACATGTGAAGTGGTATAGTGCCTGTAGAACATTTCCCCTATCAGAATGATACATCAAAATCACATGCAATATCTTAATTGGTATGGGGTGTGTGTGTGTCTGTGTGTGTGTGTGTGTATATACTGATACTGGAGATGGTACTCTAGACCTCATGCTGTTGTTTAGCTTTTTAGATCAGGGATGGGGATTTATCACTTGAACCACACCTGGATTTTTTAACTGGTTAATTGGAAATAACACATTTGTCTGGGCTGGCTTTAAACTATAATCCTCAAACCAGTGCCCTATATATGAAAACTTTGTTTTTAAAACAAAACGTGTGTGTGTGTGTGTGTGTGTGTGTGTGTATGTGTGTGTTCACCGAACAGCCCACAGAACAAGTGTGTGTGTGTGTGTGTGTGTGTGTGTTCACCGAACAGCCCACAGAACAAGTCATGGTGGGCACATACTTGTAATACCAGCACCAGGAGGCTGAGCTGGAGAAGGACAACTTCAATGCCACCCTGGGGCATGACACCGAAAAACACCTTCAGAATGGTCCTGAGAGGAGGTGAGCCTTTACACGCTTGTAGGGACCAGTCATCTGACAGTGCTTGACTCTGAAAGAAGGTCTGTCTACGGGCCGGAAGCTGCCTCTAGAAGGCGATCCTATTTGAAGGCAGGCCCTTCTCAACCAGCGCTCCCAGGAGCTAGGGAAACAAACCATTCCTTCCCAGAACGAGATCTGAGGACACAACTCAGGGCCCCCAAGATAGTGGCTCTCGCACAGACACGCAGAACACTCTTTCTCAGATTGATAATGTGGAACATGAGAAAGCTGCATCATCAGTGAAGTACTACACTAGTTTATTAGTGAGATTTTGACTATGATACTTAAAAAGGAGTTTTAGAAGCCTTGTCTTCTCCAAACAAATCACTGAAAGAATAACTTCCACGTCCTTAGGTGATTAAGGTGAGGTTTCTACAGAGTTCAAACACTGGGGGGCGCTGGCTCTGCTTCCTTCTCCCCATCCTGACAGCATTCAGTAGCCCCAACCCTTTCCAGCGCCCTCCCAAGTCCTGGCATTGTCATCAGAGGCTCCTACCAGAGCCGCTGTTCCACACACTAGAGCCAAACAAACGTTTCATGCAGTGACACTTACATCTCCCTCAGCTGGCACTGCCCCAGACACCGTGCAGGCTCAGTATCTCTAAGTAAATAAACCATTAAGCAATAGTATACATTAAGCTATATTTCAATAAAAATCATGCGGTCTGCCTGACTTACACGATATTCTAGATTAAACCTGACTTTCAGTTCTTGAATAGAATATAAATTCAATTTATCAAACTTTTCCAACTCTCATTTCTCCCTTTGAAGTTCTGATCTTTGTCTTTTTCTCCCTTTTTATTTTTCACTTTCTAAGCCACAGTGCTATTGGGAGACTTTAAAATCCTGAAATGCCAGGTACTGGTGGCTTACACCTGTACTCCTAGCACTTCAGGCTGAGATCTGAGGATCGTGATTTGAGGCCAACTCTGGCAGAAAAGTTCGCAAAACTCTTATCTCCAGTTAACCACCAAAAAGCCAGAAGTGGAGGTGTGACTCAAGGGGTAGAGCACCAACCGTGAGTGAAAGCATAAGGCCCTGAGTTCAGGTCCCAGTCAGTACAGGCACATACACCTTTCTTCTCTCTCTCTCTCTCTCTCTCTCTCTCTCTCTCTCTCTCTCTCTCCTTCAGAATGAACAACCAGCCTTTCTCTAATATCACAGGAGGCTCCATTCTTGTTGGTGGTCCCTAAAAAGACCATCTTCTTGGGCAGACAGAAGAAACCACAAAGGTGAGTTTAATGTGAACTGAGCCTGAGACTATAATCTAGAAACTCCACTCCATTGTGGCCACCGTGGGGTGACCAACTGTCCTTCTTTGCCCTGGGTCAAATTGTTGCTTGGGTCATGGGACATCTATGCTAACCCAGGGCATGAAAACTGGGACCTTCTCAAAATCGGGTGAGTGGTCTGGTCACATGTAACCTCATCATTATAGCGATTGAGACTTCCCAATGCATTGAGTTGATATTGAGTATTGAAACTTTTTTAATGCAGCTTACCCAGGATGTTAAATACCTGAAACACTTTTTAATGTTCTTTTTCCTATTACTATTCCTACCAAGACTATCTGCCATATGAATTTAACAACGGCGCACAGGATGCAGTGCTGTATTAATTCCCATCGGAAGCAATTATCTCACCAAGGTTCTGAACAACTCAAAGAAATATTTCTGAAATAACTAATTAACCCCAGCAGAAATAAGGGAGAACACAAGCAAGCAAACAGAACAGAAGTAGGCATGGGTTACAGGTAGCTTTGTTAACACATGAAATTCCTTTTTGCACTAGGTATTGTTCAAAATACCTCGTTCCAGTGCTAATGAAGAAATGGACTGCCAACTTTATCTCCCCATTCTTGCATTTTGAATGTGCAGATGTTATATCAGAATGAGAATTGACACACTCAACCTTACTTAATTACCACGAAGCAATGAAAGAACTGCAACAAGGTAGTTCCACTCAGAATTGCTTGTACAATTGGTTAGGCAGGAAATTCAAAAGTACCTTATACCTTGAGAAATGCTAAAAGCAGCCACCAGAATTGCAGTTTCAAAAATAATTATTGAGAACTGGTCATAATTATATTCATCAGCATGATCTGAAGTTTCTATGCTCTGATCTAAAAATTAAAATCCCTTTTCTTCTTCCACTAGCTGACTTGCTATTTCCCTTTTTCCCTCATTTTTCTGTTCTGCATCTGCCGGGCCTGAAACACTTTCCCCTTGCTATCTCCCCCGTATCATGCTGGCTTCACGACCAGAACTTCCAGCCAGCCTAAGGCAAAGCTGTGCACCACTGATGTTTTTCCTCCCTCCTTTCCTCCTCTAGCTCCATGAGGGACCAAGTATCACAGATAACGTTCTCTGCTCCATAAAACACGATA
Organism: Dipodomys merriami; assembly: GCF_024711535.1. Lineage (NCBI taxonomy): Eukaryota > Metazoa > Chordata > Mammalia > Rodentia > Heteromyidae > Dipodomys > Dipodomys merriami. Next base: position 822,188 of record NW_027206313.1, on the reverse strand, counting down.
CCCTGTTTTATAACCAGGCCTCCAAAAACTTAGCTTCTCTCAGCCCAGAAAAAATTGGGGGGGGGGGGAGAGATGGTAAATTAGAGTTAATTTTAACGTTAGCAACTTGTGACAATGACAACTTTTTTTACCCAAAATATACCTCTGATCAATTATAAAGGGGCTGGGAAGGTGGCTCAGTGGTAGAGCGTTTGCCTTGCATGCCTGAGGCCCTGGGTTCCATTCCTCAGCACCACATAAGCAAAAAGAAAAAAGCCGGAAGTGATGCTGTGGCTCAAGTGGTAGAGCGCTAGCCTTGAGCTGAAGAGCTGAGGAACAGCGTCCAGGCCCAGAGTTCAGGCCCCACAACTGGAACCAAAAAAATAAAATAAAATAAAATAAATCAATTATAAAATGTTTGCTGCGTAGATATGGTGACTTATGCCTGTAATTCCAGCTACTCACAAAACGGAGATCAGGAAGATTATGCCTAGGCTGGCCAGGTTAAAAAAAAATCAGTGTGAGTCCCATTTCAACAAACAAATTAGGTGTGGTGATAAATAGTCTATGAGCTATATGGAAGGCATAAGTAGGAAAAAGGGTCCTACTTAGGCATCCTTATTTTAAAACACACTAAAGCAAAATGTGGTATAGCTTAAATGATAGAGTGCTTGCCTGGCAAGCACAAGGCCCTGAGTTCAAAACCCAGCACCTCCAAAGGAAAACAAAGGTTTGCCTCCAAGTGTGGTGGGACACATCATTCATCTCAGCACTTGCAGATGGAGCAGGAGTACCGAAGTTTTGGCTCAGCCTGACATGTCTAGCAAGGTCTTGTCTCAAAGGAAATGTGCCAAGACAATTAATGATAGACTAGTAAGTAACAATATTTTATCCAACTTCATATTTAGTGCAAAATTTTACACACTATGTATATGACAGTTTAGTAAATAATTTCTTACAAGCTGGCAAAAAGTATTGACAGTGTTGTCATTATCTTCATTTGCAAACTTACCACTTCTGGCAACAGTTATAAGACAAGATCACCTTTTCTTGCAGTGTTTAGGAATTATGCTGTTCTTTTGCTAGTTTTTGCCTGGTTTTGGCAGAACTGGGGTTTGAACTTAGGGCCTCACACTTTGTAAGCAGATGCTCTACAAGTTTCATTATATCTGGCATATGATTTACAGTAAATATGGCTTACTGGGCCATTAATATTGTGAAGTGAAAATTGTTTTGTCTTCATAAGCACTTAAGAAACAGTATTATTTGCATGTTTGGTGCTAATGGCTCAGGTCTATAATTTTCACTACTCAGGAGGCTGAGAATCTCGGTTCCAAGCCAGCCATGGCAGACAAATCTGAGAGACTCTTACTTCCAAGTGAAGAAGTAGAGGTGTGGATCAACTGGTAGAGCTCTAGCCTTGAGCAAAAAAGCCAAGAGACAGCATGAGGCCCAGAGCTCAAGCCCCAGTACTACCACACACGAAAAGGATGAAAATGACAGGGGTTTTTGTTTTGTTTTGTTTTTTGTTTTTGTCCATTGTGGGCTTGAACTTAGGGCCTGGTAATTGTCCCTGTGCCTCAAGGCTAGTGCTCTACCACTTGAGCCACAGTGCTATTTCTGGGTTTTGAGTGGTTTAATTGGAGATGAGTCTCACAGTGACTTTTCTGCCTGGGCTGGCTTCAAACCACAATCCTCAGATCTCAGCCTCCTGAGTAGCTAAGATTATGGGCATAAGCCACTAGAACCTGGCTAAGAAAAATAATTATTTGCAACTTACTTTCTCATAAAATTTCAACAGCCATGGATTGGCAGTTACAAAATCAATCCCAAAGAAAATGTAAAATTAATAAAAACCATTTCTAAAGAAGGCAGGGCAATCACAAGTAAGACCATCAATTTGTTTTCAGGAAGAAACTAGTTTGCCTGATTTCATACTGCTAGGTAACAATTTGATAATGTTATCCTAAAATTATCATTTAATAATCTGTACTGAAAGTTAACTGGTAAGATCTCATGTAATGTGCCATAAGGTATTGTTTGTGTGTGTGCAGGTACTAGGGCTTGAATTCAGGGACTCACATTCTTCACTTGGCTTTTTTGCTCAAGCCTGGTGTTCTACCACTTGAGCCACAGCTCCATTTCTGGCTCTTTGCTAGTTAATTGGAGGCAAGAGTCACACAGACTTTTCTGCTCCTGTGGACTTCAAACAACAATGCTCAGAATCAGTGTCTCCTGAATAGCAAGGATTACAGATGTGATCTACTGGCACCCAGCCTCTCATGAGGTATTTTTGTATCACATCTTCTTAGCTTGATTAAAAGTGGCATTAAAAAAAAACTAAGACAAAGTTTAAAACACATTTATTAGCTGGGCAACGGTGGCTCATACCTGTAATCCTAGCTACTCAGGAGGCTGAGATCTGAGGACCATGGTTCAAAGCCAGCCCGGGCAGGAAAAACCATGAGACTCTTATCTCCAATAAACCACTAGAAAACCAGAAGTGGTGCTGTGGCTCAAGCGGTAGAGCGCTCACCTTGAGCTGAAGAGCTCAGGGACAGCGCCCCAGCCCAAGAGTTCAAGCCCTATGACTGTCAAAAATAAAAATAAATAAATATATATATATATTTTTGGTCAGTCAAGGGGCTTGAACTCTGGGCTTGAGCACTGTTCCTGTGCTCTTCAGCTCAAGGTGAGCGCTCTACTGCTTGAGCCACAGCACCACTTCTGGTTTTCCGCTGGTTAACTGGAGATAAAGAATCTCACGGACTTTCCTGCCCGGGCTGGCTTTGAACTGTGATTCTCAGATCTCAGCCTCCTGAGTAGCTAGGATTACAGGCATGAGCCAAAAGCATCTGGCCTTTAAAACATATTTATTGGGTTTTTGATATTGTACCAATACATGAAGGTTTCATTCAGATATTTTCCCCAAGAAATTGAAAACAAAAGAAATAAGCCTGAGAATTGAAATAGATTTCCTACAATGAATAAAAGCAAAAATAAGTAAAGTCACATTTAAAGCATAAACTGGCATGACTTAACTGCTACTTGGTTTTTATTCCAAGAACATTGCTAAGAGGTAGCCATGGACACAGAAGGAGGAAGCTATCTCAGCACTCCACGGCTGCTGCCCAGCGAAGTTTTGTCAAGGAGGAAAGGAGCTTAAATCAAGAACAGAGTTAGAATATCCTTACAATATTGGAGATCAGTGCAGAAAATTGCAGCCACTGGAAATTGAGTACTTTTTTTTTAATCTTTGGGTCAAAATAATCCTGCTGTGAAAATAGGAATTGAGAAGTGTGTGTGTGTGTGTGTGTGTGTGTGTGTGTGTGTGTGTGTGTGTGTACATATGTGTATCACTCTACTTATTTTGAATCTGTGCTATCATGCACCTTTGAATCACGCCTTATTTTCCTGAGGAGGTTTAGCTACCCAGCTGCTACTCAGATGTACAAATTATAGCTCTTGGAAGTTAACACACTATTCTGCTTCTATATGACAGTCTCATAACTTTGATTAATATAAGCTGATTTGATTGCCAAAGGTACTCTTCTTTATTCAAGAAAGATATTTCAAGCCAGGAGCAGTGGTTCAAGGCTGTAATTTGAGAGAGAGAGAGAGAGAGAGAGAGAGAGAGAGAGAGAGAGAGAGAGAGAGAGAGAGAGAGAGAGAGAGAGAGAGAGAGAGATCAGGGCATCATGATTCAGGGACAGCCTTGGTATAAAGGTTCATGAGACCTCCTCTCAGGCGCTGTTGGCACATCAGTTATCCTGGCTACAGGGAGAGCACAAGGCTGGTACGGTGGTGTGCACTAATCAGCCAGTGGTGACTCAGAGAAGTACACATGGGAGGAGAGCAGCCCAGGCATAAAAGCCAGACCCTGGGCTGGGAAGGTGGTAGAGCGCTTGCCTTGCATACCTGAGGCCCTGGGTTCGATTCTTCAGCACCACATAAGCAAAAAGAAAAAAGCCGGAAGTTCAGGCCCCATGACCAGACCCCCCCCCCAAAAAAAGCCAGACCCTACCTCAAAAATAACCACACAAAAACGAGGCTGGAGGCATGTCTCAAGTAGAACAGCAACCTACTTGCAAACACAAGGCCTAGTTCAATCCCAGGTTGACCTAATTCCCGCCCCCCAAACCAAAAAAAGATATTTCAAGACCAAGACACCCTAGACCAGGTTCTAGAAATTCATCGAAGTTATGCTTCTTTGTTCTCTTAGGGACAGCCACCAGGCCTTCCCTTGATAATGACATAATATCAATCTGCCAAGCTTTCCTGGTTGCTATGTGGTTCAAGGCTACAGCACCTGCACGGCATGGAAAAAGGCCTGCGTCCAATCCCTAGCGGAGTCGAGGAAACAAGACGAATCAGGAAAGGGATGCCTGTACTCTACCTTTCTGTGTCTCTTCCTCCTCCTTCCTCTTCCTTCCTTCCTCCCTCCCTTCTTTCTCCCTCCCTTCCCCCCGCGGCCCCCCTTCCCTCCCTCCCTTCTATTTGTCAGTAGCAGGTCTTGAAGTCCTGACCTCGTACCTGGTTCACATCTGTCCTTCTGTCACCTGAGTCGCGCCTCCGGCCTGGCCTTGTGTTGGCGGGAGACGGGTTTCCTGGGCTCTTCTGCCCGGACAGACCCGGGTTCTCAGGCCCTGGGCAGCCCGGGCAGCCCCGGCAGCCCCGGCTAGCAGGCCCCGGCGGCCCCGGCAGTCCCGGCTCGCAGGCCGCAGCCCCGGCTCGCAGGCCCCGGCAGCCCTGGCTCGCAGGCCGCAGCCCCGGCAGCCCCGGCTCGCAGCCCCCAGCAGCCCCGGCTCGCAGGCCCCGGCAGCCCTGGCTCGCAGGCCCCGGCAGTCCCGGCTCGCAGGCCCCGGCAGTCCCGGCTCGCAGGCCGCAGCCCCGGCTCGCAGGCCCCGGCGGCCCAGGCTCGCAGGCCGCAGCCCCGGCTCGCAGGCCCCGGCGGCCCCGGCTCGCAGGCCCCGGCTCGCAGCCCCCGGCGGCCCCGGCTCGCAGGCCCCGGCTCGCAGCCCCCGGCGGCCCCGGCAGCCCCGGCTCGCAGGCCCCGGCAGCCCCGGCTCGCAGGCCGCAGCCCCGGCTCGCAGGCCCCGGCGGCCCCGGCTCGCAGGCCCCGGCAGCCCCGGCTCGCAGGCCGCAGCCCCGGCTCGCAGGCCCCGGCGGCCCCGGCTCGCAGGCCCCGGCTCGCAGCCCCCGGCGGCCCCGGCAGCCCCGGCTCGCAGGCCCCGGCAGCCCCGGCTCGCAGGCCCCGGCAGCCCCGGCTCGCAGGCCCAGGCGGCCCCGGCTCGCAGGCCCCGGCAGCCCCGGCGGCCCCGGCAGCCCCGGCTCGCAGGCCCCGGCAGCCCCGGCTCGCAGGCCCCGGCGGCCCCGGCAGCCCCGGCTCGCAGGCCCAGGCGGCCCCGGCTCGCAGGCCCCGGCAGCCCCGGCGGCCCCGGCGGCCCCGGCTCGCAGGCCCCGGCGGCCCCGGCTCGCAGGCCCCGGCGGCCCCGGCCGCATTACAACGATCGGTATTCCCCTCAGCCTCGGCCGCCACGGCCCAGCGGGCCGGTCATCCGGGTACTTGCTCTGTTGCTCGCCGGAGAGCTAAACCCTGCCAACCAAGCCGCGCTGAAAAGGAAGAAGATTCCAGAAGGCGATGCTCTCCACCTGCTCCCCGCAAGGCCTTCCAGGCCGCGCCGCAGACTCCCCGCACACCACGCCTTCTCGGCCTCAAGAGAACATTCTGGAAAACTCCCGTCAGCAGTGTGACAGGCCCGTCCGTCAGATGTCCAGTTCACTGAGGTGTGCCAATTTGTAACCGAGTTCTAGAACCTTCCCGGCTTGAGCAGCTTTGTCCCGCCAGGGCTCTGTCTGCAGGAGCCGCCTTTCTCCAGTAGGAGGCGCCATTTCCTTCCGTCAGCTCGCGGGGAGGAGGGGCGGGCCCGCCACGGAGGCGTCACGTGACCCGGCCGCCTCCACGCCAGGGGGCGGTCTTGCGGAGATTACTTTACGTCCGTGCGCGGCGTCGTGACGTAGCACGCCGGGGCTGGCTGGCCGCCATCTTGCCTCTTTTTCCTCGCTCGCTCTCTCTCCCCCTCGGCCAGCAGCGAAAGTGCTTGTGGCGGTTTGGACGTCCGCGGCCTCGGCCCCGAGTCCCGCGGCCCTTCCCGGCCCCTCCTCGCCTCCCCGGCCCCGGCCCGCCCGCCCTCGCCTGCGCCCCGGGCTCGGCGCGACCCTCGTGCGCGGACCTGACATCCACCCTGGCGGGTAAGGAGGAAGCCGCGGGCGGAGGAAGGGCCCCGACGGGGCGGCGTGGGGCGGCCGGGGGGGGGCGGAGGGAGGGGCGGCCGGGGGGAGGGGGGCGGAGGGAGGGGCGGCCTGGGACCCCGGGAGGGGGGCCTGGGACGGGAGGGAGGGGCGGCCTGGGACCCCGGGGGGGGGGCCTGGGACGGGGGGGGGCGGAGGGAGGGGCGGCCTGGGACCCCGGGAGGGGGGCCTGGGACGGGAGGGAGGGGCGGCCTGGGACCCCGGGAGGGGGGCCTGGGACGGGAGGGAGGGGCGGCCTGGGACCCCGGGGGGGGGCCTGGGACGGGGGGGGCGGAGGGAGGGGCGGCCTGGGACCCCGGGAGGGGGGCCTGGGATCCGGGGGGGGGCCCGGAGGGAGGGGCGGCCTTGGACGGGAGGGAGGTGCGGCCTGGGACCCCGGGAGGGGGGCCTGGGATCCGGGGGGGGGCCGGAGGGAGGGGCGGCCTTGGACGGGAGGGAGGGACGGCCTGGGACCCCGGGAGGGGGGCCTGGGACGGGAGGGAGGGACGGCCTGGGACCCCGGGAGGGGGGGCCTGGGACCGGGGGAGCCGGAGGGATGGGGGGCCTGGGACCGGGGGGGGGGCCCGGAGGAAGAGGCCGCCTGGGACCCCAGGGGGGGGACGGCCCAGGACCGGGAGGGCCGGAGGGAGGGGGGGCCTGGGACTGGGGGGGGGGTGGCCCGGAGGGAAGGGCGGCCTGGGACCCGGGGGGGGGCGCTGGGACCCAGGGGGGGCGGCGGGATCGGCCCCAGGCCGGGCGGGAAGGCCGAGGCCGCGCTGCGAGCGGGAGTGCACCGGGCCGGCCGGCGGGCGGGAGGCCCGACTCCATCCCGCCCGAGCGGGCGGCGGCGCGCGGCCTTCCCGGGCGCGCGTGTGCGTGCCTTCCCCGAGCCCACGCGAGGGCCCGGCCGCGGGTCGGGCGTGTGTGCAGGCGTGAGCTGAGCGTCTTCCTTCCGGAATGGAGGGTGCGGCCCCTGCCGGGCCCGGTCCCCCTCCGGGCCCGGGCTCCCCGTCCACCCGGGCCCCGGCCCACCCCGGCCGCCGTCCCGAGGCAGGCCCCGCGGCTCCCGTGGGGGCGGGGCGTGCTCCCTGGCGCCAGGCCGCCCGGCCCCTCGCGCCCGCGGGTGGTGAGGGGCCGGTCCGTCCGCCCCGTCCGCCCCGCCCCGGGGGGAGGCCGGTGCACGTGGTGGGTACGGCCGGCCGGCCCCTCACCTGAAGGGGGCTCGCCCGGCAGCACGGCCTCCTGCCCTCTGGGACCCAGTGTTCGGGTTCCAGATTGGGGAGTCCGAGGCGCTTGGCGTGATTGGCGCCACCATTTTACTGTGCGTGAGTCCAGCAAGATGGACAAGGCTCCGCTCGGGAGTTGTTCTTGATTCCCAGACTCCTCAGAGGCGCTTCCCCTACCCTTATTGTACCGACAGGGAAATGAGTTCAGATGAGAGAAATTCGCCCAAGGTCACACAGCAGTTCCTGCTGACATTATATATACATCCAGACCCGTGGGTGAGACCCAGCTGTCCAACTGCCTTCTTGTTCCTTTTAACTTTATCTATCTCTGGGTTGCAGTATGTACAACGCCGCTGTATTGTAAAGGTGAATGCGTTGCTGGGTCTCAAAATGGGCTATAATCTACATATATGTCTCTCTATATAGATCCATCCCTCGTTGTTTAGGGGGTGTGTGTGTGTTCTCCTCATTTTAAGAATTTGAGAGAATGTTGGTAGAGTATTTCTCATTTGTGAAGTGGGGTAGTAGCTCTTCTCAAAGATTTGCGGGACAGGTTAAAAAGATTGTGTATGTAAAAGGCTTATTTCGATTTCAGTACATTGAAAAAGTCCTAATAATGAAGGGAGAAGAGTAATCTGTATTCTCAGGTTTGAACAAAGTTTTTCCTGGGTACTTAACATAATTTTTGTTCTCTTTTTCCTTACATTTAGACTGGATTTATATCTTAAATGTTTGTTCTTTTTGTTTTATATATTAGATAGCTCTGAGATCAGCTTCTTCTAAGGAAAAAATGCAGTATTTCTGCCTTCAACTTTTCTCCTTTCTCTACCTTATGGGAAAAAAATGTCTTTGAAGGTTATATTATGTCTCCAAGTACCCCTACCACACCTACACTGCTCAGTTTGTAAATTTGTTTGGTAACATGTGTCTTTATGCTATTTATGTCATACTGTCATCAGCAAGAATTGACCATTGGTAAAATTTTGAACAGAACTGTATTCATAAAAGGAGATCCAGAAATTGTGCCTGAATTATGACTAACATTCTTTTTAGTAAAGCAAAACTTGTCATCGTATGCATTGGGTAATAATGAAAACTTAGTCATAGCACTGTAAGTTTTAGGATAATGCTGTTGGTGGAGCAGTCAGAACATTTTTGCAGTTCAGAGTATTCTGTAGGGGTAACTTCAGCTTTTTTCCATGAGAAAAGACAGAAATAGTGCTAGTTCAAATCCTGACTTTGCTCTAGATTGATAGAATGCTAGCCATGTTTTGTGGCTTGTGTCTGCATTTGTTTGCTGGCATGAGCTGAGTTTCAGCAGGGAACTTGTGTCTCCTTGGCAGATGTGGTTGACATACACTAAGAGTCTGGGGGCTGGGAAGGTGGCTCAGTGGTAGAGCACTTGCCTTGCATGCCTGAGGCCCTGGGTTCGATTCCTCAGCACCACATAAGCAAAAAAGAAAAAAGCCGGAAGTGGTGCTGTGACTCAAGTGGTAGAGCGCTAGCCTTGAGCTGAAGAGCTGAGGAACAGCGCCCAGGCCCAGAGTTCAGGCCCCACGACTGGACCCCCCCCCCCAAAAAAAAGGGAGGGGCTGAAATTATTGCTGCCAAAATGATGTAATCATCCCTGTGTGGTGGTCTTGGTGCACCATATTAAAAAGGGGATAATCACCATGTACAGATCACATCTAGTATTTTTAAAACACAACTGTTTATTCATGTAGCGTGCTGTCTAGTTTTTTTTTTTTCAGTTTACCTTCTGTGTTCCTAAATTTTTCTTTACTGAGCTATTTCAGTGTTCTCATCTTGTGTAGTGATTGGAATATAGTTTTTGTGGATTATTTAGTGACAACAGGTTTGAATTACCAAAGGATAAATACTCACCTAATGATAACTAATACGCATAGTAGTTCAAAAAAAGCACTCACCTTGTCTGTTGTTTCCTTTTATTTTCCCATTTGAATAATGTTGCAGATAGTTATTGTAGAATTAATAGATTTACTTGTACAATATTTTCCTTAAATTGTAGTTTTATCCAAGAACTAAACATCCTTACAACTTTACAAGGCCCACAGAATCATGGAAACAGAAATAAGATTCTACCAACATATTCACAGTTTCAAAGGTTAATATTAACTAAATGTTATGTTGGAACTAGGGTGATAGAATACTTGCCTTAAGGTATTTGAGGGCCTGGGGCAGTCCCCAGTACTGCCCTATCTTCCCTCAAAAAAAATTTTGGAGTCATGCCAAAAGGTGAAAACAAAGGTATATAAGAAGATAATAGAAATTTGGTGGAGATAAATCCATAAATAGAAAAATGTCAGAGTATGGATCTGGTTTATTACAAATGAATAGATAAGATTGGTGGCTAAAGGGTAAAAATAACTGTAGGTTTGTTTTGTATTTGTGCAGGCTACCTTGAACTCAGGGTCCTCTGGCCTTGGGGCTTGAAGGGTTGGGAATTTTTGGCCTATGCCATCACACGTGTCTGGTCTGGCAAGGGTTTCTCTATTCCTTGTCTTCTTGATATGGATCATCAAAGCCAAGCTCTTGCATGTGCGAGGCAAATGCTCCAGTAGACAGTGTTGGGGGGGAGGGGAACAGGAAATTTCCTCTCCTTCAAAACTATTAGCTACTGCAAAGAGTACCTGTATCTTCCCCTCAAAGATGGGTTTTTCTGTTTGCCCAGAGGCCAATGTACATTAAGAAAAAGCTCCTGGGGGAAAAATTAAGAGTACATTTAGAACAGCACAGAAAAAAAAAAAAACAATTGAGAGACTGGAGAAATGGTCACTAAGGAGCAAACATTTTTGAGCATTTTACTTAGATTACAGGTGGCTGAGCAAGTTTAGAACTGAAATTTTCCAATATATCTTCAAGTTAACTATTTTATTAACATTTTTTAGTAAATGGGAAATGCTATACTAAATACCAAACATGATCAGATTTCAAAGGAGCCAGAGAACATGTAAGTGCAGTTAATACACTTCATTCTTCAGATAGAATTGTTGATTTGAATTAAAATTGAGAGGGGGGGGCGCAATATGGCTATTGTAGCTTTGTCTGTATTTTTGAAGTACCTTGACATTAGATATAAGTTTTGTAGATCTTAATTGAAGGAGCACAACATGAGGAGTACAGAATTACTTCTGAAGGTTATGGAAATGGAACAGATGGGGAAATTCTAGTTTAAAAATAAGAAAAAGACTATTGGAGGATGGTTGAAACAGTTTTGTTATGTGACCCAAACTGTCGTTGAACTAACGCACCCCAGTCCTCTTGCGTCTGCCTACCAAGGTGCAGGCATTACCAGATATATGTGCCACTACACCCAGCTTAGGGGAAGAATGTAACTGAATGCAGGTGTTTGACCTAGAAGCGAGGGTTCATTGTATTGCTCTATGCGTTTGTCAAGTTTGTATTTTAAAAAATGGACTCTGGTTTTATAGTTCAGCCAGTTTTTATCACATCGGATTTGTGTATCCCCCACTAAAGTTAGGATATTATATAGGCTGTAGAAAGATGAAACACCTCTCATCAGTAAACAGGTTTTTTGGCATTTTAGAGGCAAAGTTGTTGCTGCTGTTGTTTCATTTTGTTTTTTTGTGCTGAAGAGCTCTTAACAGATGGGAAAGGCCAAAAGTTGCCCACATGTGCTGATGAATTTTCTGACCAGAAAGAAAGTGAATATCTGATGCCTAGATTGTTTAAGAAATGTCTGTTTTTACTATTTTTCTGTAATACTATTCATATAGAAGCATTCTACATATGTATGGCAGTATCCTTAACTTTAATATTATAGCAGTTGATAAAACTTTAAGACCATTTCCCATTCTTTACACAAAGCAATGGTAAGTGAGGTGATGGTTATACCAGTTATCTAATAATCATTACTCATTATGTGTGATTATGTGGTACTTAAAAATAAACGTTTGAAATCCATTTGATGTTATTTTAGACTTTAGAATTGCTGATTATAATACACTTTAGAATTACTAATGGATTATAACAATTAGATATGGAAGAGACCTTAGTAAGTTAGTGAGTTCAACTTTTTCCCAAAACAATTGCCATGACAACAGATTAACTTGATTATGCTAGGATTCCTCCAGTCAAAAAAAAAAAATGGATCAGGAGTTCAGGACAGTTGACCTTTAACATTCACAGGGCATGTATTCTACAATCTTCTAATTTTCTAGATTTGTAGATATACTAACATTCAAACCCCTTCACTTTGTCTCTCTTCATTTCTTTTCTGTTATATCTCCCAGAAGAAAACAAAGTGCCCCCGGGGCCTGGGGAAGGCCCCATGAAGGAAATAATGTGAAATACCTCCATTTTTCCCTTAGAAGCATCCACCTAGAAGTATATCTGGTGTCATTGGATGCAGATTTTGTGTTTCAGCAAAACTAAATCTTTTCACAGCTCTCTGGGTTGCCTGGCAAATTGTATAAATGGAATGCTAAGAGTTTTAAGATAACTCATTTCTACTCATGGATAAATGGCCAGTTAGAAAGATTTTACTTTGTATTCAATCTAAATGGTTATTTCTAGATGGTTAAGCCTGGAATTGAGATACTTTAAAGCATGATGAATATGAAATTTGTAGAAGCTTAGAATTTCAGATTTGTGCCTAGGTATTTATTAAAATAACAATTTTTATAGAATAGGGATATAATATTACTAGCTGTCACAGACCTTAGAATCTTTTCTTGCAGACACACTGGGTCTGTATTCTGCATTTGGAAATTTAGTGTATGGGGGTTTGTTTTTTGAGACTGTGTTTCCTAGTTCTGGTCTTCGATTTCTGAGTTTAGGTTATCCCCTGCCTAGCCTCTTCAGTTGCTAGAATTATAGTCACCTATCACCAAGGGCAATGACATTTTGGTTTTGATCCAAGAGTGATCTGCATGCCATTCCAAGACCATTTAAAAGAGGGTAGACACATGCACACGTGCACATGCCAGTGTCCTGAGGCTTGAACTTAAGGCCTGGGCACTGTCCCTGAGCTTTAAAATAAAGCTCCAGGCTAGCACTTTACCACTTGAACCACAGCTCTACTTCAGGCTTTTTGCTGGTTAATTGGAGAGTCTCATGGACTTGGCTGCCAGGGCTGGCTTCAAACCCAGAGAGATCTTCAGATCTCAGCTTCCTGAATTATTAGGATTACAGGCATGAGCCACCAATACTGAGCTCCGATACCTTTTTAAAGCTTAGAAAGTCATCGAAAGACTGAATTCATTGTTCCGATGAATGTATTTCATTCACCATATCTCCTTTACAGTTCTTTATTCAAACTTAACAAAAGTCATTGAAATGAACAGTGTACAAAATTGTTTAATTGTTTAGACCATGTTATAAGCATCCTTCGGTATCTTTAGAAATAACCCTCATGCCAAAATCCACGAATGCATATATAAAATGTGTTGTTTGCATATAACATGTACAGGCTGTGTATTCCAAATCATTTCCACATTGCTTAATACCTAAGATAATATAAATACTGTGTGCGTAGTTATACTGTAATGGTTTTTTAACTGGGTTTATCTTTCATTTAAATATTTGAAATATATTTCAGGAATTTCAGTCTTTATTATTATAAAAAATATTCAATGTATTTTTTAATATTTTCTGCCCACGGTTGAATCTGTGGACATGGAATTTGTGGATACCAAGAGTTAACTGTAGTTCATATTGATCACAATCTTTATTAAGTCTAAATTGTTTTTCTCCTTCAAATACTCTAGTTCTCATTTGTGTTGTATGCATTTAATGAGGGATGTGTAGGGACTTTTTGAATAATTGGTTTATAAAAATTAAACAGGAAGGAGAAGTAGGTGTATGTATAGAACACAGGCAGATCTCTGATGTTAGTTTGTGAAAAGTAAACATCAAAGATTACCACGGTGTAGGCTGGAGGCATGGAACAAGCAGTAGAGCACTTGCCTAGCAAATGTGAGGCTGAATTCAAACCTCAGCACTCCAAACAACAAAGATGAGCAAGAAATAACATGCTTGGGAGAACAGATTAGTGTTTGGGGAGTGGGGTAATCACTTCAGTTTTATAGAAAAGTTTCAGTAATGGTATAGAATTCCCCTATTGCTTCATCTAGATCACACTGTGTGGCGTTTTTTTCATGTTACCTTATAGCATTCTATATGCACCAGTTGAGGTGTGTCCCCACACCACCTGATGGTAAGGGAGGAGGGAGGTGAAGCTAAAAACTTAGGTCGACCTAGAAATCAAAGAGAATGCTTTCCGTTGAGCCATTTGCCAAACTTTGTGTTTGGTATTTGGCTCTTATAAATAGTATGTATGTATATGTGTGTATAAGATCTTGATATATTCAGTAAATGTTTGTTAAATGCCTACAGTATGTTTTTCTGAAAATGGTTACACATTATTTTTTATGTTAACACAACTGCAGGACATTAGTTCCTCTTGAAAATACAGTCTAAACTTAGAACCATATGAATAATTAGGAAAACAGTAAACAGATACTTAGAAACCCTCAAATGATTGAAAAGATAATTGTGTTGTTAAATTTGGTAAATTACAGTTTACTGAAATTAAAAAACTACTTCTCCACATATACTAGATTTTAAATGTTAATATTTTCAGTATTGAAAACTGGAATCTTACAAGCTTGTATGCTAAAGGAATTTCAGGGATCATAGCTAATTTTTTTCTATAGATGTAGAAAACAAAGGTTTTCTTCCACAGCATTTTAAATGATAGCTTTTAAACAAAACCACTGAAGCTTTATTACATGGTTATTTACAAAGAAAAATGAATCAAATATCCCAATTCTGCTGATTATAGAAAACGTGCTTATGAGAGCATTTCTACCATATAGAAATTCTTTTTCTTAACATTTGGGGTAAACTTGTCCTTTCTGGTTTTCATGAAAACCATCTTTTTGTTATCACTGTTTGGTGTTGTGTTTCTTCTTTTTGTCAGTCCTGTGAACTCAAGGCCTGAGCTTTTTTGCTCAAGGCTAGCGCCATACCATTTAGAGCCACAGCGCCACTTCCTGTTTTCTAGTGGTTAATTGGAGTTGTGTCACGGACTTTCCTGCTCTGGCTGGCTTTGAACTTCCATCCTCAGATCTCAGCCTCCTTAGTAGCTAGGATTACAGGTGTAAGCCAGGGCTCTGGGCCCATCCTTTCATTTTGAAAGGTTGATACTGCCTTCCAAATTTCTAAAGCTTTTAGGAACAATGCATTTGCTTCAAAAGCACTGGCTTCCTTCTTTTCCCCCTTTATTTGTTTCTTTTTCTTTTCTCTTCCCCGCCCCCTCCTCTTTTCTTTCTTCCTGCTGGGGTTTGAGCTCCAATACAGTGCTAGGCAGGCAGTCTACCACTTGAACCCTGCTGCCGTGGCGGTCGTAGGGTTTTAACTCAGGATTTCACACTTGTTAGGAAAGTACTCTTACTACTTGAACTGCACTGCCAGCCCTTTCCTTTCAGTGCTTTTCTGCTAGAAACCTGTTAAAAGACAAATATACTTTTTGTGCATAATTTGGAAAAGGTACCTGTTTTGTTGTATCTAATTTCAGTAAAAACTGTTGGGGTGTTTTTTGGGGTTTTTTTGTCATTGCTATTTAAACAGTGACAGGATTTTTTTTAAGGCTTTGTTTTTGCAGACATGCTGGACTTTAATAATTTAGATGTTAGGGTGCATGGTCAGCAAAAGGGTAATCTAGAAGTATTGTTACCATTGTATTAGTAAGGAAAAGCTTTTTTGATGGCTATAGTTTCTTTTGAAGTCAATTTGGCAAGCTGAAGACAAATGCGCCTGTTGAGCTCATTGTTTGAAGGGGGTTAGTGTATTAGCTGTACATGAATCAGTTTAAGATGTGTTTGTTATATTGTGTGCAACCATGTATTTAACAGCAGTTCAGATGTTTTAACCGGTGTTTTCCTCTATTTGCTCTTGATAGCATTTAGAATAAATGCTAGGGTAATACTTTTTCTTAGTCTAGTAGACTGTGAAGTTTGACAACTCTGTTTATTTTGGCTTCATCTTCTGGCTCTCACCCTTAACCATAATTTTTATACTTTATACTTCTAGATCAAAATGGGTTTATTTCAAAAGTTCTCATTTGTGGCTATACTGTGGATAGACATTCTTGGAGAGTTTTTTTTTTTAAAGAATACTTTGAAATTATTCCATAATACTGTCAGATGTAGTCCCAGAAGTTCTGCTTTGTCTGGCATGCAGCTTTGGAAAGTGTGTGTGCACTTGCACACACTTGCGTGTGTGTGTGTGTGTGTGTGTGTGTGAGAGAGAGAGAGAGAGAGAGAGAGAGAGAGAGAGAGAAATCTGTGCAGCCTGCATTGAGAATTCGTTTTTTTCTTGACTCATCACCTAATCAGAAAGGTCTTACTGAGCTTTACTACCCCTCTACTAAAGTCCTTCTCTCCCTTTTTGTGGTCCCTTTACCTAGTTATGTTTTTTCATTGCTATGATTTTATATTCTTGTTGAAAGTTCCAAATTGCTCTAGCAGGTTTAAAAGGACATTTTCATTACTTAAGGTTGTAGTATTCAAGAATTACAACATACAGTAGTAAAGTGTATTATCCTTTAGAATAATGGGTAGAATAATGTGGATTAGGTTCCCATGCCAGGAGTACATAGGCATGTGCACGGTGATGGAAGAAGAGTTAATGGCAGTGATATAGTTAATGTTCAGGTAGTTATGTGCATGTATTTATAAATAACCTTTTGCTCATGTTACTTGTTGCCTAAGTACATAAGAAGTTGGGGTTTTTTTTTAAGCTTTTGCTTATCAACTACTTTTTTTCCATGTTCACCTGTGGTTTTTGTTAACATTCTTATGTTGTGTATATATTGGGACTGCCAGTATGGATAAATTTGAATCCTTTCCTTTCCTCTTCTATTTCCTTATTTTTGAGATTGGTTCTCACTAAGCAGCCCAGGTTGGACTCAAACTCAGATTCTTGGTCTCAGCCTCCTCACTGCTGGGATTACAAGTGTGACCAGCATTCCCAGCTTGACTAATAAAAATATATGGTTATTACCATGTTTTAAGAGAACATAGAGTCTTAAATACTCTAGTGAAGCACTTAAATGCTTTTTCATTCTATCCTTTGGGATATAGCTGCAGTAACAAAGGAATGTAGCATAGGATTAGGAAATAATTGTAGTTGATTAAGACCAAATTCTTATCCTTTTCATATTCATTTGTTTTTATATGGATGTATTTTTTTCTTTTTTTTTTCTTTTTTTTTGTTTTGTTTTGTTCATCATGGGGCTTGAACTCAGGGCCTGGACACTGTCCCTGAGCTCCTTTGCTCAAGACTAGCACTCTACCACTTTGAGCACAGTGCCACTTCCGGTTTTGTCATAGTTAATTGGAGGTAAGAGTCTCCTGGACTTCTCCTGTCTGGGCTGGCTTCGAACCATGATCCTCAGATACCAGCTTCCTGAGTAGCTGGGATTACAAGTATAAGCCACCAACACCCAGCTTAATATGTATATTTTTAATTTTATGGTCTTGAAATCAGTTGTGGGTTTTGTTTGTTTCCAAATCACCATGCCTGGGGCTGGGAAGGTGGCTCAAAGGTAGAGCACTTGCCTTGCATGCATGAGGCCCTGGGTTCTATTCCTCAGCACCACATAAGCAAAAAGAAAAAAGCCGGAAGTGGTGCTTTTTAAGAACCATTTTGGTATTAGGGAATGATGGGTATGTATGACTTCTCATCCTGGTAAGCGGAGGACTAAAGGACAAAATAAACCAGATTGGGGTTGAAATTTAGATTTGCAAAACACCAGGAAGTGGTGGGGTTACATGAAAGAGATGAAGTGGGGCCAAAGGGACAGTGGTAGACAGATGAAGCGTAGAAGAAGGGGGGAATGCAGTCAGGAATCCAGAATATCTTACAAAGTGAACAAGAGTGAGAGAAGGGCTGAGTAGGGGAAGGAGGTGTGAGAATATTGAAATTTGTCACATTGATCAAGATATATTGTATTCATTAACCAGTTTGTTAAATAGCAGTTTTTTTTATTTTTATGTATTTATTTATTTTGTCGGTCATGGGGCTTGAACTCTGGGCCTGGGTGCTGCCCTTGAGCTCTTTCTTCAGCTCAAGGCGAATACTCTACCACTTGAGCCACAGCACTACTTCCAGTTTCCTAGTGGTTAATTGGAAATAAAGAGTCTCATGGCCGGGCGCTGGTGGCTCTCACCTGTAATCCTAGCTACTCAGGAGGCTGAGATCTGAGGATCGCGGTTCAAAGCCAGCCCGGGCAGGAGAGACCGTGAGACTATCTCCAATAAACCACCAGAAAACCGGAAGTGGCGCTGTAGCTCAAGTGGTAGAGCGCTCGCCTTGAGCTGAAGAGCTGAGGGACAGTGCCCAGGCCCAGAGTTCAAGCCCCACGACCGACAAAAAAAAAAAAGAGTCTCATGGACTTTTCTGCCCAGCTAGCTTTGAACTGTGATCCTCAGATCTCATCCTCCTGAGCAGCGAGGATTACAGGTGTAAGCCATGGTCACCTTGCCCCAAGTGTGATTTAAAAAAAAAAAATAGACAATTGTATAATTTGCATGAAAAGTATATAACAGAGGAGCCATAGTTCTAGCTTGTTTTACTCAGCATAATCATGCTGAGAGTTATCCTTGTTATTATTACCTGTTCATTGTTTAGTAAGATTGTACAAAAATTAGTTGCTTTTCTTTGTAACATCAGTAACAATCCAAAACTGAAAGTAAATGCAATATTTAAAAAATTCTGACAATCTATTCTGTTAAGATGTATAAGATCTGTATATTAAAAACTACAAAGCATTAAACCCTAGATAAGTGTATGTATGTCCCCATGTTAAAGGTGTCAAGACTCAAAATTAAACTGAGAATTCCTACAAATTCATCTACAGATTTAAAACAATTACTGGAAGAAAGCTCAGAAGAAAAAATTGTGGTATAAGAGACAGGGCAGGCAGAATTTTAAAAGCTTATTCTAAAATACAGAAAGAAGTGGACAAGGACCTACAGTAGTCTAATAGAATAAAAATTGAGAGTTAACACCTGATTTAAGAGTCAAAGTAGTAAAGTTGTGTGGCACTGGTTGTAAAAATAACAATTAGGCCAATGGAATATAATAGAATCTAAAAATATCTGATTTTTGACAATTAGAAGGAATGCCCTGGGTAAAGAAAGATGGTCTTTCCTATAAATGATATAGGAACCATTAGGTGTGTATAATATAGAAAAAGAAACATGTGTATGTGGTTAGACAGGTTGTGCATAGTGCATGTCTTATTCTATACGTTTTGATCTATTCATCTTTTATGTCTGAATTCAGCCATTACTGAACTTGTTGGACAAGTAGTATGATATGCTTACTTTATTTTGTCGGTCATGGGGCTTGCATTCTGGGCCTTAAGCCACAGTGCCACTTCCTATGATACGCTTATAAAATAACATTCCTGTCCACTAACTATAGTAACTGCAAAAATGCTGGGCATTTTTCAGTGGATTGTTCTTTTTTTTTTTTTTTTTTTTTTTTGGTCGGTCATGGGGTTTGAACTCTGGGCCTGGGTGCTGTCCCTCAGCTCTTCAGCTCAAGGCGAGCACTCTACCACTTGAGCCACAGTGCCACTTCCAGTTTTCTAGTGGTTTTATTGGAGATAAGAGTCTCCCAGATTTTCCTACCCAGGCTGGCTTTGAACCTCCATCCTCAGATCTCAGCCTCCTGAGTAGTTAGGATTACAGGTGTGAACTACCAGTGCCCAACTGGATTGTTCTTTTTTTTATTGTTTTGTGTTTCTTGCTTCTTTGCCTACATGATAATACTTGTTTTTGAAATAGTGTCTTGCTACACAGCCTAGTATTCTTTAAATTTGTTTTGGGACACACCCCCTACCGTTGCTTCTCTGCAAATCTTTACCGTTTTCTTGATGCTTCTAGTAGAGCACTCTTTCTGGTGGCTGCCTTGCTCTCCCTGAACTATCAGCTTCAATTTTTTTCAGCTGAAGGACCTACCAACCTTCAGTTTAATTTCTTTCCTTGTGCCAAGCTTGTAGACCTCCCTTAGACAGTAAATTTAGGCAGCTGGATGGTTCAACCTCATTGTTTCCCAGGTATCAGGAATCCCTGCCCTTTTTTTGCTTCTGTTCAGTTCAGTACCTTAAGCTGTTGGTTCTATACGTGTGTGTGTGTGTGTGTGTGTGTGTGTGTGTGTGTGTGTGTACCTATACAGTTTAGCTTTTGAGTTGTTTCAAAAATGGAGGAAATCTCACTTCTGTTACACATCTTGACTGAACGTATAAGGCTATTAGTGTGGGTCTAAAGAAAGTCTTAGATAGCCATGGTTCTTTGATTCATTCTAGGTATCCAGACAGGAGTCAGGTCTTTCTTTTTAATCTTTAAATAAATTGTACAAAACAAAGTTAAGCCCTAGTATGATACCTCTTCTGAGTTGCTTGGATTCTTTTGATAGTCTTTCCTAGAAGTAGTCTTCATTTTTAAAGAGTTTATTATCATTTTTCACATGTATAGAGTGAAAATTCAGCCTAATTCAGAATTTCTGGGTGTTTCCCAAGCCTTCAAAAAGGAAGACACCAGAAAAGGAAAGAAGGTTAAGTTAAACTTTGGCTGTAAGCTCAAAACACCCACAACTGACTAGCAAGCCATAGTGGGATTGCCTTTCTCAGTTATCCAGTCAGATCCCTTTTTGGGGTACAGTAAGTCATAGTTCCTCTTTATATTTGATGGAACTGTCCCCTTGCTTTGCACCTGTACTGTGATCATGAGCTTTTTGATGTGTTCTTTTTGTGGTATAGTTGGTACTATAGAACTTAAGATTGAGTTTCTCATAACCTTCAAGAAGCATAAATATTCTGTTCTAGTGCTTTGAAAATAGTTGATTCTTTGTGCACTTTTCTTACCTTAGAGAGTGTACCATGTGTGTACTTTGTTTACCTTTTCTTTGAGAAAGAGTGCATTACTGAAAAGTATATATAAACTAGTTTATTCATAGTGAAAGAAGAGACTTTACAGAACTTTGATCTAAAACGCACTACTCATTATAGCATAGGAGCTTTTATTTTGGTTTTTTGTAGAATCATCATTTTGTGACTTTTAGGAATAATAGTATGTTCTTTTTTGGTATATGCAAATTCCTTATTTATAGAAAAGTTTTGGTTTTGCTCTTTTAATTTTTTCATGTGTGTGTGTGTGTGTGTGTGTGTATGTACATGCTGCTTGAAACACTGTGAGATGACCCCTACAGTTAAGCAAATTAACCTCTTGTTAGCCACCATGATTGTCACTTGAAATTTACTCAGCAAATTTGAACAATACAGTACTCGGCTATTACCTGTAACCTTCACATGGTGCACTAGATCTCTGAGTCTGTTCATCTTACGTGAGTGAAAAGTTGTTTGTTGCTTTACAATTCTGTATGCAAGATTGTAGTATTTGTTATGTTCCCTTTGTACATCTGGTTTGTTTCACTTAGCATAATGTCCTATAGGTTCATCCTTGTTGTTGCTAATGTTGTTTTCTTAAGGCTGGAAAATTGTGTGTGTGCGTGCACACATGCATATATGCATGTGTCATGGCCATATACACATCACAATTTCATTCATCCATGAATGGACAACTTAGATTGTTTCCATGCCCTGACTAATGTGAATAAAGCTACCATGAACATGGAAACATATGTCCATGAGGTAATTATTTACATCCTTTTGGGTCCCCAAAGAGGGATTTAGACAGTCATTTACCTGCTATACTGTTGTTATCTGTAATAGCCATACTAAATTACATTGGGACCAACAGTATACAAAGGTTGCCTTGTCTCCATGCTCTTGGCAGACTTTTTCTTTTATAACAACCTTAATTACAAGTGTTTTTTTGCTTTTTTCCTTTGTAGTAAATTTCATTTCCTTCACAATTACCTTTTCACATTTATTGGCTATGGTTATATTTTTTGTCTATTCAAGTATCTTTATTTCTGGGCCCTTTGTTTTATTTCATTAGTCTATTTGCATTATACACTACTGGGATTATAACGATGTTATAATTGGAAAAGAGAGTTTGCTGTCTTAGGCTTTTTCTTTCTTGAAATGAATTTTAGCCTGTCACAGTTGGCAGGCTTGGGTAGGAGACTTTTTTGTGCCCAGGAGTTAAAGCATAGCAACTGGATAACATGCAGATTCCATCATAAACAAAGATGATGACTTTATTTGTATCTTTAATTTCTTTCATCGGTGTTTAATAATGTTCAGTGTACAGATCTTTACAGATCTTTCGTTTCCTTTGTTAAATTTGTTCCTAAGTATTTTGTTAATTTTGCTGCTGTGGGAAATAGAATTGTTTCTTGATTTCAAATAGTACTGGTGAAAAGAAAAGCAGCTGAATTTTTGGGTGCCTTACTGAATTTTTTTGAAATCTTTAGTGTTTTGCATGTTAACTACAAATAGGTAATCTTACGTATTTTTTTTTCTTTTTCTTTTTTTTGTCAGTCCTGGGGCTTGAACTCTGGGCTTGGGCGCTGTCCCTCAGCTTTTCAGCTCAAGACAAGCACTCTACCACTTGAGCCACAGCACCATTTCTGGTTTTCTGGTGGTTTATTGGAAATGAGAGTCTCACGGACTTTCCTGCCCGGGCTGGCTTTGAACCGTGATCCTCAGATCTCAGCCTTCTAAGTAGCTAGGATTACAGGCATGAGCTACCAGCGCCCAGCCAATTTTACTTATTTCTTTGGGGCTTGGATTACTCCCCTCTTTTTTTATCTTTTATTGTTCTTGCTATAGTAATTACAGTTCTTCATTGAATAGAACTGGTGATATGACATACTAATTTATACCACATCTTAGTGGAATTGTTTTGGGTTTTCTATTTGACTCTGTTAGCTTTGGTAATTCTCATTCCGTTGACACTATTTTCTTGTGTATCTATTTTGTTGAGCTTTTTTTATTAAAAGATGAGAGCTTTTTCTGCATTTACTGAGATGATCAATGTATTTAACTTTCTGATATATAACATTGACTGGTTTTGTTTCTCTGTGATAAATCATACTTCATCTTGGGTGGCATATAATCTAGATGTATTGTTGAATTCAGATTTCTGTTGTTGGAGATTTTTGCAAATGTGTTCATAATGGTCTGTAGGTGCCTTTGTCTGGCTTTGGTATCAAGAGGAAAATATCCTCATAAGTTTGGAAGTATACCTGTCCTTTCAATTTAGGGAAGAATTTAAAGGTTGGTATTAATTGGCTCACATTTAATGAGGAAGTTAAGGTTCATTTTATGATTCTCTCCATTCTGTGACAGCTAGAGTTAAAGCAGATAATGTGTAATGCTGTTTAAATTGTGTGATGTTGCTAACCTCGTGTAAGGAAATGGACAAACTAAACATGCTATCTTATTTTGAATTTGACTTATAGTATGAAATTGACTTATAGTACATTTGCTCACTAGTTTTTGTGGTAAGTTATTTGAGATTTAATGTTTATGATTCTTGAGTGTCGGGCACTGGTAATATATTTACGGGTTTTTATGTTTCATCAACTGTTTATATTACCTGTCAATGCTTTAACTACCATTTTCTTCTGCTAGTCAGACTTCATTCTTCACCCTTTGATATGAATAGATGTCCATGTTCTAGATAAAGTCAAAACTACTGGGATTGAAACTAGTACTGCTAACCACTGTAGCAGTAGGTAGAAGAGAAAAAAGATAGGTATAGATTCAAGTGGTCTTATAGATTTGCTCCTAGGAAGTTGTATTGTGATATTGTTGTCTCTTGGGTAAGAGAGAAGGAAAGGTGTGCTGCTCAAGATAGTTGGCTTGAGTAGTGGTGTTCTAAGAGTCTGGTATTGAATGATGTTTAGTTATGAACCGTCGAGTGAGGGTGAAAGAAAGTGCTCGCGTTGACTTTTTCATGATGCATTAGTTCCCTTTTTTTCACCTAGCAAAGTATCTCTTTGAATTTTAGCATATAGTAAATATTTGCTGTCCTTTTTTGTCACTATAATTGTTCTTCCTTTTTCATGCTGTTCGTGAGAGCTTTTCCAATGGGTTAGATTTCTAGGAGTACATCTCTTCAAATCAAATTACCCCTGAAGATAATATTTAATTGAACATGACAGTAAATGCACAATGTGTTATTGTAGGATTTTGTTGTTGAGCTGGAATTTTGAACTAAAGCATGTGCTCACATGTCCTGAGGCTTGAACTCAAGGCCTGGAGTGCTGTCCCTGAGCTTAGCTTTTTTCTTCCCCCGAGGCTAGTACTCTGCCACTTGACACAGCTCCACTTCTAGCTTTTTGGTGGTTAAAAGATAAGTCTCACAGACTTTCTTGCTTAGGCTAGCTTCAAACTGCAGTCCTCAGATCTCAGCCTCCTGAGTAGTTAGGGTCAGCACCCTGATTTCAAGCCTTAGGACAGGCTTTAAAGGGGGAAAATATATATATCTACTCAACATTTAGCACTTGCCTAAATAGTATGCACAAGAGTCCCTAAGTTTTAGGGCATGAAAAAACCTTGTTCTCTGACATGTTTATACTTTATATGATTTTTTTAAATGTATATGTGGAATTTACACTAACTTTGATTGTTCTGCTTCTATTGTCAGTGTCTTTCTTAGTAGTTTCTGTGGTTGAATTAGCCACTTAATTCAACCGTAACTTCCAGAACAAATGTTTAGGTTGTAGGAATAGTATAAACTGTCTTTCTCCTACTTATTAATAGGCTAGTTTTAGGTTGGTATGCATCTCCCAAAATTAGGATACATTTTGGGGAATGATAAAAGTTTAATTATATGGATTCTGTATATGTACGTAGGCTGGTGGTGCCAGTCATTTACAAGCCTTATAAGTTATATTCATCTTTACTAAGTAGACAATCTCTACAAATTCTTTATATTTGAAACATGCAGTATTCTCTGTAATGCCATTAAGTGAATATAAACCATAGATAATACATTCAAGTGTTTATTTTGATTAACTTCAGCACATAGTAAAATGGTTGGTAAAATATTGATGTTAAATTACTGCAAATAGATAACTTCATTTCTCATTTAAAGAATTGTTAATATATGAGTATACTGTTTTTAGGCAGCTAATTCTAAAATATTTCTTCTTTTTTTTCATGTACATATTAAAGACTGATTTTAAGGGGTGTGACCAGGAGGTTTTGGACTAGATGAGTTTCCACCGAAATGTCGGAGAAGTCAGGCCAGAGCACAAAAGCAAAGGATGGGAAAAAGTATGCAACACTCAGTTTATTTAATACTTACAAGGGAAAATCATTAGAAACTCAGAAAACTACAGGTGAGTAAAATGAAGTGCCATTTAATATTTTCTGTGCTTTTGTTTTCTAAGTTTAATTCAACCTTACATTGGCCTTTTTATGAAGGCATTCAGTTTTCAAGATACACAAATTAAATATGCTAAAATTGAAAATTCATACCTCTGAACTTTACTTAAATGTTTTCGCTTTGAATTATGTCACAGGTTTGTAAGCTGAGTCTTACAAATCCTTTTCTTAGTATTAAGAATAATCAAGCGGGCACCAGTGGCTCACGCCTGTAATCCTTGCTACTCTGGAGTCTGAGATCTGAGGATCGCGGTTCAAAGCCAGCCCAGGCAAGAAAATCCGTGAGACTCTTATCTCCAAAAAACCACTAGAAAACTGGAAGTGGTGCTGTGGCTTAAGCGGTAGAGCACTCGCCTTGAGCTGAAGAGCGCAAGGACAGCCCCCAAGCCCAGAGTTCAAGCCCCTTGATCAACCAAAAAAAAAAAAAAATTCAAAGAGTCTGTTAATTCTTATTGTTCTATATGATTGGAAGAATAAAATAGGTCTTCTAAGAAAGTTGATGTTACTGATCTTTTAGTTGCAGCTCGACATGGGTTACAGAGTCTTGGAAAAGTTGGAATTTCGCGGCGTATGCCTCCACCAGCTAACCTCCCAAGCCTCAAAGCAGAAAACAAAGGCAATGATCCTAATGTAAACATTGTGCCTAAAGATGGCACCGGATGGGCATCAAAACAAGAGCAACATGAAGAAGAAAAGTAAGTCAGAATTACTAAGGAGTGAAACCCTACTCCTTTCTTTGTGGAGAACTTAGGCTTCCTACTGGGCGCTAAATAATACACTGCTTATCTTACATATTCAAAACTCTTTAAAGTCTTGATTGCATAGTAGCTTTTGGTTAATTTTCCCTTTGGTCTAGTAGTAATATCTATTTGTCATAGTAGAACAGATAATAGAGTTGCTAATGAACTTTGCCTATATCAGTCTCTCCTTTCTCATCAAATCAGATGATTTGATGCCTGGTTCTTTTTCTAATATGAAACAATTCTGTCACCCTAATTTCATTGATGCTAAAGATTTTGCCTGCTTAGTTCACTGTGTATCTTTAGCGTTGACATTGTACATGAAGCATTAAAATACTCTTTATTGAATAAAGAGCAAGAAAGCAGAAATCAGTTTTGTAGTGTCTCTCAATCATGATTCATTCAGGTATTTGCTCTTTGTCAAGCATTGTGTAGGACTTTTAACTGACCCAGCTAAATAGCAGTAATTTTACTTAAAAAGAAGTCAGCTGTTGAATACTTGATTGGGTTTGAGGGCTTATATCTATTATCAAATTCCTGCCCTACTTATATAGAGCTTGAAATAGTGAATTTGATCACTTGTTAGTGATCAAATTTGTAGACTATTGTGCTCTGAATTTTAGTTATAATAAAATTACTTTATAGTAACAAGTCAATTGTAGGTCCTAAGTGTACTAGAAATGTATTGACATTTGCATCTCTTAACTACTTTTTTACTTTTAAGCATTACCACAGCACAAGGATTGTGTAAAACAAGATTGTGTAGACCATTTTAAGTGTCTTTTTCTCATGGGAATGGATCAGGCAGGTTGCTGTTACCTGTTTGAATTACAGTATAAGTGCAGTGGTGAACCTGTTGACTGCCAAGTGGAGAGCTTGCCTAGCCTTAGCCTGGCTCATTGTACAGATTGTATGTATTTACGTATATATTTAAATTTCTGCTTACCAGTGTTTGCTTCAAAACATTGTGTTGCTGTGGCTATTTCTAATAATAAGCCAGCATTGGGAAGCAAAGCTGTCATTTTTACCATTGTGCAATGATAGAGATAAGTAAGAACAAAAACAGCTACGATTTTAAAGGGATGTTGCAGAGAGAAACCATCTGAGTGGATCTGTAGCTCCGACACCTAGCACGCAGATGTACCTTACATGTAATACTGATTTTATTTTACTTAAATATGTAATGTCTGAAATAATGGATTCACATTTTTTTAAAGAGCACCAGAAGTGTCACCAGCACAGCCAAAACCTGGGGTAACAGCTCCCCCAGAAGTAGCTCCTGCTCCCAAATCATGGGCCAGTAACAAGCAAGGTGGGCAAGGAGATGGTAAGTGGCCATTAGCTGGGGAATATGGTCAGGTCTGATAGTTACTGAACAGCCATGCAGAAGATTAGGTGTGAAAAGCATTGTCAACAGATCTATTCAGATCTTTTTTTAAAAAATTATCTTTAGTTGTATAAAGGGATTTCACTTCAACATTCAGATTATTAAAATGGACCCTTTAAAAATCTGAGGTAATTAAATTTTTTTTAAGAGGCATGCATGATCCAGTGATACTGCTTAAAAAGGGAGTCTTTAAAGGTCTTTCTTCATCCCTATGCAGCAAGAGAAAGTCTGTACTGTCAATATTTTGAAACATACATATTTGTAGCCATACATTGTACTGATTACTCAAAACTCATTTCTGTCTGTTTCAAATACTTTGTCATGAGAGGAAGAGCTAATAGTGAACACACTTGCCTCCAAGCAATTGTGGACTTGCAAAACAGAAACTCAGTAAAGTAGAATTCTGTGAAAGAGCAAGTCTAAGCACTAAGCTAGTAAAATTAGCAATATAAAGACATATAAAAACCAGTACATAAGTGGGGGTGAATAGTTAATAGTGAAGTACAAGTAGTTACTCAGTGGTAGGTTAAAGACATTTCCAACTGCCAGTACAAGGCTGTTTTCAGTAATAACAATTTAATTGTTACTGTTTTCTATTTGTTTCCTTTTTGTTGTTTTTTTCTCAGTCCTGGGACCTATGAACTGTCCCTGGGCTCCTTTTGCTCAAGGCTAGCACTGCCATTTGAGCCATAGCACCACTCCAAGCTTTTCTGTGATTAATTGGAGTCTTAAAGACTTTCTTGCCTAGGCTGGCTTTGAACAACAATTCTCAGATATCAAGCTCCTGAGTAGCTAGGATTGCAGGCATGAGAGCCACTGTTGCTCAGTTGGTTCAATTTTAATAAAGGAATTGGTTTTGGCTTGTGCTGTATTGTCAGAGAGTCATAATAAAAGAGGAAAAGGGCAGAATTCTACTTACATGGCAGATCTTCATGAATGAGTCCTTTAGGATATACCTGGCAGGCTCTTTAGGTTTTTATCTCTTCATGGCTGTTCAATAACTTTGCAAAAGATTTGAGGAGATAAATTTTTTATGGATATGAACAGTATTGAAATAAGGAATAATTTATAAGAAAGATGAAAGAAACTATCCTGGGAGGGCTGTTTGAACTACTATTAGTATAAAAGTTATCTTTAATGTGTTTTTTAACAAATCTAGGTATCCAGGTGAATAGCCAGTTTCAGCAGGAATTTCCTAGCCTGCAAGCAGCTGGAGACCAAGAAAAAAAAGAAAAGGAAGCAAATGATGACAACTATGGACCTGGACCCAGTTTACGACCACCAAGTAAGCGTATGCTTTCTACCTACCTATGAAAACTGCACAACAAAATCGTACTGTTTTATCTTGGATGTACTTTCTAAATGTTCTTGGATTATGTGACCTGCCTAGTGTGAAAACACAGACTACCACTGTACTATTGTTATTTTTTTTTGCTGCATGAAACATTTTGTGATACATTTTTCCTATTGCATCTTGGGATCATGAATTCAAGAGCAATTTATGGGTTATGGCTAATGGATTCTTACAGGCCACAATAAAGCTGGGAGCTAAAGCTGTCTTGGATTGGGGTGTACTTCCTGGATCCCTTGCACAGCTTTTGGCTGAGGCTGTTCACAACACAGCTTCCTTAAAATATGTGAAGAGAAACAGGCTTTCTGAACCCCAAAAGAACCCCCCACTGTTTTTGAAAGGGACACACACTGTTACTTCCGCTGTAATTCTGCAGGTTTGCAGACCGACCCTGGTCTACTGTGAGGAGGCCACACAGAGTAAGTGTGAGGTAGAGGCCGGTTAAGCCATCGAGGAGGAGGCTGGCCACCATATGGGGTCTCTTGGCTTAATACCACATAGTGATTGTACTTGGTTAAGCCAGAGGTTACTAAATTTGGGCACCTGGGCACATGGTGATTAGCAGAACTGAATGAAATAGATGAGAGCACTGCCACCACTGGTGGGTGAGAAATTCTCACCTCTTCCTTAGAAAGCTCAGCTGACCCCGTCACACAGGTCAGATGAGAACCGTGATTTTAGGATGCACGGTCATAGATTGGAATGTGGAGTGCACTGAGTTTTAGTCTCTGTTTTGGAAGACACTACTCTAGACTACCTAAATATTAGCCTTAGTAGAGTTCATTAAATAACTAGCCCTCCTCCTTCACTGTACTGCTTTGCTTATTTTCTTGAAATGTGCTTAAGTTGCTTTCAGTGTTCATGTTCAAATATTTCCTTAGTCCTTTTTTTTTTCTTTCCACACCAGATGTTGCTTGTTGGAGAGATGGTGGTAAGTCTGCCGGCCCATCTGACCAGGATGAAAAGCTTCTTAACCAGGATGAAAACCCAGCTATATCATCAGAACAAAATGACATCCTCAAGGTTGTGGAAAAGAGAATAGCTTGCGGTCCTCCCCAGGCCAAACTCAATGGGCAGCAGCCTGCCCTTGCTTCCCAGTACAGAGCTATGATGCCTCCTTACGTAAGTATGTTAGTCTATGGTATTAGGAGAGAATTGGAATGGGGATAGGTTTAAGGCTATCTAACTGAAAATTAACATTTAAAAAAATAGTAAGCATAGTAAAAAATTGCACGTGTATATCAACTGAAATCACAGGTTGTTTCACTTCATATTACATTGAACATTTCTTCAAAACGTAATTGATCCCGCATGTATAGACTATTTTAGGACTTAATAAAACAGCATGTAGCACAAATGTTTATTTTTGAAAAGTTTTATGGTTAGTAGAGTTTTAGTACAATTATTTTTGAATTACATATTTTAGATAATGAGTGTAAAACATTTCTCTGAGAAGAAATCTTGCAGGACTAACATTGCCAAAGGGATGTGTTTTATGGCACAAAAAAGAGCCAAGAGTATTTGCTTTAATTTGAACGTTGGGTTTTGTTTTGTCAATGTGCATGTGTTTGTTTTCAGTGTATTGCTATATAGCCCAGGGTAGCTAGCCTTGAACTTAGAACCCTTATACCTCAGCTTCCTGAGTGCTGTGTGTGTGCTGCTACGCCTGTATAAATTTTTAAGATCATCGTTAGTTGTACAAAAGGGTTTCAATTCAGCATGCCAGTTTATAAGTACAGTGTATCTTGATCAATGTCAATCCTTTTAATTGCTTCCCCACCCACCCCTCATACTAAACAAAGTTTAAACAGCTACAAAAAGAGTGAATTTTCCTTCCATCATTTTAGACTACTAAAAAAAAAAAGATGTGTTATTTTGTCGCTACCGCCTCGGCCGGTAATGACGACGCGACACCGGACTCTTCTCTCCGCAGTTTATTCAGGACCTTTTAGTAATCTTCTGACCCCAACCCCGGGGAGAATTCCCCACAGCCTTAAATACCCGCTGGGTAGCCAACCCTGATACGCCACGTGGGAACCGCCAATAGGTTCAGGTGCACAGAAGCAAGCCAGATTCTTTGCCTTAGCCATATCAGGAGTTGTTTACCACGAGAGCACTCGCCATCGGGAAGGCGGAGGGCGGAAGCCGGCGCCATCTTCCAGGTGCGGCCTCTCGCAGCTCTCTACATTATTTCATCTACTAGTAGTTTGCATTGTATTTTTAAAGGTTTTTCAGGGACAAATACATAATATTAACACATCTATAAAGCAAATAATTCCTCACCATCAGATTTGAAACTTTTTGTACTGCAAGAGGAAAGACATTAGAACTAAAAAGTTCCTGCACAGCTAAGGATGTAGTTCCCAACCAGTTGGGAAAGGATCTTTATCAGCAATGCATCAGACAAAGGCCTAATATTTAATATATACAAGGCGCTCAAGAAATTAACCCCTCCCAGACTTAATAAACCAATCACAAATGGACAAGGGAGCTAAGGAGAGACTGCTCAGAAGAAGGTGTAAGAATGGCAAAGAAACACCTGAGCAAATGCTCATCCCTGGCCATAAAGGAAATGCAAATCAGAACAACCCTGAGATGCTGTCTCATCCAAGTAAGATTGGACAACATTGTGAATTCAGACAACAACAAATGCTGGCGGGGATGTGGGGGGAAGGGAACCCAGGGAACCCTGCTGCTGGTGAGAATGTAAACTAGTACAACCACTCTACCCTGAGCATCACGAGCCAGGATATGATAAGGACACCTGCACATCCATGTTAACTGCTGTACTATTCACAACATCCAAGATATGGAAACAGCTCAGCTGCCCCCCACAAGAGAGTGGATCAGAAAAATGTGCTTGTACATAATGGAATTTTATACAGCCATTAGAAAGAATAGAATAAGGTCATTTGCAGGGAAATGGGTAGAACTAGAACAAATCATGTTTGATGAGGTAAGCCAATACCAAAGAGATACAGCACGTAATTTTTTTATATTTATGTAAAATAATATGTATACTGAAACAGACTCATGGAAACAAAAGACTTTGTTTTTTCTTTGTCTGATGATTCTGTATTCTTTACCTTATATATGGTGTATTTACATGTATATCTATGGGAGCAGGTGAGGATTAGCATAGAACTCAAAAAAGGGTGAAAAAAGTGGCAATGGAAAGTACTGGACATTGATGAAAGTGAACTGTACAGCTCAAGGGAGAAGAAGGGAGAGAATAGGGGAACAGATGACACTGCAAAGGAAGTGTACTTTCTACTTGACCCATTCAACCCCTCTGTACATCACCTCTATAATAACAGTAAGTTTTTAAAAGAAAATATGTAAGGACAGATAAAATGGCTCAAGCCTAAAACCCTAGTACTTAGGAGGCCGTGGTCCTGTAAATGGCTTGGTTTGGGGTGGGAGGTTGTCTATACCTAGTAAATAAAATATGGAATTAGTGATAAAAAATAGTATTAATGTTATGATTTTACACCTAGTCAAATTGAAAATATTTGGCAAGTAAGTGATAAAATGTATTTTTTTTCTTCATTCAGATGTTTCAGCAGTACCCAAGAATGGCATATCCTCCTCTCCATGGTCCCATGCGTTTCCCACCCTCTTTATCTGAAACAAACAAGTAAGACTATGAAAAGAAAACAGCAGATGTCTAGAAGAGTCACATGTGCTCATGAAACTTTCTGAATGCTGTATGGATTGAGGATTTATTTTGTGTTCTCATGAGTATAGTTGCTGTTCATACCTTACAGTGATAAAGCCTCAATGTTTAAGAAGTGGAATTGTTAAAGAACTTTGTTGTCAGGCACTAGTAGTGGCTTAAGCCTGTAATCCCCAGGTACTTGAGAGGCCGAGGTTGTTTAGACCGAGTTCCAGACCTACCTAGGCCAGGAGAAGAAAAGCTCATTGGACACCTTCTCAAGGAAGAGATGCAGTGTGGCAAGAGCCTGCTGTCTTAGCTTCCAAGCCTATCATAGGTGGATTGTGTCCAGAACAGGAAGAGAGGCCCTATTTCAGAAATCACAGATTAAAAACTCAGGGCTGGAGGTGTGGCTCTATGATAAGAATGCATGTCTAGCAAGTATTAGGACCAGAGTGCAAAACCCAAGTATTGTAAAAAATAATAATAATTCTGCCTAAAATTGACAACACATTTTTTTCTCCCTTTTACTTTCCATGATATTAATCCCTGTTCCCTTTCCCTCTTCTTCCTTCCCTCCCTCCCTTTCTCCTGAGCTTATTTTGGTGGTGTGGAGGTAGTATTTAACAGGATGTGGTTTGAGCTCAGCTGACACTCATTTGAACCACGCTTCCATCCCTGGTTGTGTCTGGTTAGTTATTTTTAGGGATAATAGTCCTACCTAGGCTGGCTTTGAACTTTGATTATCTAGATCTCAGTCTCTTAGAATTACAGGCATGAGCACCAATACCCTCCTTGAACATTTTTTTCTTTTTCTTTTTTTTTTTCTTTTTGCTAGGCCTGGAGCTTTAATTCCGGGCCAGGGCACTGTTCCTGAGCTATTATTCTTTTTGTTCTTGTTTTTGCTTAAGGCTGTTGCTCTACCACTTAAGCCACAGTCAGTCCCATTTCTGGCTTTTTGGTGATTAGTTGGAAACAAGATGCCTAGGCTGGCTTTGAACCTCAGTCCTTAGAGTAGACAGGATTACAATTAACTGAGCCACCGGTGCCCTGTGTTGAAAATTTCCTTAATATGGTAGTTTTCTTTATTACGGTTTTATATTTTGAAATTTAGTTTAATGTTAGCCTTTACCATATTTCATATTTGAGTCTATAAGAGTTTTTAAAACTTTCCAGCTATTATAACAATTGTGCATTATTACATTTGTGTGCCAATACTAATTAAACACTAATTTCCTATCTTAAACGTGCACCTAGTTTTGTATCATTAAAACTTGACCTTTTTCCACCATGCCCTCTCTCATTCATTAGAGGACCTCGAGGAAGGGGCCCTCCCCCTTCATGGGCCTCGGAGCCTGAGCGCCCATCCATCCTCAGTGCATCAGAACTGAAGGAACTTGATAAGTTTGATAACCTAGATGCTGAAGCTGATGAAGGTTGGGCAGGTAAGATGCAAAATTAGTTAAGTGTTTGAGGTTGTTTACTTTAAGCAGTCTGTCTGAGTTTGCCTTGATTTGACAGGTGCTCAGATGGAAGTAGATTACACAGAACAGCTGAATTTCAGTGATGATGATGAACAAGGAAGTAGCAGTCCTAAAGAGATCAGCAGGTAACTTGTGATATTTTCTACTAGTACCAATTTGAAGTTCACAGAAGAACAACTTCTGAGTTGTTTTTCAAGGAGTTTTTACGGCACTTAGGAAAGTAATAACTCATATTGTGCAGCTAACGAAATAATTGAGGTGGAATTTGCATAGGAAGGGACAGTTTATAAAGGATATTTGGGTGCTTGACATTTGACTAGAGATGTTTTGATATAAGGTATCAGGGACCATTTTAGATTTTTACTTGGATGACCCCGTATTTGAAAAACTGGAAAAAAATTCCTTGGGTTTACATAGCTGCTTCAAACTTCTTGATTTTTTTTATTTAAACATTCAAACTGACTACTGGATAGACACATAACATTGTTACAAAACAATTGCAGAGCATAATAGTGCTCTGTAAAAGTCTTTCCTTGATTTTATTAAACTTAGCATTAGGGTGTTAGAGGAGCTTTGTATTTTCTGCCTTTTTAAAAAAAATAAAAAGAATAAAAAATATGGGTTATGTATCATAAAGGTTGGGAGTTAGATTTTTTTTGTTTTTTTGTGTGTTTTGTTTTTATTGCCAACCCTGGGGCTTGAATTCTGGGCCTGGGTATTACCCCCAAGCTTCTTTTTGCTCAAGGCTAATGCTCTACCACTAGAGCTATAGCACTACTTACGGCTTGTTCAGAGTAGTTTATTAGGGATAAGAGTTTCGTGGACTTTACTGCTTGGGGCTGACTTCAAACAGCAATCCTCAGATGTCAGCCTCCTGAATTGCTAGAATTAACAGGTGTGAGCCACTGGCACCCAGCAAGTTGAGCTTTTAAACTATTCAAGGAGTTTATACTGGTATAGTTACTCAGATATGGCATTGTGATTTGTTCAGATTTATAAAAACTATAATTTGGTTTATGTTTTCTCACTAAATCAATAAATTGAAATGCAGTTAATATTAAATGATGGGCTTATATTCTTTTGTAGCAGGTTTGAGTAATGTCACTAAGCCATACTCAGCTCATTCTTTTGATATATTTTTGCCCCCAGAGCCATACAGAAACTGTTGTTTTTCCTAGAAAAATCATATTTGCTTATATCATCCTTCACTTTCTTATTTCTTATATTTTTTCATTTTTCAGTGAAGATCAAACTTCAAAAGTCTCTGAAAATACTGAAAACCAGAAAGAAGCAGAAGAAGTTCGCAATACTAAATCACCTTCCCAGACACCTGCTCAACCACCAGTGACAAAAGGACCCTATGCGAAAGGACCTACGTTTAGTCAGGTCTGCTGAGCTCATACAAATCTTTCATCATTACTGATAATGTGGGTGAATTAGTTTTGGGATGGGGACTTTAAAATGGGAACTTCATCTTTTTTGTAAGTTTCCTGGATCTCTGATTTATTACACTAAATAGTGGCTAACATGACCAAGCAAAAGCTAAAGTTTACCTTTTTTTTTTTTTTCCTTCTTCTTAGGTATGTCTAAATGGAAGGATAATACTGTTTTTCTAAAGTAAAAGTAAACATTTATCAATTACTGAATATATTTTACTATCTAGTTGGGTCTATGTATGAGGTGGTATGCTGTCTTTGTAGATAAATAACACCTACTGACAATGCTTGTCAAAGAAAGAAGTCTGGATCATTGTTGGGGAAGTATGGGGAACAAGTATATTTGATTCTATTTATGTTATTGTAAATGTTAATGGGAACTAGAAATGAAGGGTACCTTCAAGAGTTCACTTAACTCTCCTTAAGGAATCACAACATAGTTGGTCTATATTTGTTGAATTTGTGCAGAACAAGTATTTCTCTTTTTGGGAAGCTAAAAGAAGGTAGCTGACAGTCTCAAAGGATAAAGAACAGCTAATAAGCATGAGTATATTTAATGCACTATGATATATAGTAAGGCTGAGTTCACAGTGTGATGTCTTAAAGATTATAAGTTCAGGCAAAGGCTTTGCAAAGACTTAATACTTGAGCCAGTTCTTAAAACAGTAATTGCCCATTAAACAAAAGTAAGAGTGTGGTTTCAAGTTCTAGGAAGAAAAAAGAGGTAAGGAAGTCAAATTTAAGAAATACTGAGCTGGGCACCGGTGGCTCACACCTGTCATCCTAGCTACTCAGGAGACTGAGATCTGAGGATCACGGTTCAAAGCCAGCCCGGGCAGAAAAGTCTGTGAGACTCTTATTTCCAATAACCCACTAGAAAACCAGAAGTGGTGCTGTGGTTCAAGCAGTAGAGCGCTCACCTTGAGCTGAATTGCTGAGGGATAGCACCCAGGCCCAGAGTTCAAGCCCCACAACCAACAAAAAAGAAAAAAAAAATACTGAGTAGTAAGCTATATAAGAACCATTTGTTGGAGCTGAATTATGTAAATGAATGGTATTCAAAGGCATTAAGTTTGGTTAGTATGTGCAAGGGTCTGAGTTCATTCCCAGCAATGTCAAAGAACAAGAGGATGCTGTAAGAAGAGTTTGGATTTTATTCCAAAGGCATTGATGATCATTGAAGAATGAACTAAGGAATCCTATCAAAGGAGGATTTTTCACATACTACTAAAGTTTTTGTCTTATATAACATTAATATAATCAGGAATGAGGGTTTCTTCATGGAAGAATGGAGAACTGCATCTTGAACTTTTTGCAAGTTTAATCAAGTAAATATTCCATATATTATATCTAGGTCTCATAAAGAGAAAAGGATAGATGGATTTTACTGTGTTGTCATTGAAATTCTGTCTTTATAATAGGAACGAGGACCATCTTCACACCTACCACCACCTCCAAAATTGCTTGCACAGCAGGTAAGTTTTTTAGAAGTCTTGTTATGTTATTTATATTATGTTTTAGATAATAGTTTTAAATATACTTTTCTTGATATTTCAGTCTAAACATAGATCTGTCTCCACCCATGTTGATTTCTTCTTGGTGTTAATAGCCCTTCTTTCTCCATCTTTTTAATTTATCTGATTCCTCCGCACTGTTGCATGCTGACCTTCCTAGGCACATGTGCTGCTATCCTGAATATTTTGCACCTACTAAAGTGCTCACACTCCTAAATATCCTCGATCTGTCCATTTTTTCTTCATACTTTTCCATACCTGTGACGCCCAGTAATGGTCAGAATTCCTCATTCTCATCTAAAATCTGAATGTTCTAGCATCCACCTCCAGATCGGCAGCCAGTGTCTGGAAGACCAGGCTCCTTTCCTCCCAAGCAGCAAGTACCTGATGAAGATGAGATATGGAAGCAAAGGCGAAAACAACAGTCAGAAGTTTCTGCAGCAGTGGAGCGTGCTCGTAAACGGCGTGAAGAAGAAGAGCGCAGAATGGAGGAGCAGAGAAAGGCGGCTTGCGCAGAGAAGCTGAAGCGCTTAGATGAGAAGCGTGCCATTGTGCAGAAGCAACCTTCTCCAGAGGAGATGCAGAGGGAAAAAGAACGAGAACGTGAGAAAGAACTTGAAAAAGAACAAGAACAGGAGCGGGAGCGGGAAAAGGAGAGACAGCAGGAAAAGGAGAAAGAGCTAGAGAAAGAGCAGGAAAAACAGAGAGAAATGGAGAAGGAAAGAAAGCAAGAAAAAGAGAAAGAATTAGAACAACTGAGGGAAAAGGAGAAAGAACTACAAAAGATTAAAGAACAGGAAAAGGAGAGTGAATTGAAGACGGAAAGGGAGAAGCTGGAGGAAAAAATTGAACCCAAGGAATCTCCTTTAGAGCCTGTGGCAGAAAAACAAGAAAGTGAAAACAGCTGTAATAAAGGTACTGTTGCTAATTCA
Source organism: Dipodomys merriami (assembly GCF_024711535.1). NCBI lineage: Eukaryota > Metazoa > Chordata > Mammalia > Rodentia > Heteromyidae > Dipodomys > Dipodomys merriami. The sequence goes on along the minus strand of NW_027206313.1, from coordinate 784,837 downwards.
TTGTTCTAGATTTGTTTGATAGAATTGAAAAAAGGCCTTGTGCAAACTAGACAAATGCTTTACCATTGAATTGTATCCACCCTATCTTGTTCATTCTTACATAAACCTTATAAATGTATAATTAGTTCAATCATGGGTATTTGTATCTTGTTCATATAAACAGGTGACTGTTTTGAGGTACCATTTGTAGTACTAAAAGGATTATAGCCATCTATTCTAATTTTATATATAAATACCGTGTTTCTTGAAATTATGAAATGAGCTTCAGTTTTATTTTGTCTGCAGATATAATTGGTTTCATAGTCTAATGTGGTTTTTTTTTTTCTCTGACATTTACCTTACAAAATTTTATTTACTGACTTTGATTCATACCTTTAAAACTGAACTGGAATAGCCCTTCATAAAAATGCTCCCTTCTCAGCCAGACGCCTGTCATCCTAGCGACTCAGGAGGCTGAGATCTGAGGATCACAGTTCAAAACCAATCCGGGCAGGAAAGTCTGTGAGACTCTTATCTCCAATAAACCACTAGAAAACCAGAAGTGGTGCTGTGGCTCAAGCAGTAGAGCGCTCGCCTTGAGCCAGAGAGATGAGAGACAGTGCCCAGGCTCAGAGTTCAAACTCCATGACTGACAAAATGTTGCATTTTCATAATTAAGTGACTATACCAGTTTAAATTTGGCTTTTTCCTACATTAAATTCACCAGCTTCCAAGCTGTAGCTTATTATGCTATTAAGACTGTAATTTTTAACTTTTAAAAAAATTATTCTTGTTAAAAGTCTTAAGAAAATGAAAATGTAGTACAAAACCATTACTAATTTGTAGTGGAGCTAATTTCTAATGAGTGGCTTGAGATAGAATAAAAATAAAATTTCCGTTACTTGATTTCATTTGTATTTGGAGGGGGCAGTACTGGGGTTTGGACTTAAGGCTTCAGACTTGCTAAGCATTTACTCTGCCACTAAACTAGAGTCTTGAATTTCCCCTTCATCTCCCTCTCTCCTCATCCTCCAGCCTGGTTTGGATTGAAATCCTATTTCCTACCATAAATACAATGATACCCAGCTTTTTTTTTGTTTTGTTTTTGAATAATATTGACTCAGACTGGCCTCAAACTATAATCTTCCATTCTCTACTTCCCAAGTATCTGGGATTATAAGCATGGCTGCTAGTGCCCAACCCATAATATTTTTGGAAATACTTTGATATTAATATTAGCTTATATATTATTTATATGATTAAGTCTATAAATGCATAAGAAAATTGTTCACAACACCAAAAAAAGCAAAATGTAATGTAGCACAACAGAGATTAGTAACATTGTTATACTTGAATGTTCATAAATTCTATAATCATCCTTTAGGAATCTGATTTAATAGTGAGAAGACTGAATTAAAAAATAGGAAAGTAATTGTAAAGCTGCCACTGAATACATGTATTAACATTGATGAGTTTGATTTTTGAATGGTAACAATATCTAAAATCATTTTAATTGTCTCTTTAATAATCTTTATTCATTAGCATTGTACTATCACTTATCTCTGTACTAGGATTTGAGCATAGCATTTGGGGGGGGGGAATGGGTCAGTTGTGGGTCTTGAACTCTGTCTGGGCTTGGGTGCCGTCCCTGAACTCTTCAGCTCAAGGAGAACACTACCACTTGAACCACAGCACCACTTTGGTTTTCTGGTGGTTTATTGGAGATAAAGAGTCTCCCAGACTTTCCTGCCCATGCTGGCTTTGAACTGTTATCCTTCCTGGGTAGTTGGGATTACAGGCATGGTGCCCAGCTAAGATTAGCACTTTTTAGGCAGTTACTCTGTCACTTTAGCTTTGCCTCCAAATGTGTTCTCTCGTTGCAGTTTAAATTTAGCTAGCTTTCCATTGAGGGGCACCTATTCAATTTTTAATTATAGCACCTATATTACTATATATTTTATCATTCACGATAGTAAATATAATACAAAAAAGATAAATGTATTTGATTCTTGACATTTTTACATTGGCAAAAAAAATTTCCTTTTAACATTCATCACTAGTCATCTGAGAAAAGAATTTGTAACATATTTCTGTAATTGTTGATATATGACATTCTCTAGAATTACCACTAATTTTCATTACCATAAAAACCTTAATGTGGAAGTGGCGCTGTAGCTCAAGCGGTAGAGGGCTCGCCTTGAGCTGAAATGCTGAGGGACGGTGCTCAGGCCCAGAGTTCAAGCCCCATGACAGACAAAAACAAAAACCTGTAATGTGTGTGCATATGCATGTGTCTGTGATTCTTTTAGTACATAGTAATTGACTGAGTGAATACTAATTATGAATAATTCTTTTGTTGGAAAGTAGCTAGCTGGCACTGTTGCCTTCATATTTAAGCTCAGTAAGGTGTTTTTTTTAATAGATAATAGTTATTTAATCCAGTAAGTATGTTAATGAATCAATGCGCTCTATTCTTAAGTATTTATAAGCCAGTTTTCATATAGGTCCTACTAAGATTGACATTAAATATTTCCTTGATATTTATGGAAATTAATGGAAAATAGAAACAATATTTGTGCAACAAAGTATTTTGCACTGTGGTCTCTCACAATCAAGTTTTGGGGAAATCTAAGGTTTTAATAACACTATCTTAGGACTTCCAATTTAGAATATAAAGAGATGTTTTGAAGTGTTGTAGATGTTTCTTATTACATTTCCTTGTACTTCAGTCTGGTCATTAATACGTTTGACAGTTCTTTTACCTTTTCCTCATACAGAAGGGGAGCCAGTTTTCACTAGACAAGACAGCAATCGCAGTGAAAAGGAGACCACTCAAGTAGCACACGAATCAGAACCAGAATCGGGGTCTCAACCCCGTCCTGCTGTATTATCTGGTTATTTCAAACAGTTTCAGAAGTCATTACCACCAAGATTCCAAAGGCAGCAGGTAATGATGCAAAAAGGGTTTTAACATGAATATGTGAGATTGTTTCATGGTCTCTGTCTAATTTATAGATACTGTCTTTTGACTTTTCAGAATGATTCTATAGTGTAAGATCAAATTTTGTTACTTGTTCTTTTGGTCTTTTCACCTGGCCAACTTTCATCATTGTCTTTTCCCTCATGGATTCAAAAAAGGCCATTATTTGTGATGTAGTTGATTTTATTGATTCATGACGTGTGACTCGAATCCTAACACATGAGGTCTTGTTCATTCAGGAACAAATGAAGCAGCAGCAATGGCAGCAGCAGCAGCAGCAGCAGCAGCAACAGCAGGGTGTACTTCCACAAACCGTCCCTTCACAGCCGTCGGGTGGTGCTGGTCCTCCGCCACCACACAGACCTCTTTACCAGCCCTTGCAACCTCACCCCCAGCATTTGGCCTCCATGGGTTTTGATCCGAGGTGGCTGATGATGCAGTCCTACATGGATCCTCGGATGATGTCTGGAAGACCTGCTATGGACATACCACCCATTCATCCTGGTCAGTCCGGACTGCCAAACCTTCCTTGCGGTTTGTTTCCCTCCCCCCTCATTTAGTCTCAATTTTAGAGTTGTAATCTAATAAGAGTTTAAATAGGAACTCTAGGTTTTCATAATATAAATCTCAGCCCAGAAAAACACACACACACACAAACAATCCAGGTAACTTACATCAACTGTGTGGCAAAACCAAAATATTTCCTTTTGTTTTATGAATATTCTTTAAATTTTTAAATGACAGTTATTCCATGTCTTCTAAATGCCTGCCGTTGGTTAAAATGGTTTTATTTTAAATCTCTTTCTCTCAGTGGTGCTGAGATTTGAGCTCTGAGACATTTCTTTAGTAATTCATTATTTAAATGTTACCTATTTTTACAGGGGAGGGAGAGCCGTCAGTTCCCAGCTTTATACCATCTTTTTAAATCCTTGTATTGTTTACTATTCTAACACTGAATTTATTTGTGTTAGTCAAAATAATTAGTGCCTTTATGAAATCCATTAGAATAAATCCAAATCATCAATTATCAAAATGATACTGAGGAAAACAAAGTGTCATAAGAAGCTGATCAGTAATCACAACTTGAACCAGCACAAGATGACTCACATGTAATCCTAGCACTCTGGGAGATGAAGCAGGAGTTTGTGGCCAGACTAGGTTACATAGCAAGACACTGTTTTTGCTCCCATCCCCACCACAGTCCTCCTAAAAAAGAATTTGCTATAGCAAATAGTTTTCTCTGGAAAATTATCCTGTTGCTATAATTCTGATGTTTTGTATTAACATGCTTACAATTACAGTGTGTGGATTTTATCTGTTGTTGTTTTTTGTTTGTTTTGTTTTTTTGTTTTGTTTTTTGTTTTTTTTTATGCTACGGAGGAATTGAACCCAGGGCTTCATGCATGCTAGGCCAACACTCTACCACTAAGCACATTCCCAGCCCATTAGTATCTGTTTTTATGCCTATTCCCCCCCTTGGAAGTAGACTGTTATTTTGGTTTCAGTATTTTCAGAGCAATAGCAAAATCAAATTCCCGTAACAGTTTGTTGTTTTGTTTTTGGTGTCAGTCCTGGGGCTTGACCTCAGAGTCTAGGCTCTGTCCCTGAGCCTTTATGCTCAAGACTACCACTTAAGCCACAGCTCCACTTCAAGCTTTTTGCTGGTTGAGACAAGAGTCTCAGGGACTGTCCTGCACAAGCTTGCTTTGAACTGTGATCCTCACATCTTGGCCTCCTGAGTCACTCTAGAATTATAGGCATGAGTTTCTGATTCCTAGCCCAGAACAGCTTTTATATAATTTCTCAACAACCTTCAGTATTACTCAAAATAACAACAACAAAAAAAAAACCTAAAAAAAAAAATTCCAAGTAATTAATGATGCATGTTTTGTCTTCAATTCTGATTTATCTCTCTGTAAACCTGTGTTACAGGAATGATTCCTACTAAGCCATTAATGAGAAGAGACCAGATAGAAGGATCACCAAACAGTTCTGAATCATTTGAACATATAGCTCGATCTGCAAGAGATCATGCAATTTCCCTTTCTGAGCCTCGTATGATGTGGGGGTCAGAACCCTATCCTCACACTGAGCCTCAGCCTGCAACTACTCCAAAGGCTCCTGAAGAACCTGAAGATCCAAGGTTACAAATTATTGAGATTATTAAAGAAAATCATATTAGTGGACTAAATGGAATATTGTGGCTAAAAGGAAAGCTGTGCTGTCCTAAAAGATTATTCTGAGCCATACCATTTAGTTTCTTCGTTTTGTCTTTGGGCATATTTTCTTCATTCCTTCCTCTGTCCTTTTTAAAATTTCAGATGAAACCTTTTTTTATTAATTAGATCGGGAAATTTAGCATTAAATGTTCAGACCAAACTGAAACATACTGTAGATTATGTATAAAGAAGTTTATTTGTATCTACCATGCTTATTCAACCTGGCTATAGTGTTGATACAGTTCTTCTGGTAGAAAGAAATGGTAGAAATTTAATGGTCAGTATCTTAAGAAAAATTACTGAAACCACAAGTTAAGGAGATGTGCTAATTTATGAAGTTGTTTTGTACTTACAGAAACAATTGATGGTAACCTATAGTAAGCTATAACAATATAATTGTTCTTTTGTGGAGTCTTTTTTTAAGTATAATATTTTATAATGAGTTGTAATTAATTGGGAGAGTTAAATTCTAGGTGGAAACTAGTCTTTTTTGGTAAGGTTTACAGTTTTTTACTAGATTTTATTATCTTTAAATAGTTCCATGAAGGGGTTGTCATTCAACATGTCAGTTTATGAGTATAATGCATTGTGATTGATAAGTTTTTAAAACCCCACATAATTTTAGGTCTAACTTGTGAGTTTCCAATATAGTATTGCAAGTATAAGGCCAGTGTTCTATAACAGAGCTTTGTAACATTATCTTTCATTATTGAAATTTTATAACATTGGAATAAAATAAGAAATAGCATCATCACCATTTTCACCTATCTTCAGCCCCTGGTGTATTTTTTTTTTTTCTCCTCCTGTGCTATAATTGAATATTCCCTATTATAGCGGGGTCATCTGGTAGTTGTCTTTAGTAGTATATGACAGGGATGTTCTGAGGGTTTGAACTCAAGGCCTGGGTGCCATCTCTGAGCTTTTTAGCTCAAAGCTAACACTCTACCACTTGAGTCACATTTTTGGTTGTTTAATTGGAGACAAGACTCTCAAGGACTTTCCAGTCCTAGCTTACTTCAATCCTTGATCCTCAGATCTCAGCCTCCAGAATAGCTAGGATTATAGGAGTGAACCACAGGCACCCAGCTTGACAGTCATTCCTTTTTATATCCTTGAGTAATTTAACACTCCCATTTTATGTATATACCACATTTTTCTTACTCTTTAATCTGTAGCTAGATGTTTGGACCATATCCACTTGGCTACTGTGAATAATGATGCTCTATTTTTTCCTATCAAAATGCCAAAGATAACTCATCATGATTAAGGTTCATAGTTCTGTATTTTAAATTTGGACTGGTTATTTTTCTATATATTTGCATATGTGAAAGATTGTTACGTCAATTAAGCTTTTGAATTGCTTCCATCGTAGGCCTGAAACTGCATTGGAGCAGGAGCACATTTCTGCTGCTTACCCCGTGGAACACAGTCAGCTGGAAGCCCATCCAAAAACAGACTGCGTCAGACCACCAGATGACACAGAAGTGCCTAAGTTTTTAAGCAGATCTGTGGAAGACATCAGACCTCACCATACTGATACAAATAATCAGTCTGGTGGCTTTGAAGTACCTGATCAAAAGACCTTATCTACTCCAGCAGATGAGAGGATCTCCATACTAGAAAGTCAACCTGCTCGGAAAAGAAGTGTTTCCCATGGATCTAGCCATACCCAAAAGTCAGAGGAGCAAAGAAATGAGCCGTCATCTGTAAGCATTCCTAAAGTAACAAGCAGATGTCTTGATTCAAAAGAGGCGTCAGAAAGACCAGAGGAGAAGCCGAGGAAGGAAGGCTTTATAAGATCCTCTGAAGGACCAAAACCAGAAAAAGTATATAAATCTAAATCAGAAACTCGCTGGGGCCCAAGGCCATCTTCCAATAGAAGGGAAGAAGGTAATGATAGACCTGTGAGAAGATCAGGTCCCATTAAAAAACCTGTACTTAGGGATATGAAGGAGGAACGCGAACAAAGGAAAGAGAAAGAAGGGGAAAAGCTTGAGAAGTTTCCTGAAAAGGTGGTTAAACCCGAAAAGATTGAAAAAAAAGATCTCCCTTCTCCCCCACCACCTCCCGCGCCAATTCCACCACAGCCAGTTCCATCAGTACAGCCAGAACCGGAAAAAGAGAAAGTACCTTCAACAGAAACGTCAGCTTTGGCTCAAAAGCCTTCTCAAGATACTGAGAAGCCTTTGGAACCTGCGACTGGTGTTCAGGTAGAGCCTACAGTTAAAACTGCAAACCAACAAACTGTTGCAGCACCAACCTCCAAGGAAGAGAAACAGCCTGAGAAAATCATCAGCAAAGATATTGCTACAGATAGACCTCGACAGGACTCAAGACCAGTAGTTTCCAATAGGCCCCCTAGGACCTATTGGAAAGAAGCTAGAGACAGAGATTGGTTTCCAGATCAAGGGTATAGAGGCCGAGGACGAGGTGAATATTATTCAAGAGGGCGAAGCTACAGAGGCTCTTACGGAGGACGTGGCCGGGGTGGTAGAGGGCATGCGCGAGACTATCCTCAATATAGAGACAGTAAGCCCCGAACAGAACATGTGCCCTCAGGCCCTCACAGACAGCGAGAAGAAAGTGAAACGCGAAGTGAGAGTTCTGATTTTGAAGTTGTCCCCAAAAGGAGGAGGCAGCGGGGTTCAGAGACTGACACAGACAGTGAGGTTCATGAAAGTGCAAGTGACAAAGACAGTTTAAGCAAAGGCAAACTGCCCAAAAGAGAGGAGCGATCTGAGAACAAAAAATCCATAAAGCCCCAGTCCTCTTTCAAACCTGAAAGTCACGTCCGAGTAGATAACAGGCCACTAGAAAAGCCTTGTTTAAGGGACGATGATAAACCTAAACCAGGCTTCCTACCTAAAGGAGAGCCAACCAGGCGAGGCAGGGGGGGCACCTTCAGACGTGGTGGGAGGGACCCAGGAAGCCGTCCTTCACGCCCTTCTACCCTAAGGAGACCTGCTTATAGGGATAATCAGTGGGATCCAAGGCAAGCAGAGGCTCCTAAAACAGAGGATGGAGAGACACCAAGAAGACATGAGCAGTTTATTCCTGTACCAGCAGATAAACGGCCTCCGAAGTTTGAGCGAAAATTTGACCCAGCTAGAGAAAGGCCTCGAAGGCAACGCCCTACCCGACCACCAAGGCAGGACAAGCCGCCTCGGTTCAGACGGCTTCGAGAGCGGGAGGCAGCCTCAAAGCCAGATGAGGTCCCAGTGCCCACAAGCAGCACCATGAGTAGTGTCATTCAAGAGCCAGTTAGTGCTTCTGGGGATATTTCTGGGAATAAGACACCAGATTTATCTAATCAGAACTCTTCTGATCAGGCAAATGAAGAGTGGGAGACAGCCTCTGAAAGCAGCGATTTCAATGAGAGGCGAGAGAGGGGTGAGAAAAAAAATGCGGATCTGAGTACACAGGCAGTTGTAAAGACTGGGGAGAATGTTGTTCCACCAAAGAGAGACATAGCGAAGAGAAGCTTTTCTAGTCAGAGACCTGGAATCGATCGCCAGAATCGACGTGGAAACACTGGGCCACCCAAATCAGGAAGGAATTTTTCAGGTCCTAGGAATGAAAGAAGAAATGGCCCACCATCAAAAAGTGGGAAGAGAGGGTGAGTATTTTGGATATAAAAATTGTGTACTACTAAATAAGCCAAGAGTAGAACTCTTAGTTGAATTAGGCAAGAAGCCAATGAAGATGAGATATCCTCAAGTGTTTTTCTATTCTCAAAATGTAAGGGTGCTTAACAAAGAGGTTAAATGGGGAATCTTCAATCTGCAAAGGAAACGCCTTTCAGAGGAGTCCTCATGGGAATTTGTAACTTTGAAAAAGTGCATATGGGGGGAGGGGAGATACGGTATCTTCATTTGGTAGGCTATCTTATTCCTTATGAGCTCCCTTATAAACCTCTGGTGTTGTACCAAATGTCCTTTGAGACCTAATGTGAAATTATGCTCCATTACTATGTGCTGTTTGTCTGGAGTCAAAATTGAACCTTAAAGATAAATTATATTCCCACATTATATTCCCTTCTGGAAATCCAACATGATAAGCCCAAGAAACAAATCCCACCCAACCACCATGACCACCAGTGTCTGTGGTGGTTTTTAATTTTCTTTTTTGGGGGGGGAAGGGGGCGGGGGGTCCAGTCGTGGGACCTGAACTCTGGGCCTGGGTGCTGTCCCTCAGCTCTTCAGCTCAAGGCTAGCGCTCTACAACTTGAGCCACAGCGCCACTTTCAGCTTTTTTTTTCTTTTTGCTTATGTGGTGCTGAGGAATCGAACCCAGGGTCTCAGGCATGCAACAAGGCAAGCGCTCTACCACTGAGCCACCTTCCCACCCCTGTGGTGGTTTTTAAATTGCTAAACTTCAGTATTGGAAAAGGAGGAGGCATTGCAAACTTGACACATGAGGTTCATAATGGCTCTGTTGAAATCTGGACTCTGCTACTTTGTAGTTTGTTCCTCATGAGTAAAATAGGGAGAAAATAATAGTGTTCATAAGGATTTATGAAGAACATCAAGTGATTATTCTTGGTACACCTGTAGTAACACCTGGTATATAGTAAGCAAGTATTATGGTAGGTCCTGTTTTTAGACCAAATTCCTAGATTTACAACCAGAACTGAGGTTTGTTTATGAAATACATTAGTTCAGTTCCTAGTTACACATTCTGGTAGTGGAAAGTATTTTTACTTTTCAGAGAATTCAGAGAAAGTTCAAAGACATAACAATGGCCAGTTGCATTTCCTGAATACCTTCTTACCTAAGAATATGCACATCCCTTTAATAAAAGTCTGATAGCAGCATAATACCTGTCCTGAGCCAAGTACCAATGGCTCACATCTCTTAGCCTACCTACTTGGGAAGCTACAATCTGAAAGTTTGCAGTTTGAGACTACCAGCCCAGACAGAAAAGTTTAGAAGATCCATCTCTAAAATAACCAACCCAACGCTAGTCTGGCTGCATAGCTCAAGTAACAGAGCACCACCCTAGTAAGCACAAGACCCTGACTTCAAACCCTAACACCACACACAAAAACAATACTGAGTAAACTGGGTGGGTAGGGCACATTTTTAATCCCTGCAACATAAAGAATAGAGGGAGGAGGCCAGTCTAAGCAAGATAAACCATCTCTAACAACAAGCTGGGTGTTAGTGGTACATGCTATATCCAGCTTTGAACCTGTGCAAAACAGTGGCTGATTGTAGTAAAGACAAATCCTATTTACATGATGATGCTAATTCATTTTCAGATCTTTGAAAATGTATATCATCTTTTACTGTAGTGTAATATAAGCTAACATGAAAATCAATAGTAAACCACTCTGTCATTTATTTTTGTCTGGAATTGTTTTTAAAGCATTCCTGAGAATTACTAGTTAAAGAACAAGAACTAGAAATATATTAGGTTTGTGACGTGAAATATTTCTGTAGCTAAAGTGTGGAAGGTAGCATTAGGCATTCAACCCCAAGTCTGGAGCATGCTGGGTAAGGCTTCTTCCACTTGAACCATATTCCCATTTATTTTGTTCCTGTGGTGTTTTGATGTAGTGTTTCCCTAATTTTGTTGTACCAGCCTTCATGATCCTACATCTGCTTCCCAAGCAGCATGGGCACAACAGGCTTGTACCACACACCTGACAGTGTTTTTCAGTATGTATCTGCACATGTTGTGTAAACAGATGCTGGCTGGTTTGGTTTGGTTTGATTTTTAAGCTTTATTTTCTTACATTGCCCACCTTTAGGGGGGAGGATCCAGTTCTAAATACTTCAAACTTGATAAGATTGCAGAAACTTTCTGCTATGAACAGTGCTAAATGGTTGATTTATAATGATTTACAAAATGGATGTAATGAAAAATCTTCTGAAGTAATTTAGAATTCTGGAACTTAGTTGCTGAAAAGAACTAAAAAAAGTAGTGGAGCTGTAGCTCAAGTGGTCTAGCACGCTCACCTTGAGCTGAAGAGCTGAGGGACAGCGCTCAGGCCCAGAGTTCAAGCCCCATGATGGACAAAAAAAAAGAAGAATAATTTAAAAAAGTTGCTCTGACTTGTTAATATTAGATTTGGAATCTATTATCGCAGTGCTGTTTTCATCTTGGGGAATCATGAAGAGTGTTTTTGTTTTGTTAGGATTAATGTCTCATTTCTTCGTAGGCCATTTGATGACCCGTCTGCAGGCACTACTGGTAGTGATTCTGTCAATGGCAGTTCTTCACACCACCAGGAAGGAACACCTAATGGTACAGGCCAAAAGAATCTCAAAGATGCCACTGGGAAGAAAAGAGAAGACACCAAACCTGCTCCTAAAAAACCCAAAGAGAAAGTAGATGCTTTATCACAGTTTGATCTCAATAATTACGCAAGTATGTCATGGTTCCAAGTATGTCATGGTTCCATAGGTTTGTTTCATTTAGGGGGATACTATAAGAAGTCAGTCATCCAACAAGACGATGATAAAAGCTGATTAGGAAACACTGTTTTAACGCAAGCTAAAATTATATCAGCTCTTAGTGTAGCCTTGAATGCTTAATAATCCCACAAGGTTTTACTGTTTTTTGTTTTTGTTTTTTGATGAAAAATTTTACCCATCCTACCTTGTTAAGAAAAAGCATGAAAAATGTAATTATCTGTATTGTTTTATTCTTTAAAATAGGAAAAAAAATGTTAGGCTCTGTGGCTCATGTCTGTAGTCCTAGCTACTTGGAAGGTAGAATATCTGCTTGGTATGGTACATGTTTATCATCCCATCTTGAAAGAAGTTGTAAATAGGAGAATTACAGGTATCCATGCAAAACTGTTTGAAAAATGAAACAAAAATGGGCTGTGGCTTAAGTGGATGATTGCTTGCTTCATTGTAGGCACACCCAAGGCTCTGAATTCCCAGTACCACTACCAAAAAGGGTAGAAATATAACACAACAAATTGTGTGCTTGGTAAAATTAATTTCTAAGATAACCATAGAGAATAAGTGATAGAATGGGAGACAGTGTTACTATTGGTAAGTACTTTAGGAAAATCATGAAATCATCTGTCAAATTTGAAGAGTAACAAGAAGATTGGATAAGAAATATCCATGAATAATAGACATTTATACAGTTAAAATGTACAATCTGCCATTATTACAGGTGAAATGGAAACTGAAAATACTTTAAAATTGACTTACTGATTTGCTTAAAGTTAAGCCCATATCATAGTAATGGGAAAGTTGAGTTAGCATAGTTATTTTGGTATTAGTGCTATAGATGGATTTTTGTTCTACTTAGTAATTGTAAATATTAAGAGTAATTTAGTCAATTCTTTGGACACTATTTCTGGACCACTTTCTCAAAGTGTGGTCCTCAGTGTCATCTGGGTCATTTCTACTCCAAACTTTTGAGAATGGATGCTAGGAATAACACTCAACTTGAGTAACTTGTTTTCTTAGGGAGCATATACTCTCTGAAAGTTTTGGGTTTTCTGTTTTTTGGGTTTTTTGTTGTGGGACCTGAACTCTGGGCCTGGGCGTTGTCCCTCAGCTCTTCAGCTCAAGGCTAGTGCTCTACCACTTGAACTACAGCACCACTTCCAGTTTTCTGATGGTTTATTGGAGAAATGAGACTTATGGACTTTACTGCCCTTGGCTGGCTTTGAACTGGAATCGTCAGATCTCAGCCTCCTGAGCAGCTAAGATTACAGGAATGAGCCACTGGCTCCCAGCTTGTGAAACATTTTCAGTTCTAAGAAGCTGGGGTAAAGTGCTATTGGTATCTTAGGTAGGCTAACAATTCTGTTAAATGTCCCATGATAGTGATCTTTAAAATGTTAGACGTGTAACACTTACATTGGAATGAGTATGTGTCATAGTTAATTTCTTTAAAGGATTTAAAAGCAGAAGTACATTTTAGATATTAATAATCAGTTGGCTGCTTTTTCTTTTTAAGTCAAGCTTTACTAGAGAAACGGTATGACAGTAATTTTAAAAGGATGGAAACCTTTTTCATGCTCCTTTAGTCTACCTGAATGTGAGTGAGTGTTCAGTATGTTTACCAAAAAAGCATGGAAATTCTTGAGAAATCATTGCCAGTGGCTTATTGATGTAATCCTAGATACTCAGGAGGCTGAGGTCTGAACTTCCGCAGTTCAAAGGCAGTTCAAAGCCAGCTCGGGCAGGAAAAACCTGTTAGACTCTTCAGTTAACCACCTTAAAATCCGAAGGGGACCTGTGGTTTAAAGTGATAGAGCACTAGCCTTGAGCTAAAAAAGCTCAGGGACAGTGCCCAGGCCCTGAATCCAATCCTAAGAGCTGCATAAAACAAAACAAAAAAAAGGCAAATCTCTTGGATTATATAATTAAAACTATAGTCAAAAATCATATCTGTTTGCTGGTGGCTCACACCTGTAATCCTATAATCCTAGCTACTCAGGAGGCTGAGATCTGAGGATCACGGTTCAAAACCAAGCCCAGGCAGGAAAGTCCTTGAGACTCTAACCTCCAATAAACCACTGGGAAAGTGGAAGTGGAGCTGTGGCTCAAGCGGTAGAGCACTCGTCTTGAGCTGAGGGATAGCGCCCATGCCCAGAGTTCAAGCCCCACAACCAGGGGAAAAAAAAATCATATCTGTTAAACTAAGCTGATTTTATTTGAAATACTATTTATCCTGATTCAAATATTTTTGGTTTTATGTGATATGTGTGTGTGTGTTACTAAGAGATGAACTCGTCTTCTAGCCTGCTAAGCAGGCAAAGACTCAAACATTTGAGTCACCACCACCCCCAATCAGTTTACCGCCATTAAGTTGATTTTAATTCTTGTACATCTATGCCACTTTATAGTGACATTTTAACAACTACAAATTATATAGGGGTCCTTGTAAATACAAGCATTAAAATTTATATGGGTAGCTACACTAGTCACCTTACTTTTAGTAAATCAGCTTCTTAGAGCTTATTTATCCTTTGTAAAAAGGAATAAGCTACCTCTTAGAATGGTAAGGTGTAAATATGGTAAAGCACTAAAAAAATTTTTAGATCTGATGTTTAAGAGTTAAGTCATGTAATAATTTGTGTTTGGGGTGTTTTGTTTATTTATTTTCCTAGACATTAACTTTTATTGCTTAAGGAAAAACCAAAATATTATTGAAAGCATATAGTTTTAGGACTTAATGAATTTTTCATAATTCTGAAACTTTCTAAATCTTACTAATGAATTGCCACCCATCTTACAAGGTAGAGGGTACATTATTATACCCCAAAATGATGAGAACTAGACCTCTAGCTTTTATTTTAGCTATTGGACAAACATTTCTACTTCATTTAACATGAGTAAAGTATTAATTAAATTGCTTTTCCTACTGGCAGGTGTTGTTATAATTGATGATCATCCTGAAGTCACAGTGGTTGAAGATCCCCAGTCAAATTTAAATGATGATGGTTTTACTGAAGTGGTATCTAAGAAACAACAAAAACGTTTACAGGATGAGGAACGCCGGAAGAAGGAAGAACAAGTCATACAGGTTTAAAGCTTTATCAGTTGTTAGTTATGTAGATTATTGTTTAAAGAATAGTATACAAACGATTCAGGTTTTTGTGTTTATTACAAGTTTTGAGTGATTTCTATATTCATAGTTTAAACTCATAAACTAGGTGTATTTTATTTATTTGCTATATGATAATTTCTGATGACCTTGGAAATCTAAACACAAATGCCATGAGCTACTATTAAAACTATAGATTCTTAGTATATAAAAGTTCCCATTTAATCTAATTTAGCTTATTCAAATACACAGCTTAGCTGGGTGGTATTGGCTCAAGCCTGTAATCCTAGCTTAATGAAGAGGCTGAGATTTGAAAATCAATCAGCCCAGGCATGAAAGTCTTGAGTCTCTTAAAGTGGCACAGTGGCTCAAGTGGTAGAGTGCTAGCCTTGAGCAAAAGGAGCTCAGAGACCACTCCCAGGACCAGCAAAAATAATAGTAATAAATGCATAGCTATTTAAGTACATATTTGAGTCAATTGAATTCCTAGCGCTTAGATTCAGATACTTTCAGAAGTGAGGGAATTTAAAGTTATTAAGAATAGTGCACGTACTCTATAGTAAAACACTAGCCATACTCTGAAGTTTTGTTTTTGTGGCTAAAGTGAGTTAAAGATATTGTAAACTATTTCAGCCCAAGCCAAGTTTTAATGCCAAATTTATTACAAACATCCTTTATCTCAGAATTTAGAGTAAACACTGAAATATATGGTGTATATATGTGGATATTATCTTGGATTCTTATTAGCAACCTTAACAATGAGTATCTAATACAAGCTAGTAAAAAGATCTTTTAAATACTATATGCGTGAACTGTTACTTTTAGCTATATAGTTGACCTAAATGATTCCCACCAATTTTACAGGTCTGGAACAAAAAGAATACAAGTGACAAAGGAAGAAATCAGACTTCCAAGCTTCCTCCAAGATTTGCCAAAAAGCAGGCTACAGGGACCCAGCAAATCCAGTCTCCTCTCTCTGCTGCAACCACAGCTCCAGTCCCAATCTCGACTTCAGTTTCTGTTCTGACTCCACCCTCAGCTTCTGCCCCAGCCTCAACCATAGCTCCAGTTCTAGCATCTCCTTCAGTTCTAGTTCCAGCTTCAACCCCAGTTCCGGTCCTAAATTCAACCTCAGCTCCTATTCCAACCTCAGCTTCAGCTCCAGGAACCTCCACTTCAACTACATCCACAGCCTCTTCTTCACCTCCAGCTTCAGCCCCTGCTCCAACCCCTGTCCCGTCCTCAGCTCCAACCACAGTCTCTGTTCCAGTTCTTGCCTCATCCTCAGTTCCTGTCCTTGCTTCAGCCCTAGCCCCAACGTCAGCTTCACCTCCAACCTCAGTGCCAACCCCATCTGTACCAACCATTTCAGCCCCAACTTCCCCAGCTTCAGCCCCCACCACCTCAGTCCCACTTCCCCCAGCCGCGGCTGCATCCCCTTCCCCAGCTCCAGCCCCAGCCCCAGCCCCAACTGCTCCAGCCCCGACTCAGGCACAGACCCACAAACCAATTCAGAGCCCACTACAAGCTTCAACACCATCTGCAAAACAACCGCCACCTTCAATTCGGTTACCTTCAGCTCAAACATCCAATGGCACAGATTATGTAGCTCCAGGAAAATCCATTCAGACCCCACAATCACATAGCACTCTTACAGCTGAATTATGGGATAATAAAGTGGCCCCTCCAGCTGTGCTAAATGACATCTCTAAGAAATGTAAGTGCAACCCGGAATTGTGGGGTGGATAACGGCATGGAAGTGCTGAGCTTTTTTCAGTCCATGTAATTAACTTGGCCAAGGAACTTGCTTTTAAGAACAACTTTATGTGTGACAGTCCTTTTTTTTTTTAACTGCCTGACTATTACCAAAAAGAAGTGTTAAAAGGAATGGAAATTATTCACTTTTAAATTTTAAAGGCCACGTTCCTTCTTTCTTTTTTTTTTTTTTTCCAGTAGGTCCAATTAGTCCTCTGCAGCCACCTACAGTCAGTGCATGGAATAAACCCTTAACATCATTTGGATCAGCTACTTCATCAGAGGTAGGAATGGACATAATGGCATTTGGAAGAGGTGGGAAGCTATGCTAATTAGTGGCAAAGGACCAAAGTAGTACAGAAGGAATAATCAGTCTGGGAATGGGAATTTGTATAGAGTTGGATGAGACCATCAAAAAACAATGATTGTGAAAGTAGTTCAGAAAGAGAATCAAAACGTCAGTGTTGGGGCTTTTCCACCTCAGGTATAGGAGACATAGAACCTCTGTGATTGGATAAGTATCCTAAAAGCCACGTTTTCTCTTTATTTTTTTTTTTTTTTTTTGTCCAGTCGTGGGGCCTGAACTCTGGGCCTGGGCGCTGTCCCTCAGCTCTTCAGCTCAAGGCTAGCGCTCTACCACTTGAGCCACAGCGCCACTTCCGGCTTTTTTCTTTTTGCTTATATGGTGCTGAGGAATCGAACCCAGGGCCTCAGGCTTGCAAGGCAAGCGCTCTACCACTGAGCCACCTTCCCAGCCCTACGTTTTCTCTTTAAAGAGAAAGATGAGTTTATCTAAGAAGGAATAGATGAAGTATGTCAAATGCTGCTGCTGATAGAAGTCATGTGATAAAGTCACTGGATTGAGGTGACTATATGGAGTTCACTGGAGACTTTACATAACATTTTGGTAAAGACATCAGTGATGGGCCATGGGTACCACAGTACCCACAGCCTCATGAGTCCCATGAGACTATTACCTAGAAACATGGGACTTTCATAAACACTATGGTACTTATTTTTAAAAAAAATCAGTTATTGCCAGGCACCAGTGGCTCACACCTATAATCCTAGCTACTGAGGAGGCTGAGATCTGAGGATCACAGTTCAAAGCCAGCCCTGGCAGGAAAGTCCATGAGACTCTTACCTTCAACAGGAAGTGCTGCTATGGCTCAAGTGGCAGAGCACTAGCCTTGAACTGTAGAGCTGAGGAACCATGCCCAGGCCCAGAGTTCAAGCCCAAGAACTGACCAAAAACAAAAGTCAGTTATCTTAAGTATGTCTTCTTAAGAACACACTGTCATTATAAGAGTAAAACAGGAGGGGCTGGGAAGGTGACTCAATGGTAGAGTGCTTGCCTTGCACCACGTAAGCAGAATAGGCCTGAAGTGGCACTGTGGCTCCAGTGATAGAGCACTAGCCTTGAGCTGAAGAGCTGAGGGACAGCGCCCAGGCCCAGAGTTCAGGTCCCACAACCGACAAAATAAAAAAAGAACACAGAGCACAGCAGAATAGGCCAGTAGATGGAGGATGAACAAAGATTTAAGATTTTGTTTCCTCTTTATAGCATTGTTGAGCGAAGTAAGCCAGACATTCACATACAGTGAGACCAGACATTCACATACAGTGAGACCAGAGGAGGTTATTCTCAGGCACAGTATCTATGTGTTTGTTTTTTTGTTTGTTTGTTTGTCAGTCGTGGGGCTTGAACTCTGGGCCTGGGCGCTGTCCAAGGCGAGCGCTCTACCACTTGAGCTACAGCGCCACTTCCGGTTTTCTGGTGATTTATTGGAGATAGGAGTCTCATGGTCTCTCCTGCCCGGGCTGGCAGGAGATGCTCAGATCTCAGCCTCCTGAGTAGCTAGGATTACAGGCGTGAGCCACCAGCGCCCGGCTCTATGTGTATTTGATCATATAAAATACCATCAAAATGAACTCAAGAAAATGATGAAAAGAGGTTTTTTTTTCCTTCGTTGCTGTTGTTTTCCTTTTATCTGTCTTTTTTTGGGGAGGGGAAGGGGGGACAGAAATTGTGGAACACAGGGTGAACAAATGTCAGCAGTGATATTCACTAGACTCTTGAAGACGAACTACAACTTGGGTGGAGGCCATGGGAGGGAAAAACTGGGAGAAGGCAAGGGGAAGTGATAATGTTCAAAAAGAAATGTACTTTTTATCTGACCTGTGTAACAGGAGCCGCTCTGTCCATCACCTTTATAATAACAATAAAAAACGTTTTTCAAATGCATGGGAAAAAATCTTGATGCCACCTCACCTGCCACTCTGGTTTTCAGATATAGCTGGTCCAGAGTAGGCCTCTTTCGGTATTAAACTTTTTTAGAGAACTCTGCACAACCAGTATCAAATCACTGGATTTACTGTTCAGGAACTTTCATACTTTTGTTGTTACATTAATCCTAGAGACTGTTCCTTAAACACACCTTCAGCTCATCTGTGCCAGTGGAAGGATATATTGGAGTGTTATTTTTCCACAGATGTTTCTTGTAGACATCTGCAGCATTACCGTGCGGGATGTTTCTGCCCTGACCTTTAGTCCATATGGGACCTACATGTTTTGGAAGTTCCTCCACACTTTTTTTGTTCATCTTTATGATCAGAAGATGATTTTTTTTTTTTTTTTTTTTTTTTTTGGTCGGTCGTGGGGCTTGAACTCTGGGCCTGGGCGCTGTCCCTCAGCTCAAGGCGAGCGCTCTACCACTTGAGCTACAGCGCCACTTCCGGTTTTCTGGTGGTTATTGGAGATAGGAGTCTCATGGTCTTTCCTGCCCGGGCTGGCTTTGAACCGCGATCCTCAGATCTCAGCCTCCTGAGTAGCTAGGATTACAGGCGTGAGCCACCAGCGCCCGGCTCAGAAGATGATTTTTTTGTCTTTTGTTCTTAATAGAAAAAAATTGTTGAACTTTCAAATCAGAGTTGACATTTCACAAGGTAGAAAGAAAGCATTTCAACGGTACTCTTTTGAATGACTCTAATGAAGTAGAGTCATTATTTGTTCTGTATTTATAGGCATTTTTTATTTCAATGGTTATGGTGCTCTTAAAAAATTGTCTTAATAGTTGCTAAACCTTTTTCTGTTTATGAATGAGATCTTAATTATTTTGTACAGAAGCTTTCACAGTCATGAATATACTACAGTATGTTACTCCTTTTTTTTTTTTTTTTTTTGCCAGTCCTGGGGCTTGAATTCAGGGCCCGGGCACTGTCCCTGAGATGCTTTTGCTCAAGGCTAGCACTCTACCACTTGAACCACAGCGCCACTTCTGACATTTTGTGTTTATGTGATACTGAGGAATTGAACCCAGGGTTTCATGCATGCTAGGCAAGCACTCTACCACTAAGCCACATTCCCAGCCCAGCATGTTACTCTTAATACTAATAAGTTTATATTTACCTGATTGTAGGATTTCCACATTGACCAGGAGAAAAGGACATTTTTATTGAAACTTAGATCAACATTTGCCTATATTTGAAAGTGAATGTAAAGCGAAACTGATAGACTGCAATGTAGCGTCTAATCACATTAAGTTCAAGAATACCAAAGTAGCCATAGGCCAAAACTGTAGTTGAACTTTGTGCCTGGTTTAATCTGTAATGAAGCCCCGTGCCATCCATCTCTGTCACTAATGCTGCTGTACTCCATTCTCATGGCCCTTTTTGTATTTGTTTATGGTAGATGTGTTTTTATGCTGAAACACTTCCTATGGATTTCATTCAGTATCAATATGTTCTCTTCAGGAACTAACAACACTCTTTAGAGATTTTTGTTTTGTCTCTTAATCACTTGAATCCAAATTACATTGCCTAGCACAAAGACTGTACTCAGTAACTTGTTGAATTGATTTTGTTTTCCAAGATCTAAGTGGCACTGGTATTCCTTGCTTGCTTTTCTTCACAGTTTTGTCTGTTTCATAGTATCTTTGTGTACTTGTTGCTTTTACAGTTGTTTTTAAGGGATGAAACGATTTGAAGCTATGATTCACTCATGATCACCACACTTACAAGATCTAGGCCTTTACACATTAAATTTTTTTCCTAGTTTTCATAATTCGTTTTCTATTACAAGCCAAGAGTGCTTCAGGAAATGTTCCCCTAAAACGCCAATTGATGTCAGTTAATATTCAAATTAAACTTCTGCTGTACTGTTTTATATGGTAGTATTGCATAAACCATTTTCAATCAAATCTGAACATTGCTTTGATAACAGATTTTAAATATTCTTACAATAGGGGACAAAGAATAATCAAGAGAGTAGCGTTGAAATTGGAATTGACACGATTCAGTTTGGTGCTCCAGCTTCAAATGGTGGTGAAAATGAAGTAGTCCCTGTGCTTCCTGAAAAATCTGAAAAGATAGCTGAGCCTAAAGAGCAGCGGCAGAAACCGCCACGGGCAGGACCTATCAAAGCCCAGAAGGTAAACATAATCTTACGATCACTGCAGGAAAACCACTGCACTGCACTTACAGAAAGCAAACCATTTTAAAATCAAATTGGGTTTTTAATAAATGTTTCACACGGTAGTCCGTCTTATAAACATTGATTTTAGCTTCCAGATTTGAATCTCATAGAAAACAAAGAACATAAACCTGGTCCCATTGGAAAGGAAAGATCACTCAAAAATAGAAAAGTAAAAGACGCCCAACAGGTGGAGCCAGAAGGGCAAGAGAAGCCCAGCTCTCCTACAGTCAGAAGCACAGATCCTGTTTCAACAAAGGAAACCAAAGCAGTCTCTGAGATGTCTACTGAAATCGGAACAATGATCTCTGTGTCATCTGCAGAATACAGTGCTAATGCAAAGGTAAGGTTCATGTGTGGATTACCAGTTCACTTGATGTACAGGCTATATCTAAAATAAACCAGAATAACAGCAGTGTACTTTTTTTTGCTGAGGCAGATAAGCATGGAGCCTCTGAGTTATTCTGCCAAGTAGATGTTCTTCCTTTGGGTGGGGAAGGGGACCATCGTAGTAGTTGCTCTTAAACTCAGGGCCTCGCTCTTTTGCTGGTAGTTAGACATGAGAGTCTGAGATATGTTTGCCTAAGCTATCTTTGAACAAGGATCCTCATGTCCTCATGTCTTAGCCTGCTGAATAGCATGAGCCACCAGCACCTGGATACAAAGTAGATTTCCATGGTGTCCATCTGTAATATGTAATTGTTGGTAGTAAATTTTTGTAGAAATTCCTTTGTACTGAGTTGCTTCAATTGGAAAATGTCTACATGAAATGGGAATCTTTTTTGTTATGTTTGTAGGCTTTGCTAGAATGGCTCTAAGCTACTTTTTATTTTGCTAAAAGTGAGGAAAATGGCCAGTTTATAGTAACTACCAACTACCATACAGCCAGTTGTCTGTCTTGTCTTCTCTTTTTTTTTTTTTTCCTTGGTTGTGGTGCTTGGACTCTGGGCCAGTTGTCTTTCATGAGTGGAACCATTACGTTTCTTTGGTTAAACACTAAATGTTGATTGGATTTAAGGGCCAAATTGAATAAAGATAGATGTCTTTTAATATATGGTCTGCCCTCATCTGTGAGCTCACCATCCATGAATTCAACCAGCTGCATATCACAATCACCCCTCCCCACCCCTGCAAACAAAACTTGGATCTGTATTGAACAAGGACTCAACCACTGAGATATATCCTCTGCCCTTGACTATTTCCTAAACGAAATAGTGCAACTAAGTGTATTCTGAGTGTGAGCGTGTGTGTGTGAGTATGTGTATCAGGCATCACTGGTAATCTGTAGAGATTTATTGAAGGTATACTTGAATGTGTGCATATTTTATATAAGCAACTGAAGCTTCAACAAATTCTGATGTCTAGGGGTCCTGAAACTAGTTTGCCATAGATACCAACAGGACAACTATATTTATTGAGGCAAATTTCTGTTTGCCATCTTGTGTTCACTCCAGTACATACAGTCATGAGAAGGAATATAGATTTGATCTCATCATATAATTCAAAATGTATAACCTATAGATAAGTATGGGAAATGCATAAAATATTTAACATGAAAATAAATATTTGGTACTATTAATGACCTCCTAGTACTATGCAGTGCATTTTTTAAATATGAAAAGGCTCAGTAATAAAGTTATTCAGCATATGAATATATCACCACTGCTGTTTGAGAATTTAGTTTTAAACGAAGTCTTAACTATTTGCCCTCCACTGCTTTCTTCCAAAACAATGTTACTGTTAGGGCTATCACTAAAAATGTGTTTTATTTGTTCACTTTGTAAAAAAGTTCTTTTTTTTTCTCTTACTCTTCTTCCACAGGAGTCTGTAACAGATTATACTACACCTTCTTCTTCTCTGCCTACTACTGTGGCTACTAATAGTACAAAGATGGAGGATACTTTGGTTAATAATGTAAGTAATCACTTGAGATTTTGACAAGTTTGGCTAGGAATCTTGAAGTTACCTCAGGTCTTTTACTACTATTATGTCCAATATTTGACTTACCAGGGAAAAACTGATAGTAAATTTGTTTCTGTAAGCATTGTATTATAAGTCATAACAATAATCAAAAATAGGCCTTGTGCCGGGCGCTGGTGGCTCACGCCTGTAATCCTAGCTACTCAGGAGGCTGAGATCTGAGGATCGCGGTTCAAAGCCAGCCCGGGCAGGATAGACCATGAGACTCCTATCTCCAATAAACCACCAGAAAACCGGAAGTGGTGCTGTAGCTCAAGTGGTAGAGCGCTCGCCTTGAGCTGAAGAGCTAAGGGATAGCACCCAGGCCCAGAGTTCAAGCCCCATGACCGACAAAAAAAAAAAAAAAAAAAAAAAAAAAATAGGCCTTGTTTTGAAGCAGTATTGGTGATTGACGTAAGGCCTGCTTATGAGAAAATTGCTATACCTCTTGAGCATGTGCCAGGCAAAGTAAACTTTTACTTTTCCTTGAAATCGTCAGCTTTCCAAAGATGTTATTATTTCTTTTTCAGTTTATGTCTTTGCCAACATTGCTGCTATGAAAATTGAGCTATACTGTGTACAATTATATATGTGTACGTTATGTTGAGCTATAATGAAGTATCTAAAACTACTTCCAAACTCAAATACTCTCATATTAGGTGGTGTTGAATCCCATTGTAAGTTGAATCCCAGTCTCTCGGAGTAAACATGCTATAGTTGAAGTTTATGGTAAAAGCTATACAGCCAGTCTCATACAGTTGGCTCATAGTGGTTGTCCTAGCTACTCAGGAGGTTGGACCCTTACCTCCAATTAACCGCCAAAAAGCCAGAAATGGAATTGGGTCTCAAGTGCTAGAGCACTAGCCTTGAACACAGAAGCTCAGGGACAGTGCTTAGCCCCTTAGTTCAAGCCCTAAGACTAGTACCAAAAGAAGAATAGTTAAGATAATTTATCATTTTGTCCAGCTCACTGATAGAAACGTTGTAAACTGAAAAATGTTAATAACAGTATAACTTAAGAGCAGCGCTTTAGAAGTAATTTACGTGCAGCTGTCCTTTAGAAGAAAAATGTTGCAGTAATATTGTCAGCTGATCTTTGAAATACAAACCTCTATTCAAAAGCTATGAGACTAAACTTAAAATATTAATTTTCAAAAGTATCTTTTACATGTACATATTGTAAGGTTTTTCACAAAGAACTTTATCATTTTGAATATAATTATCTTAACTTTGGCCTTGCATTTTTCCCCATGCTGTTTCCTCTAATAGCAAGTATACGGAATTTTAGAAAAGTGATGTACATGTAATCCAATTTTGGAGCTCCAGTGGAAAGACTTAATGGAATGGAGAAGAATGAGTGATACTTTCTCATAATGTTAAGAGCAAAAGAGCTGTGACATTTCGTCCAGTTTTTGATACTAAATTTTGATGTGTCAAACTAGGCCTCCCAAACATATCTTTTTGAGTGGCTTGAATATTTTTTGTTAACTCCTTGTGTGGTAGAAAACCTAGGAAATAGAAGATGTCCCTTCATTTTAAATACTAATATCAATTCCTAGATTATCTAAATACTGAAACAGTAAAAAATTAAGTATAATTTGCTCATTTTAAAAATATCAAATACTTAGCCGGGCACCGGTGGCTCACGCCTATAATCCTAGCTACTCAGGAGGCTGAGACCTGAGGATCACGGTTCAAAGCCAGCCCAGGCAGGAAAGACCGTGAGACTCTGATCTCCAATAAAACCACAAGAAAACCGGAAGTGGCGCTGTAGCTCAAGTGGTAGAGCACTCGCCTTGAGCTGAAGAGCTGAGGGGACAGCGCCCAAGCCCAGAGTTCAAGCTCCATGACCAACCAAAAAAAAAAATCAAATACTTGTAGCACATTCAGTTCGCCAAAAAAAAAAAGTATATGATGCTTCTTCTCTCAACCATCTGAAATAATATTTATTAAAATGTGGGGATAGCCAGACACTGATGTCTCATGCCTGTAATCCTAACTATTCAGGAGGCTGAGAGAGATCTGAGGATCATGGTTTCAAGCCAGCCCAGACAAGAAATTCCATGAGACTCTTCTCCAATTTACCACAAAAGGCTAGAAGTAGAGTTGTGGCTCAGGTGATAAGAGTGCTAGCTTTGAGCAGAAAAGCTCAGGGATGATGCTTAGGGCCTGAATTCAAGCCCCACAACCAATCCAAAAAAAAAAAAAAAGTGAGTATAGAAGAAAAAAAATTCCCAGAACCTTGAAAATTTTGTCTTGAGGATGAACATATGATCATTTTAATATTTTGTGCATGTTCTGTAAATGCATGGCTTATACATTGAAAACAACCAGAGGAACAAGACCCAGTCTCATGTAAATAGTCTGCAGTTTAATTATTAGCAGCATACTTGGGATATGTTTGGAGATAGAACTGTTAAGTTTGGGTCATGGAACATCATAGAGTTATTTCAGTTTTGCCTTATGCCGTATGTTGCAGGGATTCTGGACTTACTGTAGTAGTCAAAAGTCTCACATAGGAAAAATTTAAGTCCTTTTGAAGTTTTTCTTTTCAACTTTATACATAACTTTTTGTTTTCTTAACTAAGTTATATTTCAGTTTATTTCTGTTACTGATGCTTAATACAGTTTTTTTCTCACTGTCTTAATTGATACTTACTGAATAGTATTACCCATTACCTGTTTTTGTTTTCCTGAAGATTTAAAAGGAAGTGGCATTTTTATTATAATAGAGCATAATTTAGATACTTAAAAGAACCTACATTAAGTAATCCAGGCTGTGAAAGCTCTCTATGAGCTAGTCCATAGTATCTCAGAATGATAATTTAAAAAAAAAAAAAACTCAAGCATTTGGGGCTGGGAAGGTGGCTCAGTGGTAGAGCGCTTGCCTTGCATGCTCAAGGCCCTGGGTTCGATTGCTCAGCACCACATAAGAAAAAAAGAGCTGAGGGACAGCGCCCAGGTCCAGAGTTCAGGCTCCACGACCGGACCCAAAAAAAAAAAACTCAAGCATTTTTTTTCCTGAACAGCTGGGTAAACCAAAAACAGATAAACGGAAGCAATAAAATTCCAAGATAATAGAGGGAAAAGGGGGAAAACATATGTATGGGCAGTGAGTGGGTTTCCCATAATTGTTGTTATTAATTAGAATACTAGTAGAACAATTCTTGTTATAAAGACATAAGAATAATCTATACTCCAAGAATTACTTTTGTTCTTAAATATAGCTCTCAGAAGGTGGCATTTCAACAAAGAGATAAATATCATGTATTTCCAGTGTTAGATTCAGTACTCATGGTAGAACCTATGGTGAAATAGTATTCCTTAGAGCCTTGCTACTACACACTTGGCACTTGGACGTGCAATAGCATCATCACCTGGGAGCTTGTTAGACCCACGTGATTTCAGGTCTTAACCCTGACAAGCATAATCAAAAATTTAACATTTTAGCAGCAGTCTTGGGTGAGTCACACACGTTAAATGTGAGCAGCATCACCTCAGGTGTTTCTCTTTGTAACTTTACCATAATTATTAACTGTAGGTCGTTCTGTCGTGCCACAGATGGTGTAAATTAGTATCCCTGTTGACTCTGCTGAAAACCACAGCCTTGTGGTCGCCCTCTCCTTAGTGGGCATCCGTACATAGCACAGCTAGCGTGATACCTACCTGTCGCCTGCCTTTTCAGGTCCCCTTGCCCAGCACTCTGCCCCTCCCCAAGAGGGAGGCTGCACAACAGAGCTCCAGCCTCACTTCCGTTCCTCCCACTACTTTCAGCCTCACCTTTAAGGTATGTACAACGTACATCTCAAAAGGTCCATTATTAATGATTGCATGCACCAGTACGTAAACTAGAAAGACTTTATACTTTAAAATCTTACTAACCCTTAACACCACTTACCAGTGGTTTGACACCCTCTTGTTTAAAGCAAGCCCTATTGTGCTGTCTTTAAAATACAGGACATTTCTTGTTTGTGATTTATTTTCCAATAAATAATAATGGTAAGAATGTTGGTTTGTTTTGTTTTGTTTTTGTCTTTCCTGAGTCATGAATGAATTGGAATAATACAGGGTAGTGACAAATATTAGATGAAAGAGCAGTTAAAACAAGTTGTTTGCCTTGGGGTTAAGAGCTTAAGAAAAACAGGATATGAATTGTGGTGCTTATTCATGATCTGAGCAAATTAACATGACTTCTGTTACAGTTGGTCTTTCTGATGCATTGTTTGACAATGAATTTAGATAGCTTTCAAGAGAAGGAAAGAAAACCAAGTCTTTAGTCATGTGAACATTGTTGGTTTCTGGACTCTTCTGTTTGAGTCGTAAGCCTCATAATAACTTTCAGACTTGGAGATGGGGAATTTTATATAGCTAACTTGTGCTTTGTGTCATCCCTGGTTACAGCCACCAGTCACTTAACAGTTTGCTACTAACTCCTGTTTGCTTTTACTGTTGTTTTTCCAGTTGAATGAATGTCTCAACCTGTGTTCTTTAGTCTTAAAATGTATATGATTTTTATCATTAGAATAGAATGCCACATAAGCAGATGTATTATCTTCTGTAATGATTTTTAAACCAGCCAATTCTGTAAAATCCCTATTCAAACTTTGCCTTTCACTCATTTGGTGTCATTCAGTTAAGTTGCATTACCTTAAAACTTCCTCTGGTTCCATTTATTTTTATTTTTTATGTCATCTCTCTGAGAAGTGAATAAATTATTAAAAGGTTTTGTTTGGATTTCATTGGCTGTATATGCAATTAAATATTGTTAATTAGTTTGCTTGAAGCCAGAAATAGAACATTTTAGTTTGTTGTAAATGATTTAGTTTAATGTTTGGCATGTTAGGGTTGGAACTCTTACCTTGTGCTTGTAGCAAGCACTCTGCAGCTTCCTGCCCTAGGCTTCTCTTCAGAATGTGTAATTATGGCAGTCATTAAGAAAAGGTTAAGTAGTATGTGTATTTTTTTTTTACAGGAAATAGAGTAAAATATGTACTATTTCTCAAATTTTTAAAGTAGGTTAAAACTTCAGAAATGTGTACCTCAAAGACCCACTTTCCTAACAGTGCTATTAAAAATTGAATGTGCCAGATGGCAGTGCTTGGGCCTGTAATCCTAGCTGCTCAGGAGGCTGAGATCTGAGGATCACAGCTCAAAGTCAGTCTGGGCAGGAAAGTCCACAAGATGCTTAAACTCCAGTTAACTCATCCAAAAGCCCTAAGTGGAGCTGTGGCTCAAGTAGTAGAACACTAAAAGATCAAGAATAGCACTCAGGCCCTCAGCTCAAGCCCCAGAAATGGCAACAACAAAAAAAAAATTGCTTATATAAACCATTACAACTCAGTCTTAAGGAGATTATCTTCAACCCAATTTTTGCACTGGTTCTGCTAAAAATCTTCAAAATATGCACACTTTTATTATTAAGTATGCTCATATTTGTGATAATTGTCTTGTATGCTCCATCTTATTAGATATGTGTAGCTATTGATCACGTGAACTATGTCTAATTTGAGGTGTGCTACAAGAACAAAATACTAGAGGGCTGGTAGATTGTCTCAGTTTGAGTAAAGGAGCAAATGAAAAATGTAATCATAGGGTTATATTTTATGTTAACATTGTTATAAATATCTATGTTACTGCAGATGGAATCTGCACGCAAAGCGTGGGAGAATTCTCCGAGCATAAGGGAAAAGGGGTCTCCAGTAACCTCGACAGCTCCCCCAATGGCAGCTGGAGTCAGCAGTAGCACTAGTGGACCAAGCCCTGCTAACTACAATTCATTCTCTAGTGCGTCCGTGCCTCCGATTCCTGTGGCTTCTGTCACTCCTACAACATCACTGTCTGGTAGAACTTCTTTTATACCCTTTCCTTAAATCTTTTTTTTTTTTTTTTCTTTTTTGGGGGGAGGAGAGGAGGGCCTTGAACTTAAGGGTTTGTAAGTTATATTGCTCAAGGCTAGCTCTACCACTCTGAGCCCCAGCTCCACTTCCAGCATTTTGGAGATAGGAGTCTTGTGGGCTTTCCTGCCCAGACGTCACACCTCTATCCTCTGATCTTAGCCTCCTGAGTAGCTAGGATTGCAAGCATGAACCACTGGTGCCCATGCTTAAATATCTTTTTGTGATACTGGAGATTGAATCTAAAGGTCATAAGCAGGGCTGGGAAGGTGGCTCAGTGGTAGAGCGCTTGCCTTGCAGGCATGAGGCCCTGGGTTCAATTCCTCAGCATTACATAAGCAAAAAGAAAAAAGCAGAAGTGGCGCAGTGGCTCAAGTGGTAGAGCACTAGCCTTGAGGGACAGCGCCCAGGCCCAGAGTTCAAGCCCCACTACTGTACCCAAAAAAAAAAAAAACTAAAGGTCTTAAGCATTCTAGGTAGGCACTCTACTACTGAGCAGCATCTCAGCTTAAATATCTTTGATTATTTAGAATTTCCTATAATCTTCATTAAACATGAAATAGTTATCATTTCTTTTATAAACTACTCCTTTACCCTCTCAGAATTTGGATTAGTATGAAAAACATTTTATTGGTGGCTTACTAAAATAGATTTTGCTAGATCCTCATGCATACTCCAGATACTAGATCAGGCATTGATGAAAAGAAATAATATCTTCTAAATTTTTCTGTAAATTTACCTTTTAATTTGCATTTTCATATATACACAGCTACTTAGATCACAGAATGGCACGGTGTTTAAATAGTTTATACAGTCTATCAAATTTAAAGGTACCATTTGCCTAAACCTGTGGGAGTAATTTATTTTTTCTAATGACATTTTATATGTAAAGCCAGGTTCAGTGTACATGTACGATCAGCTGGTCAAGGGGAGTGGGAATGAAGACAGAAAGCATTGTTAGGGCCATCTCAAAAAGCTAGACAAACAGAAGTTTTCTGTAATTCCGGCCATGCACGAAGAGTTGATAGGAGGGTCATGGTCCCAAGCCAGCCCTGTGGAGCAAAAGGGTTAAAGAGTTAGGAGTTCCCACCTGAATAAAGCAAAGAAGTATTACAAATGTGGCTCAATTGATGGGGTACCTAGCTAGCTAGCAAGCTTGAGACCCTGCTTTCAAACCTCTAGTAACACTGAAAATAAGAAGTAATTTTGGGTTAGTTGTATTTTGTTTGTGTTTGAGGTGTAGGCTGAAATGCATTATATTTTGGATTGGTTTGGTTTGATTGGGTTGTTTACTCCAATTTTGAATTTGTTTTGGTTTGTTTACTTTGATTGTCTTATTAGTGCCTGAGGCTAGTGTTTTTCTTCCCTATTTTCTTAAATTTTCACTGGTGTAGAATCTTTTCAAACTGTCCATTTGGACCCTCTCTGCCTCTAAAAGAAATACATTTTCCTAAAATGCTTGACTCTAGAAAAATTGCACCCTTTACTTAATATATAATCATGGTTCTTATAAAATAACTAAAATAGATATTTTGGCTGAGCACCAGTGATAGCAGTATTATTGTACCAATTAGAATTTTCAGTTTGTTCTGTTTATATTACTATGATCACATAGCTCATTGATTAACACACTTAATTGGCTCTTTAGGGTCTAAATTTTACAATTTCACCTCGTTACTCATCTTTATTTGTATCTTAAGATACATCAGTTTCACAGAAGAGAAAAATCTAATCTTAATGAATGACTTTTAGGAGTAATTATGATCTCTCAAAGCCCATTTGCATTTATAATTAGACCTAATATGCAGCACTTTATAAATTATCCTGGTTTTTTTGTTCAGTTGTTGGGCTTGA
Organism: Dipodomys merriami; assembly: GCF_024711535.1. Lineage (NCBI taxonomy): Eukaryota > Metazoa > Chordata > Mammalia > Rodentia > Heteromyidae > Dipodomys > Dipodomys merriami. Next base: position 754,204 of record NW_027206313.1, on the reverse strand, counting down.
ACTCAGAGCCTGGGCCCTGTCCCTCACCTCTTTTGTTCAAGAGTCACAGTTCCATTTCTTAACTACCCTTTTACTCAGTCGTCTTTTTTTTTTTTTTTTTTTTTTTTGTCCGTTGTGGGGCTTGAACTCTTAGCTCTTCATATCAAGGCGAGCACTCTACCACTTGAGCCACAGCCCCACTTCTGGCTTTTTCTGCTTATGTGGTGCTGCAGAATCCAACCCAGGGCCTCATGCCTGCAAGGCAAGCACTCTACCACTGAGCCACCAGCCTTTTTTTTTTTTTTTTTTTTTTTTTTTTTTTTTTTTTTTAACTATCTTATATCTACTTCTGGCCTAAGGCAATTTGAGAATGGTTTCAGGTCCCATCCATGATCATAACTGAAATCTAAATCCTCAAATCATTTCCATAAAATGCCATATTTGCATGTGTCCTACATACACCCTCTAGTATACATTGAATTGCTTCTAGATTGCTTAAAATACACACAGAGCAGTGATACTAGATACTACATTAAAAATGAACTATACAGCTTGTGGGTGGGGATGGGAGGGAACAACTGAGATAGAACAAGGGAAGGGGCGACATTGTCTAAAAAGAAATGGACTCTTTATCTGACTTTTTCTCAAAATTTTTCAGTACTACAGTATTTGAATACTCCAGTGTAGAACCCATCCATATGAAGAGCATACTTTATATGTTGGGTGTAAACATTAATTTTCTCAGTTCCTGGTTGGCTTTTTTAAATATGCTGTATTTTCCTCTTGTCCCTTCACCAAATACAGGAGCTGGTACATACACTACCTCTTCTTTGAGTACAAAATCTACGACCACATCAGACCCTCCTAATATTTGTAAAGTGAAACCGCAACAGTTACAGACAAGCAGCCTGCCTTCTGCAAGTCATTTTTCACAGCTAAGCTGTATGCCTTCTCTTATTGCCCAGCAACAACAGAGTCCACAGGTTTACGTTTCTCAGTCTGCAGCAGGTAATATTGTAAAGAGTGGCAAGAATGAAGATTTTTTAACATCATTTTTTTTCTCTTATCTAATGCTTTCCAGATTAGTTTTTTTTTATATGCTTTATAAATATGTCCCTCTACAGAGTTTAATTCTATCCCTCCTTAACAAGAATTTTAGGACTCTCGGGCACTGTGGATGTGTACCAATATTTCTTGTACATTTCTGACACGATGATCTGATAGCTTGCAAACTAATATATAAGTATGCCATATTTATATGCCATATTTTCATACAAATAATAAACAATAAAGGTTACAGACTGAGAGTAGAGTATCTGAAACTTTTGAATATCACCGTTCATCTGTAATATTTGAAGTACCTAAACTCAGTAATCATTTAAATTTAAAATAGGTGCATTTTTTTTTATCTTGTATAAGGTTAGTAAGTACCGTCTGTTAATAATCATTACCTATCAGTTATTATCTGCCTGTACGAGGCAGTATTAATACTATATATTGACATAATTATTTTTGAAAATTGTCTTAGAAGATTTATGAGTATATAATATCACTTTGGTTAACAGATGTAAGAGTCCTATCTGACAACTATGATAGTGACAAATTAAAAGTTACGAGTTTTCTTGAGTATACTGCTGTATAAAAACAATCACAAAAGCTGTGTGCCAGTGGCTCACGCCTGAAATCCTAGCTACTTAGGAGACTGAGATCTGAGGATCACGGTTAAAAGCCAGCCCAGGCAGGAAAGTCCATGAGACTCTTTATCTCCATAAAAGCACTAGAAAACCAGAAGTGGCGCTGTGGCTCAAAGGGTAGAGTGTTCGCCTTGAGCTGAAGAGCGCAAGGACAGCGCCCAAGCCCAGAGTTCAAGCCCCATGACCAACCAAAAAAAAAAAAAATCACAAAGTAGTAAGATACGTTGTATTAAATACACTATATATTAGTTAAGTTTCTGCTAAATTGTAATGAGAATATTTCAGATGGAGTACATTGCTTGTTGGGTGTGTAGGTTTGTTTATGAAGCGTTACTAGCATAGTCTCTATTCATGATAACTTTTTTTTTTTGCTGGTTGTGGGATTTGAAATCAAGCCCTGTACGTTCCCTGCTTACTTGCTTGGTTGGTACTCTACCACTTAATACTTGCTTTCAACCTGGCTTTTTGCTGTTCATTTGGAGATGGAGTCTCATGGACTTTTGGCACCGGCTGGCATTGAGTTGCCCATCTCCTGAGTAGCTAAGGTTATAGATGTGACCCACTGGCACCAGCTTACATTTTACATTTCCTTCTCTCTCAAAAATTTTACATCTTTTTGAGTGGTATGTTTTTACATTTCTAATTTTTCAAATGTAACTATTTTCATATGATTCATTTGAAATCTCTATAAAACTATTTGCTATTTGGAAAACGTTGAAATTTAGACACTTATTATTGTTCATTATGTTTTGTTTTTCCTGATGGTCTACAGCTCAAATCCCAGCTTTCTATATGGACACAAGTCATTTATTCAATACTCAGCATGCACGGTTAGCTCCACCATCCCTTGCTCAGCAACAGGGCTTTCAGCCAGGTCTCTCTCAGGTAAATATCAAAGACTACTTTGTCCTATATTCGTTTCTTGACATTTTTATGGTTTTAATATTTTTGTTGAACTCCCATAATAAGCTCCTTGATGTTATATACTTACATAGTTATGGTCTTACCTTGCATAAGGGACTAGCAGAATTTTTAAGCCTCTGCAAATTTGCCAGTGCTGAATTCAGCTAGCTAATAATGTTAAATTAATTAAAGGGGAAATTTGTGTAAAATAAATTAATATTCTATCCTCGTGTCTTTTTTTTTCTGAATCTTCTAATTTGTATTACGTGTTCATATGTTGCATATATACCATTTACGTATGCATGTACTTTTCACTGTGTTGCAGCCAACTTCAGTCCAGCAGATTCCAATCCCTATTTACGCACCATTGCAAGGGCAGCATCAGGCCCAACTGAGTTTAGGGGCTGGACCTGCTGTTTCCCAGGCTCAGGACTTATTCAGTTCTTCACTTCAACCATATAGGTAATTTCTTTCAAAGTTGTTTGCATTTAATCAAAGTAGTATAGTTATTGGTTTTCCTTACCATAATCCCAACAACTCCCCCAAAAGCTGGGGTGACCTTGTGGTAAATCATACTAAATAATTCAAGCATCTTAGTTAAATGTTGTGAGCTTTAGTCTCTGATAATTCAACCTCAGACTATCTTGATAAAGTAGGCAACAGCTCCCACACAGCATTTAAAAATCATTGAAAATAGCTGCTGAGAACCTTAAAGGTTTACTTCATAAATCTGTTTAAGCTGAGGCATGGCAAATAACTACCATGTGTTAGGAGCAGAGAACTGAAAAGAAAGGAGTAAATACAATGTCAGATAAAGAACAGAAGCAGTATGATAGTGGTGACCAAATAAAGCTGTGTTGTACAAAAGAAAAACGAAAGTTAGATGCCCTTATTTACCATTACAATTAGAATAATGAAAACATTTTATTAACTGTTCCTTACATGTGATAACTGTCCAACCTTTCACATGTAGTAAATTGTATGCTTTCCGTCCAATATCAATGGAAATTGGGCATCAAGATAAAGCATTTTTACCCCAGATTACAATGTAAGAGACAGCCTGGGTTGAACCCCAGGATCTCTGTTCTTCTCTCTTTGACTTAACAGTAGGAATTGTGTTGGGGGAGTCAGGTGGTGGGAACGACGCACCGCACCGTGACATAGGTTGCTGTTACAGGTGTTGAAAGGTAAATTGTATTTAGTTAGATGATAGACACAATCTGTTTGCCTTTGGATATTTGTTTTCTTCTGTTTTTTTATACATGGTTTATAACTTCTATAACTTCTAAGTTTGGCTTCAATTGGTAAGCTTATTTCTTTTAGATAATTCCTTTTACTTTTTTGTTTTGATTAAAAGTTTTTGGTAGAATCTAGTATGTCTGTATTGTTACAGGTATAATACTTCCTTTTTATTCTGGTCTTACTGTTTTATTTAACTGGGCTATTTCTTTTTTTTTTAGGGAGGGGGTTCAGTCATGGGGCCTGAACTCTGGGCCTGGGTGCTGTCCCTCAGCTCTTCAGCTCAAGGCTAGCGCTCTACCACTTGAGCCACAGCGCCACTTCCGGCTTTTTTCTTTTTTGCTTATGTGGTGCTGAGGAATCGAACCCAGGGCCTCAGGCATGCAAGGCAAGCGCTCTACCACTGAACCACCTTCCCAGCCCCTAGGCTATTTCTTTTACATTCTTCTGTAGAATTGTTTACCCTTACAGAAGATGGAAGTAATTTCTTTTTTTGTTTGGTTGTTTGGGTTTTTTTAACTGTATTTTTTTTTTTTTTTTGTCTTTTTTGGTACTGGGAATCGAACCCAGGACGTTGCACTTGCTAGGCAAGCGCTTTGCCACTTCTTTCATTCTCAAAAGCCAGGGTTGTTTTTGCTGTTGCTGGAGATCAGATCTAGCACTCCCATCCCATTAATTGATGCTGGCTGCTTGAAACAAAGTTTCCATTGTGTGTTTTGTCAAAAAGAATACAATGATAAATTAGTATTGTCCACCATAGCCATGGAAAATACAGTAGCAGTGCACTGACTAATTGTATTGGAAAGCACAGGCTTAGATTTTCAGCATATTAAGTCCCTAAGTACAGTTTGTTTCGGTTTCTGATGCTTGGGAGTTTTTTATTTGTTTTTGTGGCACCACTGAGCACCCCCATTGTTTTTTGCCTGAGCTAGTCTAGGTCTCAGTCCTTCTACTGAGGCTTCCTATATACCCAGGTTTGAGGTGTGAGCAACACTCAGCTACTCTTTGCTTTCTTTATAACCTCATTGGCATAGTCCTTATTTAGGACATTGCTGCCTTAATTTCATCAAGTACAGGATAGGATATAGGATATATTAAACAGTATGTTCATTTTTTCCCCATATTTAAAACAAATTATAAAGCAGACAGTATGAAGATTTACTTATCTAACTATCACACTTGCTTAAATTACTGGCTTTTTCTTCTGCCACAGAACAGGTTTAACAAAGGATAGAATTAATTCATATAATCTTAGAAACTTAGAAGTATAGTTTTGAGGCATCTTTCCCAAAGATGACAAGGAAGCCTTGGGTTAAAGTCCAGTATTAAGTTTTTAGAAAGGAAGTAAACCTTGTGCAAATCCTGATTAAAGCTACATTGCTGTAATTTATAGAGGACTTAAAGCTATATGTATAGGAAAATAATAAGACACAAATAATGAAAGGGTTGTTCAATACTATAAGTTGGAATTTAATGTCCCAAAGATAAAAATAAATTTAGTTGTCAGCTTCAAGAAGTAACGACAATCAGTTTCTTGGCAATAGTAAGCTTTTTGCAGAATTTCTACATGTGGAATTTTGTTAGATGCAGATCTCTAAATCTTGAAATCTCTAAATCTTGCCACTTTTCTTCAGTTGTGTACTAATTGCAGTGCTTGGTCATCATAAAATAGTCATTCTTAAGAATTTTAGATCCCAAATAAAATGAATTTGTAACACAAGCTTTTCCTCTTGTACGTAGGTCTCAGCCAGCCTTTATGCAAAGCAGTCTTTCCCAGCCATCTGTGGTGCTTTCTGGAACTGCTATCCACAACTTCCCAGCTGTACAACACCAAGAACTTGCCAAGGCACAGTCGGGTCTTGCCTTTCAGCAGACTTCAAATACCCAGCCTATCCCTATATTGTATGAACATCAGCTGGGGCAGGCATCAGGACTGGGAAGCTCCCAGTTGATTGATACACACCTTCTCCAGGTAAGGCAAAGGCCAGAACAACGTACAATCATTGCATTCCGATTTCAAAATACATCCAGAAAGAAAAAAATAATTACCCGACACTGGTGGCATATACCTATAATCGTAGGCACTCAAGAAACTGAAATCTGAGGATCTCAGTTCAGAGTCAGCTGAGCAGAAACTAGTTCATTAACTAGCAAAAAGCTGGATCTGGAGATGTAGCTCAAATGGAAGATTAAAGTCTTTTATCTACTGCTAGTATTGTTAACAGTTTGCTTTGAAATACTAGTATCCATAGATGAATTAGCAATTTTTCATTAATTTACTGCTGCTTTTAAATTTTTTTTTTCTTTCCTAGGCTAGAGCAAATCTTACTCAGGCTTCAAATCTTTATTCTGGACAAGTACAGCAGCCTGGTCAAACAAATTTTTATAACACTGCCCAATCACCAAGTGCTCTCCAGCAGGTAAACTATGGCATGGTAAATTTCCTCACTTTTCTTTTTATTATTATTATTAATTAAAGTTTGAATATTTATGGAGTGGAGGTAAAAAAGCTTGGTTTTCAAACTTCTCTGCAGAAGCCTGGGAACGCCTTTGTGTCCACTAGGAGGAAGTGAGGGCTTCATTCAGTCTCTTCGCACCAGTCTCCGCACTCCTCCCCAGAGCCTTACTTCAGGCAGTTCTGGTTATACCTCTTATACTCAAAATATGTTTCCATATCATAGTTTATTTGGACCAAAAAAAATCCATGAACATGGAAGTTTGAAAACCATCTTTTAAGTATAATTAGGATAGATGATTTGCCCATTTAGTGTTAGAAGTAAAGGAAGACTAAAGAATTTCAGCCGGGTTGGTGGTGGTTCACGCCTATCATCCTAACTAATACCTGAGGTGGGGGTGACAGAGGATGACAGAGAACAAATGACAAATGCCTAAAATACGGATTCAGTAATACTTTAGAGTATTTTTCACATTTAGAGTGAAAATTTGGTTGAATTTTTTAAAATTTAATGATGTTATGCTTTAAAAGCTGGTGGGATGCTGACAAAAAGCAAACTAACATGTATATGAGAATCTGATGCTTGTTCATTCTTATTCAAGTTTACTCAAATATTTTGTAGTTATTTAATATATACTGTGGACAGTTTAGTCATAATTATTTCAGAACTCCAGTCATACGCTACCTGATATTTCTACTAACAGACTGCTTGATATTATTAAGATAATATTACCTGTAAAGTGTGGTGTACACCTATGTACTGGAGGTCGAGGTAGGAGAATGTAACTTGAGCCCAAGATCTTTAAGGCCAGCCTGGGCAGTACTGCATGCCCTGGTCATCTCAAAAAGAAGTCACCTTAGTTTGTGGAGGTATCCTCTCATGCTGCACATGATAAAGTTGCCCAAGCAGCGAGACGTTTGCCATCACTAAGTCCTACCTACTGTTTTGTTGTTGTTTTATGAGTACAATGCATCTCTTAATTTTGTACATTAAGTAGTGGTACAAAAGTAGTTATAACAAAGTAGCTTATGAATACAGTGCACTTGGTCAGTGCCACCCGTTAACATTCTCACCCCCTTCCACCCATTTCTTCCCTTACTTTTTGTTGCACATTAAAGAAAAGAATGAAAGCAGTAACTTACTGAAGCTTAAGATTTGTGTCTGAGACATATCAGTTATACCTACAATAGATGCATGTATGTGTATATATACACAATAATCATAAGCAAATTGCTGCAGTTTTTGTTTGATTGCTTCCTAGGTTACAGTACCTTTGCCAGCATCCCAGCTTTCCTTGACTAATTTTGGATCTACAGGACAGCCTCTGATTGCTTTGCCTCAGACTCTTCAGCCCCCATTACAACATAGCACCCCACAAGCACAGGCTCCAAGCCTGAGCCGTCCTCCACAAGTAGGCCAGGCTTTCCGAGGGTTAATCCCTGCTGGGACTCAGCATAGCATGATGGCCACCACAGGAAAGGTAAGTAAAGAGAGACTTGGACAGCCTCTTCCAGATTTTAAAGCTGGGTGTTTGTATCATCTACATAGTCTATAAAAATAAATCTGTTTTTTAACACCCTGCAAAAAAGAAACCCTGAGATAACGCAGATGTAAGACACATTGTGGAGAAGTTATGTTTACAGAGTCACTTGCTTAGTATAAGTCTTAACTGCTTTGTTGATTCCATGGAATTTGAAACCTAAATGTTTTCCCTAAGGTCTTTACCTCTTTTCTGGGTTGAGCCTTTGTATTTAGAGATTAAGTGCTGTACTGAAAGAATGTTAAGTTTTATTTTATACTTTTTCTCAGATGTCTGAAATGGAACTGAAAGCCTTTGGAAGTGGCATTGATATAAAACCTGGCACACCTCCAATCAGTGGTAGAAGCACCACACCAACATCTAGTCCCTTCCGGTAAGATGGACACTTAAGTATTTCAAAGTAACGGATCACCATGTGTTAAATACTTAAAGAATCATTAGAAATCTAATGGTGTTTCTCATTTGGTGCTACTGTACTGACCAGTGATGGATTCCTTCCAAGGGCTACTTCAACAAGTCCGAACAGCCAGTCCAGCAAAATGAGCAGCATTGTCTATCAGAAGCAGTTCCAGTCAGCCCCTGCGGCTGTGAGAATGACACAGCCATTTCCTACACAGTTTGCTCCCCAGGTAGGTAGATAGAAGAAAGAATGAGTGTGGTTTACTCAGATTTGATCGTTAGTCTGAGTAAATGTCCAGTTTTGCGATCTTACATGTTAGTCAGTTTACCAAGAACTTTTGAATGGAAAATCTCCAGATTCATATATGTTTATGGTATTCAAGTGCATTCCTTGAAGTATGTAGCTCAACACAGGCAGTAATTGTTTAGTTAGAAAGCAGACAAGAAATTCTTAGAAGAGTCCCCACACAGCTCTGGTCATTTGAAGCCTGTTCCTTTTATCTTTTTTTGAGGAAGCTGATTTTTCAGCGAAGGGTCCCAATGCTTGCTGTTTTCTAGGCCCCAAGTGGTTTTTATATGTTAGAGTTTTTGTGCAGCTTAAGTAAAATTTTCAGGAAGATGTTTTCAGTAAATATGTAAAAAATGGCTTTTCTTCCCTTCATTGGTCATATTGAAAGACTAACAAAAAATTGATTAAAATGTTTCACAAACTTGAAACACACAATTGTTGGATTAGGTCTGTTTATCATCAAATTGCATTTGTTTTAGATGTGGATCTCTTCTGCATTCATACCTTTCTTAAAGATACCCTAATTAATAGCCTTTCTACTCAGTTATTCAATTTAGGGTCTAGCTGAGAAGCTAGAACCAACTGAAGTGCCATAGAGTACTTTGCCTAATTTTTCTGTTCAACTTTCCAGTCACAGCCTGCCTGTCCTTTGTCCTCATTAATGAAATAACATAACCCATAAACTGCCTTTTGTTGGCACAGTGGGCAGGTTTACTCTGGGATAAGCAGACCCGGTCTGATGGGCAATTTTTTTTTTAACAGTTGAATGTTGTATGTTTTGTCTTTTCACTCAGATTCTCTCCCAGCCTAACCTGGTCCCTCCATTGGTAAGAGCCCCACATACTAACACCTTCCCAGCGCCTGTACAGAGGCCACCAGTGGCTCTGGCCAGCCAGATGCCTCCTCCGCTGACCACAGGCCTCATGAGCCACGCTCGTGTGCCACACGTAGCCAGGGGCCCTTGTGGATCACTGTCTGGAGTCAGAGGTAATCAGGCCCAGGCTGTGCTGAAGGCTGAACAAGATCTGAAGGTTAGTACAGCGTTAACAGCCAGCAGATCAAGAGTCTGTCTCTGAACGTCTTAAAATGCCTTGGGACCCATGGTCACAAATCCGGGCATTCATTGTGTTAGCATACTAAACCACGCTAACGACTTTGATTCCTTCCTTTTTTTTTTTTTTCTTTTTTTTTTTTAACTTTGATTTTTTTGTTGTTGTTGTTTTTTCCTCCCACCTACCCTCACCTTTTTCCCCTTTTTTTTTCCTTTTTGTTTTTTGGTTTGTTGGAGTTGGGATTTGGGGTGTTTTGTTAATGGGTTTTTGGGGTTGGGTTTTTTGGGGTTTTTTTCTCTTTGGGGGATTTTTTTGTTTTGTTTTTGTTTTTGCAACTATAGTTAGCAAATTAACATTTTAAACTCTGCAGCCAAATGAATTGCTTATAAAACAAGTGTTTGATGGAGATCTGAGTTCATGTGTTACATTTTTTTGAAATAGCAAAGAAGTAATATGGTTTGGTGGTTTATTTATAAGCTTCCTCATTTTCTTTTTCTTTTTTTTTTTATTCCTTGTTTTTCTTCCTTACCTCTCCCTACCCTGCCCCCACTGCAAAATGTAGCTTAATATGTAATCATGGTTCTTTGAAAGCTCTGAAATGGGTAAGACTTGTTACTATCTTGACCTTTCTTCCTTTATAAGTCACTTGAAATTTCCTCAGGCAGTGTTCACATAGTGTTTTGCCTGCCACTTAAGGAAGCCATTTTCCACAATGTGCAGTTGTACATGACAAACTTAAAAGCACCTTGGGATCCTTCATGATGAAAGTCACAAATAAACATGAGGTTTGCTAAAGCAGGTGCCTTTAGGAGTCTGTGTGGGGACAGTTCTTGGAGCATAAGCCTATCTGTCTGCCTGTCCAGCCAGTTGCAGTGTTTCACTGAAGATTAGCTTCAGAGTTCTTAGTAGGCATTTTGCCTGTTTTGCCACTATGTAGACCAAGAGATTGACTTTAGAGATCTTAGTAGGCATTTTACCTGTTTGCCACTATGTAAACCAGGCTACAACAAAGAACATACTACTTACAAACAGGGGAGTGTACACAGCATGGCTTTATACTAAACTAGAAACATATGTGATAATGCTCTTATAGAATTCAAATGGCAGAATTTCTTTTTGGAGTTGACATCCTTTGTATTTCTGATGATGAATAATAATCAGATTATAGACTACCAGAGGCCTTAATATCTTATTAGGCCATGTGCCTTGGATTTTTTTTCACTAAAAAATACTAGTGTGCTAAAAAGTTTTGGAGGTAATTTGGCCTTGGTTCCAACTCTGCTCCTAGCTATTTACCACTTGGTTTTCACACATTCCTATTAGAATTGCCATTAGAACTTTTCATGGGGTGGGAGAGGATACAGAATTTCTTAAATTGCTCTAAATCTTTGGTTAGTATAGGTTACCTTGAGAACATGAATTTGTTATATGAAACTTATTATATATATATGTGTGTGTGTGTATTATATATATATATATATATATATATATATATATATATATATATATATATATATATATATATATATTACACTGTATATAGTAACGTAAGTATAATCTTTGGGGCACATAGTGAGTGAAACTAGGAAACTATTTTACCAGCTCAGAATTGTGGTAGGAGCTATCAGAACTTAGTGATCAAGTGAAGTTGTAGTTACTAATTTCTGATGCTCTTCCCCTGCAGAAGAGAGCTGTGGGAAGAGGACTCAGCCACAAGACATTTGGTCCTAGGTGTTGGTAATGCCACAATATAAGTGCTTCCTTTTCATTTTATTGTAGACCACATATTGATAACTAGAAGTTTTTTAAGTGTTACATGTATGTTTTCAGACTTGCAAGCAGCCTCCTTGAATAAAATATATCAATAAGCTATCCCAGAAAAGATACAGTCCAGCAGCAATTTGTATTTTATTGCTAAGAGGGCAGACTGGAAAATGGTGGGAGGTGGTTCTTGTTTCAAATGTAAAAATAAAAATATAATGGAATATTTTCAGAGATAGGAAGAAGTCTATACATTGAAAGTTGAAAGATCAATGAGGTACTTTTGGCTTGGGCCAAACCAAGATAGAGAAAAATGATTTGTGATTGGTAAAAGAACTTGGACTGAGATTGATTTGACAGGCTTAGATAATGCTGAAACATTTTAAATTATTGTTTCTCTTTTTTTTTTTTTTTTTTTTAAGGCAAAGCAGAGAGCAGAGGTTCTTCAGTCCACGCAGCGGTTCTTCTCTGAACAACAACAGAGCAAACAGATAGGAGGCAAAGCTCAGAAAGTGGACAGTGATTCAAGTAAAACTCCTGAAACACGGACCGACCCTCCTGGTGTCTGTCAGGAAAAAGTAGAAGAAAAGCCGCCCCCTGCACCTGCCATAGCTACCAAGCCTGTTAGAACTGGACCAATCAAACCTCAGGCAATCAAAACTGAAGAAACAAAATCGTAAAGGCTGTAGTTTCCTGCAGGGTATGGAGGGAGAATAGGGAGAATGAAGTCTGATAATGCCAGCAGCCACAGAGGAAAATTGGTCTGTGACGTTACCTTGTGTAGAGCTTGGAGAGAGATGCACATGGGGCACAGGAGCAATTACATTGACACACAGCTGCTGTGCCAGTTCAAATGAACCTTCGCAAGCTAACACCTATACAACTTTCACTCAGTTGATGGACATGCATCTTCAGTCAGAATGTATATACAGATACATGCACATAGTCCTTGAGTGCATACAACTTAGATCTAAAAATCTCTTAATGGTTAGGTGAAACGCCAAAAATAGGAAGAAAGTAATACCACAGAGGATAAACAGTTCAACCTGAACAATGTGTTGGTCCCAGCTAATACATCAGAACGCTGAGTCTTTACCTCCCTTCCTTGCATTCTTTGGAGATGGTTATGATGTGTATGGTTTGGAAGTGAACTAAAGATAATTGGTGCTGGGTAGAGGAGCCTTATTTTCTATTATGGCAGCTTGCTATTTTTATAACATGGTAATTGGATTGCACACAATCAAAGTACCGTAGTAACTGATCTCCCCTTCCTGGATGAGTGAGCAAATGGTGAACTATTAATGACAGCATCCAAACGTGCAGGGCCTGGCTACTCTGTCATCTGGCTCTGTGAGGTTCTCGCCATTCAAACATAAAACAGACAGGTTGAGTCTTGCTTGCCTTCACTCAGTCATCTTTGTATGAGTCCAGTGGTTGTGGGGTATGGTTTTTGTTTTGTTGTTTGGGTTTTTTTTTCCCCCTTCCTGCTCCCGCACCTCCAATTTCAAACGGTTTGTAGCTGATGTTCACTAAGAGACTGAGTACTTGGAACTGTCCCACTGATGGAAGGAACTCCTATCTAAGAAAGTGCATTTCTTCACAGAGCTGTGTCATACCATCCTTTGGCCCTCTGCTGGAAAAGTAGAATCAAGTCTCAATAATGCCTTTTTAATTGTATCCTCTAGTATTATAGACGTAGGACAGTACTGTATCATCCCTCTGTGAATATAAATACCTTGTACCTGCTTTATGATACGTAGTAGTGACTGTGCTTTATCAGAGCTGTTTTTAATGATGTTACTCAAGAATGTTTTCTTTCCAGATGATGATTGAGAAGTTAATAAAAAAAAAAATGGTGCCAGGTACCACAACAGTAACAGAACTTCGCATTTTTCTGGGGTTTTGTTTTTTTATCTTTTTTTTTTCTTTTTATTAATGGATGTGCTGGATGTCTAATTTTGTTCAGATGACTGCAGAACCTGGAAAAGCTGTTGCTGCTATTGATGCATAACATACTGCTATTATTGGTCTTTTATATAAATATAAATATATATATATATACATATATATAATTTGAATTTTTGGAAACTTTAGCTGTGCTGTCAACTTTGGAAAAAGTATCTCAGTTTACCGTGTTGAGTTGGCATTGTACAGAAATTAATAGCCATATTGGTCTAGAAATGTTAAACTTAATTTTTTTCCATTTGTACAGGGGTAAACGCACTGTATTAAATATGTAAGGTCTTATCTACGTGGGTTTGATTACAGAAACTAATAAAGTATTCTCTAAATAATGAATTTTGGTGCTTTTAATCCATTCCTGAAATCTAAAGTTTGTATGTACCAAAAATAATACATCTTCCAAAGACTTAACTTCTGCCTTTCCATGGCTATGAAGCTTTCTCAGAGTCAGTATTTGCAGGAGATAATAGTTATAGCTTCTTTTCTCAAAGTGGTCAAACTTAGAAATAAAAATAATTTGTCAGGGAGGAATAAATGTAGCATAATTTCCCCATTTTTCTTCGAGAAAAGTTGAAGGACCAAAAAATAGGAAATATGTATTGTACATTTATATTTTGCATATTTCCCTACAGAGTATTTAGCCTACTGAAGAAGACTAGGACATTACTTTTTCATTTACTGAGTTCATGTAATGCTGTCAGATTGTGATTGCTTATTCTAAAACTCATACTCAGAACATAACCTTGTAGGCAAAGCTTTAGCAGAACTGGTACAGCCACCAGTGTTATATGTGCTTCTTTACTTATGGATAGTATTATTAAGCACTAAAAATATTCCAACCTTGACCTATGCTTTTTTTTCTCAAGATATGCTCTACATTAGTGGAAATGGTATGATAAGGTTGGCACTCTTAACTGTACCAGAGAGCCATGACCACTTCACGTATTTACCTTCTTACCATGCCACTTCTGTTGTGTCTGTTTTTCTTTAAGTAAATTACTTCCAAGTTTTAGGATCTAAAAGGTGACCCACTATATTGCTTGTATTATCTTCACATATCACCAAGTATGTGTACTCACTCAATTGTATTAACTTAAAATACCACTGTTAACTTGGCCTAGGAGTTGAAAGACTAAACCTAAATGCATTAAGTCCATCTTTTGCAGTGGGGCACCGGTGAGGTGGTTTGGTGGTTCATACTGGCACGACAAATGGAGATAAGCAGTGCTTGTAAATAGCACCTTTATTTGACAAGCTTGAGGGTTATATTTTTGGGAAGGTAGAACGGTGGTATAGCCTCGGCCATATCATTTGTATGCTTTGTTTTGAAGTTGGTCCTGCTGCCTTAGCCTCCTGAGTGCTTGCGTTTACCTGGTGCTTTTGTTTTATCTTGGTTTTGTGCTGGTACTGAGGCTTCAGCTAGGGGAGGGTTCTGTCTTTACAGCTCACTTAAACTTTTCTGTGTTAAGTTAGAAAACTTGTGTGCCGGTCTTCATGCCTTCAGTGTAGGAATCTCTGGACTTCGCTAAAAATAGGAGCTATAGATGGTTTCCCTGAAAGGCTATGCTATTTCTTTGAGATGTTTGCGAGCTTTTTACATACATAGCTGTAGTTTTCAGTTTTGTCTGTAAAGTGGCATGGTTGATTATAAAGAAGCCTGAGTATAGGCTTTGTTTTTGTTTCTTGGCACTATTGAGATTTGAAGTCAGGCCATTGTGATTTGAGTCACACTCCAGACTTTGTCAGTTCTGGGTTGGTTTTTTTTTTCTTTATTTTTCAGAAGTGGGCTAATGTATTTGTCTCCACTAGGCTGGGACCATTTTCCTCTTACCTCTGCCTCCTGCACAGGTAAGCAATAGTTGGAGTTACAGGCATGTATTACCATGGCTGTCTTGCTGAAATGGAGTATCATTAACTTCCTGGCTTCTGTCTGCACTTCCAGCAGTGGGCTGGGAATCACAGAGATACCCAGAGTCACACAGGGTCGGACACACAGGATCTCTTCACTCTTCCCACCCTGCCTCCTTTCAGACTGTTGCAGATGAACTACTTGTAGCATTCAACCCCAGAGATGTTTGGTGGAAATGCATTTCCCACATCTGCATCCACACTGACGGGCTGCCTGTGATGTAGAGGAGCATGGGGTGGGTGGTCCATGGACTCCAGGTCCTGATGGCAGAAAACATTGCAGGACTTGTCCCACGCCTGTCACGGTAGAGCACCGTGTGACTGCAGGAAAGCCATGCTGCTTGGCCTTCAGATCTGACCTGACACATTGGACTAACTCCCTGGCCTCACAGCAAGTAAACAAACCTAAGAAAAAGCAGCATCTCCATCTTCATAGCAAGGAAGAATCAGCATCGTCTTCATCCTATTCCTAAGTCGCTGCTCGTAACTGCATCCTATACACTTCTCAGCATCGTCTTCATCCTATTCCTAAGTCGCTGCCCATAACTTCATCCTATACACTTCTCAGCATGGTCTCCATCCTATTCCTAAGTCGCTGCTTGTAACTGCATCCTATATACTTCTCAGAACTGTCTTCATCCTATTCCTAAGTCGCTGCTTGTAACTGCATCCTATACACTTCTCAGCATGGTCTCCATCCTATTCCTAAGTCGCTGCCCGTAACTGCATCCTATACACTTCTCCCCTCTTGGAGGTCTTGATTTTTCTTTTTTCCCTTTTTAAGTTCTATGAAGTTGTAACTCCTTTTCTGTCCTTATTGAAATATCTGGTTTGATTTTGAGTTGAAGACCTCAAGTGAAGGCTTTTCACTAAAAAGGTCCCCATTTAAAACAGGTATCCTCCCAAAGACATAAATGCATGGCAGTATTGAAACATGATATGGAGCTATGGCTCAAGAGGTAGAGTGCTAGCACAAAAGCTCAGGGACAGCAAACCAGGCCCTGAGTTCAAGCCCCAGGATCACCACCAAAAAAAAAAGGAATATGGGGGAGGGGTCAAAATAGGACATCTCCAAAAGTTTGTAAATTTTTTTTAGTCCAAAGAAATACAAAAGAATTTCAAAAAAAATTATTTAAAAAAACAGGTGACAGGTACACAAATGGAGAAAGGTTGTTTCAAGACTTCAATAAGAGTAGTAAAAAGGGATGACATTAATAAAGATGTGTGGGGCTGGGAAGGTGGCTCAGTGGTAGAGCACTTGCCTTGCAAGCCTGAGGCCCTGGGTTCGATTCCTCAGCACCATATACGCAAAAAGAAAAAAGCCGGAAGTGGCGCTGTGGCTCAAGTGGTAGAGTGCTAGCCTTGAGCTGAAGAGCTGAGGGACAGCGCCCAGGCCCAGAGTTCAGGCCCCACAACCGGACCCAAAAAAAAAAATAAATAAAGATGTGTTGTACTCAACCTGATATTGAATCAAATGGAGAAAGGTTGTTTCAAGACTTCAATAAGAGTAGTAAAAAGGGCATTAATAAAGATGTGTTGTACTCAACCTGATGAATCGCAGCTCCCATTGTACAGCTAAAGATAATTATATGTGTGTGTGCGTATATGTACATGTATACAGAAAAGTACTTGTATAATAAATTCACCAAGAGGTTTGGGGAAGACTACCTGAAATCTGGGAAATGAAAAGCTTTAAGAAGTCAATTTTTTTAAAAAAAATTAAGACTACATGAAATAGAGGAGAAAATATAAGGGTTTGAAGGGAAAGGTTGCATTCAGATAAGCAAGTCAGAGTTCTGAAACATGGTTAAGAGACCACATACCCAAAGATTCAGTGTGGGGGAAGGAATTGAGATACAAATGAAAATCACAGAAAACCCATTCAATAAGATTGAAAATTGTCCAAATCTCAGGGAATAAGGAATTTGGAATCCAGTAACATGGCTAAAATGCCAACTGTACAGAATGCAAAGGTGCTCAGCTTCTTTTACCTAGGAAACATCGAAGTTACATCAGACCTTTTCAGCAGAAACCCTAAAACAACAATGTATAGAATGATACTCAGCATTTGCAGTAAATATCTGCAAATGAAGAGCCCAATATCCAGCAGTTATCTTTAAAACCTGCTGAAATATTTGCCCTCCCTCCACTGTGCCAGAAGATACTTAGAGAAATCTTGCACATGGATGAAGTCACCATCCTGACTGCTCAATAAGAGTTTTGTGTCAAGCATCAGCTCGGTATACTAGCAAACTGCTAAGATAACTAAAACAAGGTTTGAATTGGAAAAACAATTACAGGGATTACAGGCATAAGCCTGTACCTGTCACTAATAGGCATAAAAGTGATCTTTAAAGAGGTAGACTGTCCTTGTTGGATTTTACAATTGAGATTGAGCTGCTTACTCTCCAAGAGATGCTGGCAAAAAAAAAAAAAAAGAAGAGGAAAGAATGGAAATCAACATTCTTCCAAGTAAATGGAGTCCAAAAGAACTGGAGTAGTGTTACTATCCGACATCAGCATCAAACCCAAGTTAGAAAAGCTAGAAACCGTGCACGAATAGAGGAAACAGTTCATCAAGAAGACACACATACCCAGTGAACCAATCACCAGCTCCAGACTGCAGAGGGGAAGAAGGGAGGACAGGAGACACTACAAGCAGTGCAGACCATAGAAATGGGAGAAGCTGTTGGGACTGGAAGAGGCTGTCCCAGGAGCCTGGAAGCCGTGCTAGGGAGTGGGGCCCAGCAGTTGGCTGGACAACTATCTCCCGACTACCAGCCTGGTGAAGGAAGGTTTTCCTAAAACAGAAACACACTTAGGAAGCTATGTCATCTAAAAAGATCAGAACAGGAGCCCTGACGCCTTTAGACCTTAATATAAGCCCAAGATGGTGCTTTACCATCTACAATAACCTTTGAAACCAAGCTTGCTCACCTGGAGATAATTATAAATACTAGCGGGCATAAAAGGTACAGTAGTAGTGGGAGATTTCCATACCCCACCCTCACACTGAGACAAAAAATTAACCAAGTTTAACTGTCTTAACAAGTGAACCTGAACCATACATAGGTCAAGTGGACTTAGGCATCTACAGAATATTCCATACCGTTGCAGGGGAAAAATTCTCAGCAGCTCACAGAACTTTCTCCAAGATAGTTCACACAGTAGGCCATATAACAAGTCTTAAAAACGTACCAAAAAGTTATTCCTTGTATCTTAACAGATCCTTGAAGAAAGTCAATACCAATACCAAGAGAAACTAAGAAACGGAGATTGAGCCCTGCGGTAGAGCCTTGGGTATATAATTCCCTGCCATTGAAGAGGAGCAGTGAATGTTCCGGACAGTTGATGGTAACAAGACCAACTGAACACTTCTCTGCCTCAGCTCACCCGGTGATGGTGGCTCACACCTGTCACCCTAGCTACTCAGGAGGCTGAGATCTGAGGACCATAGTTCAAAACCAGACCAGGCACAAAGGTGCATGAGCAAACGAGAAGTGGCTCTATGGCTTAAGTGGTAGAATGCTAGCCTTGAGCAAAAGAAGCTCAGGGACAGAGCCCAGGCCCAGAGGTTTGAGCCCTCGGACTGGCAAAAAGAAGGAGGAAGAGGGAAAGAGGAAGAAGAGAAGGGAGGAAGGGAGGGAAGCGGAAGAAGGAGCAGGATAATGTTGACCATGTTTTGTCAAGACAGAAGCAGACTTCCCATTTGAATGGTTGAAGAAATCAGGAGAAATGTGAAGGTTCCTAGTCAAATGAAAAATACGGGGCTGGGAAGGTGGCTCAGTGGTAGAGCGCTTGCCTTGCATGCCTGAGGCCCTGGGTTCGATTCCTCAGCACCACATAAGCAAAAAGAAAAAAAGCCAGAAGTGGCGCTATGGCTCAAGTGGTAGAGCGCTAGCCTTGAGCTGAAGAGCTGAGGGACAGCGCCCAGGTCCAGAGTTCGGGCTCCAGGACCGACCAAAAAAAAAAAAAAAAAAAAAAAACCTTGTGAGACTTCATCTTCAGGAATGGCTGGTGCTGGAGGCATCTCCTGCTGCCATGCACAGCAGCCATGACCTGTTCCTCTGGAGGGAAGCAGAGCCACACACTAGAAGCCCAGCCCAGCCCAGCGCGGCCTAGAACCTAACCAATGAGCCTTCCAGAAAGGAAGAATGGAGGTTAGAGGCGAAACTGAGGAGCACAAACCAAAATTAAAAGAACGAAATAAAAAGAGGGCTCTCTGAAAAGATGAACAAGATGGACAAGTCCTTAACCACAGCAGCCAAAAGCAAGCATGAAACCGCAGTGAAACAGATCGCCACAACAGATATTCCTGAAATTCAGTCCTTAACCACAGCAACCAAAAGCAAGCATAAAACCAGCGAAATAGAATGTCACAACTGATATTCCTGAAATTCAGGGAATCATTAAGGAATCGATTCAGAACTATACTCCCACAAGTTGGAAAATCTGGAAGAGATGGATACATTTCTACACTCATATCCTATAGATAGATCAATTTCTACACACACACGTCCTATCAAAATTGAACCAGATCTCCAATGAGCAATGAGACTGAATCATCATAGCCTCCCAACCAGGAAAACCCGAAGCTCCATGCAGAATTCTACCAGACCTGTAAAGAACTAACCCTAGTGCTTGCCAAAGTATTCCATCAAGTAGAAAAAAGGAGGGACATTTCTAAACTTACAAAGCCAGTATTACTCTCTGTTAACACTGCATAAGAACATTAGAAGAAAACTGGGACTAATTTCCCTGATGAACAGGGACTCAAAACCACAATGAAAATCTTATCAACTAAACTGAACAACACATTAAAAGGATCCTGCACTACAATCGTGTTGGTTTCACACCATAGATCCAGGGATGGTTCGACCTTCACAAGTCAACAAATGCACTGCAGCACATGCACAGAGTGAAGGCAGACAACAGGTTGTGACAGTGCCGTTGTTTGCCAGCCAAGTGCGGTGTCCAGCTTGCCAAGAGCTATTGATTCTTCACACTAAGGAGAGGATTCTCCGTACCTGGTTTTCCAGTGTTTAAAAAGAAAGCAAGAAACGAAAAACAAAAATCTCTTTGAGAATCCATTTCCTTAAGCCTCTGCTAGCACCAGTTGTGTTCCATCAAGTCCGCCGGAACATCAACACTGAGGTAAAGACTGGGGCAGAATGCGTGTGAAGGGGGTGGGGCGGAGGGGCCCTGGGCCCGGGGAAGCTGTGGGGGAAGGGGGGAGGACTGGACGGAGAGTGACAGCAGAGGCCAGCTGCCATGACAGGCAGCAGGTTCACAGGCGCCAGGCGCCGGCTCTTATGTCTCTAGGGGAAGGGCATAAACCTGGTTAAGACAGCTGTCTTAGCTGACAGCAACGCCAGCCAAGCTCTCGCTAAGAACCGGCAGCCAACATGACCGACCCAGGGGACCACCAGCTAGAAAGAAGTGCGTCCGCCAGAAAGGAGAGCTGGGCAGGGCTCACTGCTGCAGCGATCCCTGCACCGCAGAGCTGGCTGCACACAGCCGCCAACAAAGGTAGCAGACAAAAGCCACGCGTCTCTACCCTTGCCATGGAGGGCTCAGTAAGGCATCACTGCGCGGACTGTACTGAGGGTAGACTCGAAGAGAGGGATCGTGCACCTGTTTGGAGAAAGAATATTCCAGGCAGAGGCGACAGCAAACACAAAAACCTGGCTTCAAGGGGCATTGTCCCCGGCTGGTTGAGCCACAGTCATGGGGACAGAGTTGAACAGGGGAAGCCGTCAGAGACGGGTGGGAAAGAAGGCAGACATGTCCGGTTTCCTCGGAGTGAGGCGGACGTCCTTAGAGCAGAGAAGGCAGTATTGCTTAACACTTTAAAAAACAAAATGAACCATGGTTGTGGCTGAAGGAGGGACATGTCAAATACAGGCCAGACAGGAAGCCTTTGAGGCTCCCGGCCAAAAATAATGAGCTGAACCAGGAGCTAAGGACGGAGCTGGTGAGAAGAGACTGGGTCCGGATAGCTGAACACCTCCCTGTGGAGGGACTTAATGTGGGGTTGAGGGGAGAGGGAGGGAGGGAGGGAGGGAAAGAGACGAAGAGGGCCAGAGAGGGAACTTCTCAAATGGAGGCTTGAACAGGAGGAACCATTAGCAGACACGGGAATGACGGCTGGCGGGACGGGTCAGCTCCCATGCCAGTAGCGTGCATATTGGTCTTGGTGTTACACACACACACACACACACACACACACACGCACGCACGCACGCACGCACGCATTTATACATACACACACACGCACACAAATGTTGACAGATGGGCGTCAGTACCAAGAAGTCGTTTTGTTTCACCAAGTCCTAGCTTTCTGAATGTGTTATGCTTCTTTTTTCTTCCAGGTAGCAAAGGACTTTATTTCCCCTGTGTCCAGCATGATGCCGCGCCGCAGCAGGCTCTCGCACGCCCCGCTCACCACCGCCTTGTTCTGCTGTGAACCGACAACACTTGCGGTTGATATGCCTTCCAAGGTGTGTTCAATAAGAAGGACAGGGAAAACAACTTGAAGCTCCACAGCCATCGCGGTCTCGCAGCATCAAAGCCACAGCGCCCGCCACCTCCGCCGAGTGCTGTGGGAGCGAGGACGGCGCCATTCGGAACACGTGGTCCGTGGACACAGGTGAGGACGTGTGCGTAGCGCTGAGGCTCCCGTGGCCTGCGGCACGGAAGGCGCTCTGCGCTCTGCGCTCTGCGCTCTCTGCTTGGGATTGCTTCCTGCCCCGCACACCTGTGGGGCTTCTCAAGGCCAGGTCATCAGGGATCATTTGTGTCAGCTGCGTCCATCGAAGGGCGCAAATGGATCCTATTCATCGAGCTCCTGAGAGAGCCTGCCGCTACGAGATAAAAGCTGAAGGAAAGACGGTGA
Organism: Dipodomys merriami; assembly: GCF_024711535.1. Lineage (NCBI taxonomy): Eukaryota > Metazoa > Chordata > Mammalia > Rodentia > Heteromyidae > Dipodomys > Dipodomys merriami. Next base: position 732,127 of record NW_027206313.1, on the reverse strand, counting down.
TCTAGGTGTTCTCGTGGACTTCACCCTTGCCGGATAGGTGGGTACCGGGGACAATGACAGCATTTCGTCGCCAAACCACAAGCCAGAGAGTGGACACGCCCAGACTCTAAGCAGACCCGGATTCCAAGGTGAGTGCCAAGGGCAAGGAGGAGCGAGCTGGGGGATGCAGGCCTTGCTCAGGTCGCCTCACGGGGTGTCACTGCGGGTGTGACCCAGGGAACAGGCAGGGACACTCGGCCCGTTCCTTCAGAGAAGGTGTAGCACTGAAGCACAACTGGAGGTTGTTCAGCTCTGTTGTGAAGAGAAGGGGTTCTGTGGTTCCTGGTAAAGCCCCTAGTGTCCCCCCACCCTGCCTCCGCCCCCCCCCCACATCTCCCATTTGTCTCATGGGAGTTGGGGGGCGGGGTCCTGCAGGTCACAATATCATAGCCACGGCGTCTGCTTTGAATTAGGTGGCTGCCATGGCTTCCACAGTGGAGGTCCAGCCTTAGCACTGACACCCGCTGCCTGCCCGGGAAGCGGCCTGGCCCCCCAGCCCTCTTCGCTTATTCCTTCCCATCCTTTGGGAAGGAAGGGGTCTGGGAAGAAGTCCCCAGAGGGAAGGACCCCTGTCAGGAGAGCCAGCCGGCCCTGCTGGGGAGAATCACGTGACCTCTGTGGGCACCAGTTGCTCAGCCCTACCTGGGGCTGACACTGCCCTGTGTCCTGGGCTTCGTTCCCGTGGCTGGGGTGGCCGGGTGTGGCTCCTGCAGACAGCCCTGGGCTGCGCCCTCTCCTTCCTCCTCCCCAAGCGGCTGAGGAAGGAAGGGCGTGGAAGAACAGCTCCCCCCATGGAGCCCAGCATCCCCAACACCTGCAGAGCCTGTGTGATCACCCAGCTTTCCTTCCCAGCTGCCACGCATCCCAGGCCCTCCCGAGCTCTGGGGGCGGCCATGGCCCAGGAGAGTTCCGTGGACACCGCGCTCAACCTGCTCTGTAGAGACCTGGAGACAGAGGTGTCCAGACGCAGACTTAACATGGCCACGAGGTACCGCACAGCTCGCTCGCTAGCTCACTTACGGGTTTGGGATGGAGAACCCCACCAGGCGTGCAAGAGACATGGGTTTATGTAACTTTATTCCTCTGCTTAAACGGAGCGGAGGAATACATCTGCTTGTGCAAGAGGGAGATGGGAGAGAATTTTCTCCCAGGTCCCTCAGGAGGCAATGAGTGTTACTTGTTGGAGTCTCTCGTAGGAGCGATGGATGAACTTCGGATCAGTAGCTCTTCTCTTCTGTGCTGTGTGCGTGCATGTGTGCCAAGCCTGGGGCTTGAACTTGGGACCTGAGTGCTCTCCCTGCGCTTTTTTGGCCAGTGCACTATCTACCCCTTATGCTACAGCTCTACTGCTGGCTTTTGGGTGGTCAATGGAGATGAGAGTCTCACAGACTTTCCTGTCCAGGCTGGCTTTGAACCGTGACCCTCAGATCTCAGCCTCCGGCGTAGCTAGGATGACGTGAGCTGCCAGAGTCCAGCCATGTCAGTAGCTCTTCATGAAATGTGCGATCCCTTTGGAAATAATGATATAGCCTCTTAGGAAGAAAATGCACACTTTTACAAAGTCTGGGGACAACCTTGGTTTTCTGAAAGCTCACTCTCATTCCCAACAGAGCTGTGTGGGGGATTGTGTGTGTCCCCTCTACCGCTCGATGCCTAGCACCAGGTACTGGGCCTGAGGATCCTTAGAAGAGACCTTGGCCAGCTTGCTTGGCTGGTCCAAAGGGGAGGGTTTTCCTGAGTACCGTGTATGGTGCCACCTGGACTGTGCCCTTCAGTCCTAAGATGCCTGGCACCTTCTTAAGGCGAGTGGTAGTATTGGCACAGAAAATAGGGGCTGGGAAGTTGGCTCAGTGGTAGAGTGCTTGCCTCGCATGCATGAGGCCCTGGGTTCGATTCTTCAGCACCACATAAGCAGAAAAAGCTGGAAGTGGTGCTGTGGCTCAAGTGGCAGAGTACTAGCCTTGAGCTGAAGAGCTGAGGGACAGCACCCAGGCCCAGAGCTCAGGCCCCACAACCAACAACAACAACAAAATAGAGGATGCTCATCTAATGTACAATATTTGAAGCGTAATATTTTTGATCTCTTGAAAAGTGCTCACTGTTCACCTGAAGTGTGAGTCTAACAGGGCAGCCTCTGTTTTCATCTGCTACCTGTGGCCTTGCATTGTTAACCACTGTGGGGTTGACCTCGTTCTCTGGCCTGGTCCAGCTCAGTGCCCAAAGCCCCCCAAAAGGCAGAGAAAGAAGATGGCCGGACGCTAAAATGAAACTCCACTGGAATTGCCAGTCTGTGTGTCACATTCTGTGTGTCACATTCTGTGTCACATTCTGTGTCACATTCCGATCCTTCCTGATAGGGTGGAGGGCAAGGCTGATCCGTTTTCAGTGAATGCTAACCTGCTGTCGTTTACTTGACTTCGTGGATTTACCAGCTATGTAATTTAGTCTTGGTTAAAAAAGAGACATGTACTCTAAAAAAAACTCTCTTCCAAGAAAACCCAGGCTAAAATCATTCAAACATTGCAATTACAAGTTTAAGTTCTTTGTCCTGTATATTATTTAGCTTAAAAATAACCATCTCATTGGGCACTGGTGTCTCACACCGATATTCCTAGCTACTCAGGAGGCTGAGATCTGAGGATTCCAGTTCAAAGCCAGTTTGGGCAGGAAAGTCTATCAGACTCACCTCCAATTAACCTCCAAAAGCCTGGAACAGGAGCTGTGGCTCAAGTGGTACAGTGCTATCCTTGAGCAAATAAAAGCTCAGAGAGAGAGAACCAGGCCCTGAGTTCAAGCCCCAGGACCAGCACAAAAAATGTTTTTGTCTGTTTGTCAAAGAAATAAAACATATTGAATTGTTTATAATATCCCTTTGGTTTAGGGTTTAAAGTAAGGTAGGTATACATGTGGGCGTTGGAAACCTTGGCTGACAGGTGCATAGCCGACTGACATCCATCTGTGATCTAGACCATGAGAGCACATCATTTCCAAGAGACTGTGGTCAGAATGTCCACCCAAAAGGAGAAATACACTGTTCTATGGCCTCTCCTAGCCACCAAGTACCACTGCCCACGGGAGCCCGTCTCTTCTCAATGGTTTGAGGAAATCCACTCTCACTGAAAGATGGCAGCAGGAAATTCACAGCCAGACTAGATCCTAGTTTTGCCTTTTACTGACCCACATCCTGGGAAAATTACCTTAGGTCTCAGATTTCAGCTGAAGGATTAAGACTTAGGATTCTGGGGCACGGTTGAGAATCCATACACAACTCATTTCTAGTTTAGAGATATTCTTTAGAACCTGGAACTTAGTAACTGTTCAGGGAGCCACTGGATCTGAATCTGTAATAGCTTGACACGCTAATCCAAGCACCTTGGAGCAGGATGGCCAAGTCCTGGTCTTGAAGGATCCTTCCAGCCCTGAAGGCTGGAGAGGAGGAAGAGTCGGGACTGAAGGAGGTTGAACTAAATCTAAGATTGGACCGGGCTTGTGAACAGATGAATACAGATGAAACCTTGAGAGAGCCGGCTCCAGGCTGAACGTGACAGAGAACCAGTTGGTAGGATTGCAGAGGGCCAAAAAGCAGGAGAACTGCTTGTTCTAAGCCCAAAAAACCTCGTATGAGGATGCAGAGCGCGAGCCCCAGCGCCGCAGGCCCCTCGTATGAGGATGCAGAGCGCGAGCCCCAGCGCCGCAGGCTGGGGACGATTGGCGACGACCGACTTCCCTTGGAAAAGAGCGATGCGTTCCTGGGGTTTATCTCGGTTTTTCAAGGGAGCAAGTCTCTAAGTGTGGTGGAAGAGGTCTCCGTGTTAGAGAGTATCCCAGCACCTGGGAGACTCGGGCTGGAGGGTTGCAAGTTCCAGACCGATATGGACAACAGTTCAAGGCCAGCTTGAGCTATATAGTGAGACCATGTCTTAGCAACAATAAATCCACATAAGTTTTGTTTTTTTAAAGTGTTCCTCTTGCATTGTTGGTATCTAGGCCTTTCTTCCTTGCTTCGTTTCCCTTTTACTCTCCTGTTTTGTCCGTAGTGGGGCGTGAACTCAGGGCCTCGTGCTTACTAGGCTAGCACTCTACCATTTAAGCCATGCCTCTATCCATGCTTTCTGCTGATCATTTTTTGGAGACAGAGCCTCAAGAATTTTTCTGCCCAGGCTGGCCTGAGGCCACTCTCTTCTAGATGTTAGACTCTTTTTTTTTTTTTTGGGGGGGGGGTCCAGTCATGGGGCCTGAACTCTGGGCCTGGGCGCTGTCCCTCAGCTCTTCAGTTCAAGGCTGGTGTTCTACCACTTGAGCCACAGCTTTTTTCTTTTTTTGCTTATGTGGTGCTGAGGAATTGAACCCAAGGCCTCAGGCATGCAAGGCAAGCGCTCTACCACTGAGCCACCTTCCCAGCCCTAGATGTTAGACTCTTGAGTAGCTAGAAATAAAGGTATGAGCCACCAGCACGCTGTTTATCATGTTTTTATTTAAATGGAGTCTAATGTGAGTCTTTCTTTCTAGAGAAGAGCTGATCACCATGGAAAATGATGCAGTGAAGGAGATATCCTTCTATTTGGACACCGAACAAGAGACTTCTCCCAGCCAGACGTCTTCCCCCCTACCTCCTGCACCTCCTCCGTCTCCAGCAAAGGATTTTGCAGACTGGCAAGCAAGTACAATTTAAATTACTTAAAGTACGGGTTCAGTGACGTTTTTGACGACCATCTTACATATCTTTATTCTTTTCTCTTTTCCTTCTCCTAGAATGGCTGTTGAACACTGTTTATCCTCACTCATGTACATATCGGATTTTGAGTTTTCAAACTAAGTTTCTGATATATATATATGTCTATGTACACATAGACAAATATATATATATATATATATGGATGTTATGTTGTAGAACACTTGTGGTAGTCGGCAGTATTTGAATTAAAAGTATAGTTATTGGGCCTTGTTTGTTGTTAACTCTAACTCAGTAAAAACTGTAGGCATCTGTGACATTAGCTGGCAAGATCTCAGGTTCAGGCTCCTGAGGAGCAGGGTTCAAGTCTACTATTGTAATGGCCAGTTCATCCTAGTGTAGCTGAGCTACACACCTCTTCTGCGTGTGAGTTAGGGTCATCAAGGTTTGTATTTACTGACTATGTTGTCAGTTTACCTGCAGGAAGTTGAAGTGATTTTCAGACACTTTCAGAAGGAAAGCACAGGATGGTTTAGTGGGAAGAAGTCCATTTCCTGGTCGCCTGTGAAGACTTTGAGGGCCCCTCCTGTTGGCAGCGTCAGAACTGTGGTCTACGTTAGTCTTTCCGTTCCAGGATGTCCCTTCTGCTCCCTCCTCTAATATCTGGTCTCTTGAGTTCCATTGAGCGTCTGTGATGGGAGGCAAGTACAGTCGGAGGGATATCTTGTCACATGGAAGACATTCCAGTGGGAAAAGACCAGCAAAACTTACATACAGCCTAAGCACAAAGTATATACTGCGGAGCAACAAGTGTCACGGGAGAGAAATCGGGGCATAAGGAGGTAGGAGGAGCTGCAGGAAGCGTCGGGGTCATTGCGGTGCTTCGTAGGCAGCCGGGGAGGCCTCTTTGGGAAGGTGATGTTTGAGCCAAGACCGGAAGCCAGCGTTGGAGTTAAGCGTGTGGACAGGATGTGGGGGAAGTGTCAGCGGAAAGAGGGGAGCTGGTACGAGAAGTCTACAGGCAAAAGCAGGGCTGGAGCAGAGTGAGCCCCAAAGTAAAATCACAGAGCGGCCGGGGTCACCCCGGGGGGGGGGGGCTTTATGAGGGTTCTGACTTTGACTGGGAGAGGAAGGCATTGTGCTTTAAGGCAAAGGAGAGGCGCAGTGTGGCTCCTAGCCCAGTGGAATTATTGGAGCTGCCCTATGAGTAGGCCGTGTGGGGTGTGGGGCCGGGAGCCTTTCCATGCTATTGTAGTCAACTGGATCTGTAGCAGCTTGGGGGTGAGAAATGCAGCCAGACTCTGGATCTGCACGCATGAAGGCACAGCCAACCAAAGCCGCTGATGGCTTGGCTGTAAGATAACGAGAGCAGCAGGAAGGGAAAGGATTGCGCAAAGGTTCTTGGTTTAAGCAATTGGAAGAGTGGAATTCCACCTGCTCTAAGAAAGACAACATTGCCAGGCTCCGGCGGCTCACACTTCCAATGCTAGCCACTCAGGAGACCGAGCTCTGAGGCAGCACGCAGCCGTGCAAGGTGCTGATTCATGTGTGTAGCGATGCGAGAGTGAAAAACGTCCAGCGTGCTGCGTGTGGAAGGGCAGGTGTGTGGAGCGGAATTGAGTGATGTGGGAGAGACGAATCAACCCTCCTCCGTTGAAGTCTGATCCTACCACAAGTTTCAGGATCCTTACATCATTGCAAAATGTCAACCACCCCAAACCGGCAACTCTGGGGTGCTGACAGATGCCTGGGGATTCCTCCCTGACCTCACTGTGTTAGGAGTCGAATTCTTGGATTTGCTTTCCAAAGAAGAGCATTTAGAACTTGATGTAGAGAGAATTATCTTCTTGTAAAAATCAACTTATGTGAGAATTATCTTTAAAGCCAAGCATGTGGCTTTTTAATTTTTTTTGCCTAGGACAATGTAGCCTTGGAGAACTCCAACTTAACGCTCCTCCTACCTCAGCTTCCCAAGTGCCAGGATTACAGGCGTATGCTTCCATGCCATGACCCACGATTGTGACTTCTTTTGTTTGTTTTTGTTTTTGTTGGTTGGGTGGCTTGAACTCTGGGCCTGGGTGCTGTCCCTGTGCTCTTCAGCTCAAGGCGAGTGCTCTACCTCTTGAGCCACAGCACCACTTGCGGTTTTCTAGTGGTTTTTATTGGAGATCTGAGTCTCACTGACTTTTCTGCCAGGGTTGGCTTTGAACCGAGATCCTCGGATCTCAGCCTTCTGAGTAGCTAGGATGACGGGCATGAGCCACCAGCCCAGGTGACTTTTTTTTTTTTTTTTTTTTTTTTTTGTCGGTCGTGGGGCTTGAACTCTGGGCCTGGGCGTTGTCCCTCAGCTCTCCAGCTCAAGGCGAGCGCTCTACCACTTGAGCTACAGCGCCACTTCCCGTTTTCTGGTGGTTTATTGGAGATAGGAGTCTCACAGTCTTTCCTGCCCGGGCTGGCTTTGAACCGCGATCCTCAGATCTCAGCCTCCTGAGTAGCTAGGATTACAGGCGTGAGCCACCAGCGCCCGGCTCAGGTGACTTTTTTTAACAGCTAGTTCTTACCTTCTTTGGAATCAAGAGGCCACTCGTGGGCGTGGCAGTGAACGTAGAAGGCTGAAGTGCGAGATCAAGCTGAGGGAGACGCCGGACTCCAGCTCAAAAGGCAATCAGAGGTCTTCATCCGGTCCTATGAACGGTGACCATCCATGCAGAGTGGAGAGGGACTGCGGGAGCAGGGATTCCAGAGGGGAAGCCGAGGCTCTGAAGGGCTCCTCATTCCAGAGAGTGTGGCCATGTGAAAGAGGCATTCAGACATGCTGGAAAGGTGCCAAGCCTGCAGCACCACCGAGAGCACAGCGGAGGCCCAGCTCCTGTGGAGCGGCTCCTGCAAGGTCCCCTACCCCTGCGTACAGCCTGCGGGCCAGCCAGGAGAAGGCGGAGGATGTGGGCCTGGCGAGGGGGACGTGGGCGTGGGCAGCAAACCCCGGACTCTGCCCTGATGCCCAAAACCAGCTGTACGAACCTCGGCCTGCATCCCCAGCAGTGCTCCCCAGCCCGCATCTCAAGCCCCCTCAGGGAGAATGAGGCCGACTGAAACCCCGGATTGACTGATAGCACCCCGGTGGAATAGAGGCCGGACTGAACTGGCAGAGTAGAGGTTACAAAACCCGCGTCCTCGCGTGGTAAGCCGGCACTAGAGAGAACCGAGAAGGAAACTGCACCCAGTTATTTAAAAACAACGCTAGCGGGAGTGGAAGAAGGTCAGGTTATCATTTAATGAGTGTAGAAGTCCAGGGGTTTGTGTTTGTTGTTGTTGATGACGATGTTTTGTTTGTTTTAATGCCAGTCCTGGGACTTGAATTCAGGACCAAGGTTCTGTCCCTGAGCTTTTGTTGCTTGATGCTGGTGCTCTGCCACTTGAGCCGCAGCTCCACTTATGGATTTCTTTTTCTTTTTTTTTTTTTTTTTTTTTTGGTGATTAATTGAAGATAAGAATCTGAGGGACTTTCCTCAGCTCTCAGCCTCCTGAGTAGCTAGGATTCCAGGCGAGAGTCCCGGGAGCACAGTGTAGAATTTCAGTTTTATGAAGAAGGAACGAGTCCTGCAGGTGAGATGGTGGCCATAGTTGCGCAGGCCGTTTAATGGCCTGCAATTGTGTGTTTAAAAGTGGTCAAGATGGTAACGGTTTTGTGTGTATTTCCTGCTATTTAAACACATGAAAAATGCCACGTTTGCTCCCCTGATATTGTGGCTTGGGAAATGGATGTTCATGGAAGCCAGCGGGCCTAGCAGGAAGGGAGGGCGATTTTACAGACAGACGGCGAGGTGCAAGCGTTGTTCAGGGGGGACAGAGAACACCAAGAGATGGAAATGGGACGTGTGGTCCCCCTGCCCGAGTGTTAGACTGAGTGAAATCTCAACACCAAGCCCCAGCCCTCAGTGTAACCCCACACACACACACACACACATACCCCTGTCACGTCCTGCAACTGTTACTCCACCCAGAGGAATCTATCTGATGGCTAGAGACTGCCCTCTTCTCTTATGCCCAGATTTACAGAAAGCTCCTGGAAAATGAAATTGTGTAAGATAACTTTATTTCACGGGGCAGAGGATTACATAATACCCAGCTAAATTCTATTATTTGAAGCATTGGAAACGATTGATACTAACTGCATCGTACGTAAGTTCAGCTCTGGCCACAAAGCGAGCACTCTTCCTCATCCTCTGAGGGTGGTTTATGGTGAGCCATGGGGCTTTCGAGAGCCATGGTGTTTGGAAGAAACTCCCATTGTGCCGCGTGCCTGCCCCACCTGGCCAGAAAACCTGCACTCGTTTCGATAAGCATTCCTTTCAAAATAAAAGCTGGCAGAAGAAAAGACCTAGAGTCAGAGGAGATGGTCCGAGGCCTCATGTTACTGAGCCTGCGTGGTCAGATGGTGGCCCGGGCCTTCTCCTGAATGAACGAAGGCTCCGGGCACAGCGGCTGCGGTCGGGGCTGGCTGGGCGTCTGGCTGGGCTGCAGTGGGGGCTGGCTGGGCGTCTGGCTGGCTCAGGGCACAGCGGCTGCGGTGGGGGCTGGCTGGGCGTCTTGCTGGGCTGCGGTGGGGGCTGGCTGGGCGTCTGGCTGGGCTCAGGGCACAGCGGCTGCCGTCAGGGCTGGCTGGGCGTCTGGCTGGGCTGCGGTCGGGGCTGGCTGGGCGTCTGGCTGGCTCAGGGCACAGCGGCTGCGGTCGGGGCTGGCTGGGCGTCTTGCTGGGCTGCGGTGGGGGCTGGCTGGGCGTCTGGCTGGGCTCAGGGCACAGCGGCTGCCGTCAGGGCTGGCTGGGCGTCTGGCTGGGCTGCGGTCGGGGCTGGCTGGGCGTCTGGCTGGGCTCAGGGCACAGCGGCTGCCGTCAGGGCTGGCTGGGCGTCTGGCTGGGCTGCGGTCGGGGCTGGCTGGGCGTCTGGCTGGCTCAGGGCACAGCGGCTGCGGTGGGGGCTGGCTGGGCGTCTGGCTGGGCTGCGGTCGGGGCTGGCTGGGCGTCTGGCTGGGCTCAGGGCACAGCGGCTGCCGTCAGGGCTGGCTGGGCGTCTGGCTGGGCTGCGGTCGGGGCTGGCTGGGCGTCTGGCTGGCTCAGGGCTGCTTGTCCTGGGAGAGCCTGACGTCATAGGCGACCATGTGGAAGTTGTCCCAGGCGAAGAGCCTCCTCTCCAGGGGGTTGTAGTCGACCATGCTGCTGTAGCGGTAGCGGTTCTGGAAGGGGATGGCCAGGCTCTGGCTGCTCCCGGTGTCCGTGTCGTAGGCGAAGTTGACGGTGGCGTCGGGGGAGGAGTAGCTGCTGACCGTGTACAAGGTGCCGCAGATGACGAAGGCGTTGGCCACCGACCGCTTGCGGATGTTGGTCTCCCAGGTGCGCTCGAGCTCCAGGCTCTCGGGGTTCAGTCTGGACAGCACGATGGCCCCTCGGGCGTCCTCGGTGCTGTAGATGACCCACAGGCCGGTCTCGTCCACGGCCAGGTCGATGTCCGTGTAGCCACCCCACGAGTAGGGGAACTGTCCGTGGTAGCCGGCCCCGGGGATGTCCCTCTCCGCCCTCACCGTCTCCGTGCTGAGCTCGTATCTGACCACGGTCCTGGACTCGGCCCCCTGGAAGTACAGGCTGCCCCCGTACACCACCGCCCCGGTGCTCTCCAGCGGCCGGGGCAGCACGTACACCTTGGAGGGGTAACCCTGCTCGAACTGGCTGGCGCGGCCGTACTCCAGCACCTGGCGGATGTCCCTGCCCACCGCGTCAATCCGCCACGTGGTCTCGCGGGTGGCGGGCGGGGTGGGCTTGGGGTCTCGCATCCACACGCCGTACTTGCCCGTGATGGTGTCGGCCGTCCTCAGGGTGACAGGTTCACCCACCCACGTCAGCGCCCCGCAGCCTGCGGGTGGAAACAAGCGCAGGGCGGGCGATGGGAACAAGCGCAGGGCGGGCCCTGGCCAGCGTGAGGCGGGGAGCCCCGGGGAGCGAGGGCTGGGGCGCACTGGCCGCGTTGAGAGGCACGCCTGCACCCAGGCAGGAAGGCAAGTCTTCCCGAAGCCCCCCTTTTCCCATTTGCAAAGGGGGAGCCTTGGGGGGGGGTTAGTGGAGCTCGTACGAATGTTATCCACAACTAGACGTGTTACGTACTAGGGAGAAACGTCCAATAAATGTATGTGATCCCGCTGTGATAGGAAGGGAGCTATCTGGTAATGAGTTGTAAAAAACTAGGCTGGGTAGGGGGCTCCAGCGGTATTTGTCCTCTCCTGCAGTCTGGCAGGGACTCACCTGTGTTTACTGGACTAGTCCTTGTGACGTTCGAGTCTAATTTGTTATTAAAACAGAAAAGTCAGCAGGGCATGGTGGCCCACAGCTGTGATTCGAGCTACCTACCTAGCAGCGGATGAGAAGGGTCAGAGTCCACGCCAGCACAGCCAAAATTCTGGGACCCCCCCCCCATTAAAAATAACAAAGGCGAAGGGAAAAAAAAGTTGGGGGTAAAGTTCAAGGAATAGAGCACCTACCTGAGAAGAGAGAGAAAGAGAAATGACAGAGACACATACAGAGACAAGGGGGGAGAGGTCAGCTGGGGGTGTTTGTGCATACCCACAATTCCAGCTAGCAGGGAGACCGGGGCAGGAGAATCATGAGCTTGAGCCCAGCCCCAAATCAAGAGCCAGGTTGAGCATTCAATCTCCAGTACCCCAATAAATAAAAAAGTGAAGCTGGGCGCCGGTGGCTCCCACCTGTCATCCTAGCTACTCAGGAGGCTGAGATCTGAGGATCACAGTTCAAAGTCACCTTCAGGAAAGTCTGTGGGACTCTTAACTGCAGTTAACTACTAAAAAGCCAGAAGTGGAGCTATGGTCTAAATAGTAGAATACCAGCCTTGAAAGGAAAAAGCTAAGGATTGGTGTACAGGCAAGGTTTAAGGCCCAGAGCCTCAGTACCCCTTCCCTCTCTCTCTCTCTGTCTCTCTCTCCCTCCCCCTCCTCTCTCTCTCTGTCTCTCTCTCTGTCTCTCTCTCTGTCTCTCTCTGTCTCTCTCTGTCTCTCTGTCTCTCTGTCTCTCTGTCTCTCTGTCTCTCTGTCTCTCTGTCTCTGTGTCTCTGTGTCTCTGTGTCTCTGTCTCTGTCTCTGTCTCTGTCTCTCTCTCTCTCTCTCTCTCTCTGTCTCTCTCTCTCTGTCTCTCTCTCTCTCTTTCTCTCTCTCTCTCTCTCCATCTCTCATATACCTCCCCTCTCCACAAGGTGGCCAGCTCTCCAATACAGGGTCCCCCCCCCCACCCGTGCAAGTCTGGCTGGCAGCCTGCAAAGCCTTCCTGGCGGAGGCTGAAGAGGAAGGGCTGTTCCTCACTCCCTCCGCCCTCCTGTGCTCCCAAGGATGACTGACAGTCATGCATCCCAACTCCAAACCCCAGACCACACTCACGCAAAGACCAAGGGCGCTTAAAAGGGAAGCAATCTAACTTCATACCGTGGCTTCCCTCTTCACTCTGGGGATGGCCAGAGGTACTCTCCTTCAAGATTCGGGAAGCAGGGACCTCGGTTAACTCGGACTTCAGTTCCTGGAAAGCCGAATTGTCCAGATTCCACGGAGAAACTGTATTCAATAAAAGAGGCAAAATTGTGCTGAGAAGGGATGGCCCCAGAAGGGATGGCCCCAGCGGAGGGAGGTATGTAAGCAGGCAGGATTAGCCAGAAGGACGCTGGAGACACACTCTAGGTGATGAAGGGGCTGGGAAAGGGGCGCGTACCGGGACTGGACCACGCTGATAACCACTAGACCTGGGGTGACGGCTGCACTGGGGGTCCTTCTTTTTGTGGGTAGTGTTTTAGTAAGTAATGATAGAGGTGACACTGCCATAAGTCAGGCTATGCATACAGTGCTCCCTGATGCAAGCCGCAAAGGTATGCTGCAGAAAAAGCCAGACCGGAGCGCAGCCCTGAATGTTAGCCCCAGTACCAGCGAAAACAAGCAAGCAAATCAAAAGTTAGACATGCTGGGCGCTGGTGGCTCACACCTGTCATCCTAGCTACTCAGGAGGCTGAGATCTGAAAACTGCAGTTCAAAGTCAGCCCAGGCAGAAAAGTCCATGAGACTCTGATCTCAAACTACTCAGAAAAAGTCAAAAGTGGCACTGTGGCTCATTAGAGCACTAGCCTTGAGTGAAAGAAGCTCAGGGACCATGCCCAGGCCCTGAGTTCAAGACTCAAGACTGGCAAGGAAAAAAAAAAGTTAGACATGTTCACAGATAACTTCCTTTGTGGTAGCTAAAGTACTAGCTCAGAGATACTGAGAACTCTGTGTTTGTGTGTGTGTGTGTGAGTGTGAGGGGGGAATATTGAGATTTTTAGAACAAGGCTTTGGACTGTAGTCTGCACCTAATGAAATGTAATTATTGCTACTACTAATTAATTGCCTACTATGAGCCAGGCACCGGGCCAGGTGCTTTTCAGTCCTGAAAGGGAACACTGATCATCATTTGCAAGTAAGGAAAGCAAGGTTTAGATGAGTAAGTAACGTGCCCAAGATCACACAATTAGTAGGTGGTGGGGCTGGGACTTGAACCCATGTTTTCCAAATCCATGGAAGCTGTGAGCCGTTTCCCCGTGTGCTGAGCCCCAGCATGCATGGGCGGATTGAGCCTCCTTCCTGGGGCTGAGCTCAGCCTCAGTAGAGCTCATCTTGGCTTCGTGCTCCTTGTAGGAGCTGTACCTTCCTGGCTGCCTTGGGGTAAACAAGAACCATGGTAAACCGGTGTGAGGGATGGCTTCTAGCAGGAGAGCGTCCCCACGCGGTGGGTGGAGCTCCCGGGAGCCTGCTGGCGGCGGGGATTGGTCAGCCAGGCACCTTTCGGGTTTCCGGCAGGGAGACCCGAGGCAGGCTCGGCCTGGAGCCCGGAGTTGGAACTCCCTCCTGGAGGCCCAGCATCGCCCAGCTGAGTGGCTTCCTAGGCTGAGGCTTGCATAGGGAACTGGAAGAGCGCCACGTCCAAGCGCAGAATTCTCTGGAGTGTTTTAAAATCCATTTTGCTCTGAGAGATTGCAAAACCGTTCACGACTGTATCAGGCCAGATAGTTAAGAAATTTAGGGTGGTTTTTTTTTTTGAATTTTGTTTGGGTTTTTAATGCTAAAATGGAGTCATTCTGTGGCTCAGAAGTTCATGTCTGCTACAAAATCTTGGCAACTTTCTGCCTGTTCTGCCCTAACTTCTATCTGCACGCAAGTGGCATTGGCATCGGTTTTGTATTGATCTTCTAGTACCGTTTGAGCCCCCAGTCAATCCTATGTGCCGGAAGAGAATGAGGACAAGGACGGTGCCATGACAGCTCGTTCGCAAGTTGTGGGAAGCGTGTGAACGCCGCATGCGGCCCGCGCTTGCCGTGTCTGGTAGAAGCAGTGGGTGCGGGCTTAGACCTGCAGGGGACTCACGCGGCAGCCACCGCTTGACCACGGCTCTCTGGCATGCAGCCCCTCGGCCAGGCCTCTCCTGATCCTTCTACTCTGCACAGTGACACCCACGAGAGTCGGGTCCTGGTCTGGGGGTGACAGCGGAGGGTCTACGGCCCACCTGGGATGCCCTCCTCCTCCTGCCCACCTCTTGGCAGCTGCTGCCGGGGGAATCTGCCCGTCACCGCAGAGCCCTCCCTCCGCGACCACAGTCTGCCAGAGCCAACAGTGTTACACCCAGGATGATGGTCCCCACCCCCACCCCGTCTGGCGCATCCCCCCATCCCTGGGAGGTCTCGGGTCAGGACTGAGCTGCTGGTGTTCCTTTTTTTGTGTTCCTTCCCTTAATCGTTCTCCCTTCTTGTCCCTATTTTTCTTCCCTGGGGACCATGACCCATGAAGGCCACCCTTGTCCCAGCTTCCATTCTATGGGGAGAACCCACACGGAAGCAGGGCTGATCGGTGAAGAACGTTGGGACTTACCTTCTCCACTGTAATTTATTTTTAGAGAAAATTGTATTTTTCCCTTCTGTGTGTGTGTGTGTGTGTGTGTGTGTCTGTTTTCTGGCATATTTTTAAGTATCTATGTATCTGTCATTCCAAGACTTTTTTCCCATGAAATAAGCACATGATAATAGAAAAAAGTAGTGATAAAAATCCTCGCTACTGGTGAGCAGGCGTGTGTGCTCAGCCTCCCTTCCTCGCTGAACGTGGCTTCAAACACTCCACGCTTCAGTGCCCGCCAGGCTCTCCACCACCTGAACCCTAGGCTTTAGGTTTTGTCATTCCCTTCACCCTTACGTTCCAGGCACTCAATGCGCTTGTACCTCCCACATCTCAGACCGTGAGATGCATCTTTGTTTCAAGCATTTCTGTGTCTTTCTGTCTCCTGTGGTTAGGACCGATAGCACGCAGCATGGCTGGGGTCCTGTGGTCAGTGATTCTCAGGGGAAGTGGACAGGATTCTAGTTCAAGCTCGGCCATCATTGGGTAGATGGCCCCGGGCAAATTGAGTGGCCTTTCTGGGCCTCAGTTTCCACATTTGGAAAAATGAGCCGCGAGCCCCGGATGTTGGTCAACCCCCACACAAAACAATCCAACCCCAGAAAAGAAAGTCCAAGTTTGGACTTCGTAGAATGAGCTGTTTCCCTGTTCCCAAACTAGAGCAGCTGGAAAGGACAGTAAAAGAAAATTAGAAAATACATCTGATAAATCCTCCAAAGATGGGTTAAATGACCACAAGACCATAAACAGGCAAAATCTTGCTGCTGTTTTCATATGCCTGTACACACACACACACACACACACACACACACACACACACACACACACACACACACACACACACACACACACACACACACACACACACACACACACACACTTGCTCACAGTGTAATTCATCCAGTCAACAGTCTATCATAATGCCTCATGCTACTTCTGTTAATAACAAACTGTCATTTGCTCTCTCAGACTCAAGTTCAACTCTGAGCTCTGCATTGACCTCCTCCCCCCCCCCCCAGGGCTGTGTGCCCTGGGGCTGTGTAGCCTTGTGCCACTAAGCCTGTTAGGAGCTCACTTTCCTTGATGGAGAAATGCAGAACTGGATCTCTTCCAACTCATTCCAACAACAGAGAAGTGTTTTTAAAAAAATCTTTTACACCACATAGTTACTTTACTTCATTTGAATCCCATAGCAATGAGGGCAGGGGCTTCTTTGTCGCATTAGGGACACAGAGTGGAGGTGCAGAGTTAATTTTGTCACATTAGGGACACAGAGTGGAGGTGCAGAGTTAATTTTGTCACATTAGGGACACAGAGTGGAGGCGCGGAGTTAGTTTGCCCCCGGCCACACTCAGGCATTAGATTTTTAGCATCAACATGTTCAGATCTTGTCTTCCATGCAAAATCCCCCTTTTAAAAAAAAGTTTTCCCACTGTATTATTTTGGAGCTCTTCAAGTCTATAGAAACGCTGACAGATAATTATAATGCACCCCAGGCCTCCGAAACCACAAAAAGTAATGTACCCCCTGTGCCACTACCTCGCCAGGTCTTATGCTATTATGTTTTTTTTTCCCTTTCTTCTTCCCATTCTCTCTATATTTACTCTTTCCTGGAATGTTTGGAAACAGGTTGCAAGCATCTGAACAGCTCAACCTTAAGCAGGTGAGCAGGTGTCTTCTTAGAGAAGGATATTTTCTTTTATAATGCTAACATTTCACCTCCAGAATGGAAAATTGTGTGACCGCATAATCCAATGAGCAGTCTACATTCAAATCTCCTCAGCTGTCCTGAACTTTTCCCTTGTAGCATGCTCTTCCTCCATGAAGGAGCCAATGAAGCATTACCTGTTCCATTTGGCTACCCTGTCTCTTAGTCTCCCTTAACCTCGAGCAAGGTCCTTTTATTTTCACAGTGCTAGGAATTAAACCCAGGACTTGCATATGGCAGGCAAGTGATTTACCACTGGAAGATAGCTCTTTTTTAGTTTTTTGTCCTGGGAGTTGAACTCAGGACCTGGGTGCTGTCACTAAGCCTGTTTGCTCAAGTCTGGCACTCTATCACTAGAGCCACAGCTCCACTTCCCATTTTAATTGGAGATAACAAGTCTCAAAGGGGATCTTCCTGCCTAGGCTGGCTTCAAATCTTGATCCTCAGGTCTCAGCCTCCAGAGTATAAGTACCTAGAATTACAGGCATGAGCCACTGGTGCCTAGCTATAGCTCTTTTTCTTTCTTTCTTGATACTATCTTTAAAGAATCCAGATTAATTATTACAACTGAATTTGCTTGCTATTTTCTCATGGAATAAGAAGAGAAAAGAAGATACTAAGCAGTGAATTTGGGGAGCACATTTTCATGCAAAGTGACACAACTGCTGTCTTCAAGCCCATGGGAAAAATGTGCTTTGTCCCCTCACACACACACACACACACTCACTCTCTCTCACACACACTCACACACACACTCTCACACATACTCTCTCACACACACTCACACGTGCACTCTCACACACACACTCTCACACACACACACACTCACACACACACTCTCACACTCTCTCACACACACACATTCTCACACACACATACACACACACTCAACACTCACACTCACACACACTCACACACACACATTCACACTCACACAGCCCATCTCTCAATAAGCGAGTGCTGCGTGGTCGGCAGGTGGACGCCACCTCATAAAGCTGTATGGGGAAATAAAAAGGGAGATTCTCAGATTGAACCAAAAGAGGGAACCTTCCAGGCAAGCCATCGAGAGACGAACAGCTGTCACCTCTGCCAAAGTGTGAGATGCAAAAACAAGCAAAAGACTTGTTTTGTTTTCGTTATTAAGCCTTTTACTTCTCACACAGGGAGGTTATTTTCCCATGGGAAGACCAGAATCATCACTTCTGAGCAAAGACTCAGAGCCTAGTGTGCCAAGGAGGCTGCCGCCTGTCCCACACTGCACACCTCTCGCTCAGCCCCTGTGTTTCTTTTTGCCGTGGGCTGGCACAGCTTCGCAGGGACGGGCATGGTGCTGGCCGTCAGCACTCTGCAAGCTCCCGGGCCGAGTCACTAGCGCTCTGTGCAGGAGAGGCTGACACGCAGCCCCGCGTCCTACAAGTGCGGCTCTGGGGCCTGCGCCCGGTCGCCATGGACACCCACCTGCCGGGCGGGGCCCGGCCTCCACCTGCGGCCTTACCTTCCCCGGAGGCCTCGGGGGCGCAGGGGCACTGGCCCCGCCGCAGCCTGGCCACCTCCTGACGGCTGCTCTCCAGCCTCCTGGCCAGATCCTCCTTCTCCTGCCCCAGTCGCCGCTTCTCCTCCTCCAGCACCGAGTGATCTTGGAGGAGGTTGCTGTAGGCCACCTCCAGCGTCCGGGCTCGGGTGTCCAGCTGCTCCCGCTCATCCCTCAGGGTGTCCAGCTCTGCCTGCAGCCCCCCGTGGGCATCCTGAGGCCCGGCAGCCTGGCCTGAGAGCAGGCGGTGGAGCAGACCCTCCAGGGCCCCGAGCCGCGCTCTGGTGGCGTCCAGGTCCGCGCGCTGGGCGCTGCTGTCTCTCTGTAGGTCCCGCATGGCCAGCATGGCCTGGCCCTCCTCGGGGCAGCTGGCCTCGCTGGGACTGGCCACCGTGAAGGTGTACTGGCACCGGCCGCTCCGGTCATTGGCCTTCCGGAGCTGGGCTGTCCTGGCCCCTGTGGCCCACACCAGGCAGGCCAGAAGCAGCAGCTGGGCGGCCGGCATGGTGCGGCTGGACGCCCTCCACTGTCCGGAGGGGGCCCTGGCCCAAGCCGAGCTCCACGGGCGCTTATGTAGTGGGGGGCCAGAGAAGGACGCAGCCACGTGAGCCGGGGAGGGCCGGCGCGGGTGGGGTGGGGGACTGCTTTCCTAGTACTGGCTGGAGTCTCAGGAAGCAGCCGCCCAGAAGTCTGTTTTGAATTTCTATAAAGGGAGAGAGGGAGAAAGGGAGGGTGCGTGCCCCCCCCCCGTATGTACCCCAAGAATTGTCCTCGTGTGCACACTCCTGCACCGCTCAGGCAGCAGGTGTGCTTGCGCGATGGTGGGAAGGAGGCTCCTGGGCTTTATTTCCATCCCTGCGGTGGAGAGCCCAGACACGGGCACACCCCGCCCCCCGCAAGGCCAGGACAGAGCGGCCAGCCAGAAGAGAAGGTCAGGACCTCACCGGGGGAGCAGAGCCCTTCTTCCCTTGCCCCTGGTTCTAGAACAAAAGTGGGCGTATCTTGATAAGATTCTCTTGGACTTGCCTGCCCGGGCTGGCTCTGAACCCTGGAGCCTCAGCTCAGCCTCCTGAGTAGCTGGGATGACAGGCGTGAGCCACGGTGCTGGGCAAGCACCATGTGAGCGTTTTCTTTCTGTGAACAGAACTAACATCAGGAAGGCAGAAGGGGGCTGCCTTCCCCATGGAGAAAAAGAATTCCTGAGCAAGAGAAACCTGAGTCGTCTCCCTTCTTCAGATGCTAGCTCGTGGCTCTCTCCAGCTCTCTCTGTTTGTAGAGGAAGAACGCAGGAACTCTGCTCCCTGACTTCTCAGTGGCTTGCTTTCCACAGCCAGCCTGCTTCCCATGGTCCAGGCCCTGTCATTGGCTGTCCCTCTGGATTTCTTGCCCATTCTCTCAGCCTTTCACCAAGCACTGCTCTCTCACGCACACCGCCGCTCTCCCTCTCAGCTGCCAGCCGCTGCGTCGTCCCGCACTGTCCAGCCGTGGGGATCCGGCGAAAAGCTTAGCAACCCCTGCCATTCTCTCTGGCTTCAGCCTGAGTTTTTGGGTGCCAGGCAAAAGCTGCCGCCAGGACCCCTCAAACTTCCTCCTGTGTCCTGGCATCTTGTGGGCTCAGAGGGAAAGACGTGGCAGTTGTTTAAGTCACCAAGCTTTCCTCAGTCAGCATGGCTATGTCGGCCGTCTCTGCCCGCTGGGGTCTGATATGATGATAGAGATTGATGAAGCACCCACATTCTGCTCCCTCCCCCCACCCAATGCTGCCCACTGGGATCTGAGCATCTCCTTCTCAAGGAGGATCCTGGGGACATGTCCAGAGAACACTGGGGCCACCAGAGCCTTTCCAGAGAAGAACCGAGGCCTGGGGTCAGAAGCAGAAAGTAAACCTCTTTCCTGATGCCTCGGTTTCCCACGTTCTGGCTAGTTCACCAGTCTGCCCTTACTTGGCCAGAAAGCATGAAACTTTCCAGTCACTCCTCCATGAATCAGGACTCTAGGAAACTTGCTGGTCTCCTATACTGCAGTCAATAAAGGCCTTCAGTGAAGGACAGCTTGTGCACAGCTTTGAGGATTAACAGCTGATTTTCTGCACCCACGTGCTTCATGAGCCAGAGGGATTCTCCTCAGAACAGAGAGGCTCGCAGGAGCCAGGAAACGCCCAGCCCCGCGGGCGGGCAGCAGCCAACACTGGCCGCTTCCACCTTCCTGCCTCCCAAGGCCAGCACCCCGGTCCCTGCCGCCCCCTCCTGGAATTCTGGACCCGGAGCTGCTTTTCCCCCACGGGAGGCAACGCTGTCCACACCGTCAGACAGCATTCCATCTCCATTTCCTGCCTGGAGCCGGAGCCAGGGGGTCCCAGCACACACGGCCAGGAGGAGGCTCATGGGGTGTGTCAGGCCAGCTGCGGGAGGAATTGTTGTTGGAGGTTTGAGCAGCCTGGGCCTGGCAAGACAGGCGGCTGGGCGCGCTGGGGAGGGGCGTTGTTCAGGGGCTCGGTGCACAATTACTCCTGTTTCCCTCCCTTCCTCCCTCCCTTCTTCCCTCCTTCCTTCTCCCCTCCTTCCTCCCTCCCCCTTCCTTGCTTCCTACTTTCCTTCTTTCCTTCCTGAACCAAGGTTTGAACTCAGGGTACTACACTTGCTAAGTAGGTGCTTTACCAGTGGAGCCATCCCTCCATCCCTGTGTGTTGTACTTCTTTTTAAAATAGGGCCTGGTGTTCATGCCTGAGCTGGTCTAGACGTCATCATCCTATTTACAATTTCCTCACACAGTTCAATGACTGACACGGGTCGCCACACCCAACCTTTTATTGGTTGAGATGGGAGAAATTCTGGTAAAGTGTTCTGTTTTGTTTCGCTGGAGTTCGTCTCCTCTTGGGCCGGCCATCACTGGCGGTGGCTGCAATTTCTTCCTTCTCTTTCTCCTTTCTTCTTCCTTCCTCTTGTACATGATACTGAGTTTGAACCCACGCTTTGTAGGCGGGTGCTCTGCCACCTGAGACACACCACGAGCCTATTACCTATTCTTTTGTTTATCCTTTAACAGCCAGGCATCGCCGTGCAGTCAGCTAATGACGACCACTGGTGTTACGAAGGTGCGTGGCCGTCCCGTCCCGTGAGCCTGCTCCCACGCCCACCTGCCTTTGGAGCGCTTTGGTCTCGCAGCACTCTCCTGTTCTTGCTAGCCTGGCCTCCCTGTCTTCCCCCCACACTGTGGTGTTTGAAGTTGGGATCCATCCTATTCCACCTTCTGCTTTTCTCATTTTTCCTTCAAGTTCGCATGCAAGCCTCTTCCTGAGGAACAGTTATTTCATTATTAGTGGAAGCAGCCCCCCCCCGCCCACCCCCAGCTGTTTTCCTTCTTGCTTGTTGGTTCTCATCATTTTTTCCTGAAACTGACGAAGAGGAGAAAGCTTGCTTCGTCTTCGTTACTCGCAGCATCTTCTCCTGTTTCTTAGCCACTTGCTGATGGGTTTACCATAAGAGAAGCCACGTTTCCTAAAGAGTGGCCTCTGCCAGACATGACACGGCGGTAAAGGGAGAGGCTGGGAGCGTGCTCAGTGCTCACGTCTCTCCTTCCTACTTCAGCGTCACTCTGCCAAAGACAGACAGACAGCGCTTACAGGACACCGTCACTCTCCCGTCCCCTTGTTTCCACACTAGCCCCAGACAAGCCGGGCAAAGAGCCTAGCGCCTCCAGATCCCTGCATGTCCCACCGCTCTGTCCGCAGATTCTTCCTCCTCCTTTCTCTTTCTCACTCTATACAATCTTTGGAGAGCTCATCTGTGGGCTCAAGACTGCAAAGTAGCCCTCAAAGATCCCAGTGCATGCAAATCTTTGCGCACCTTGTAGCACGGTTGGACTGAATACCAGTAACACTGGCTTGCCTGAGACTCGATTATAAAGCACTGTGGCGTCCTTACCTTGGGATTCCTTCTTGGGCCTCTCAGATGGTCTCCCTGCGCTCAGATCAGCCACATGAGGAGAGGCCAGGGGCTGGGAAGCCCATATGAGGAACAAAGGCCAACTTGCGGCAGCGACAGGCCTGTGAGTTTGGGAATGGCTCCTACAACCCAGGCACTTTGATTGGAACCTAACTTGCTTCAGGACTCACCTGCAGAAACTGTGACATAGGAAATGCTGTCTCTCTCTCTCTCTCTCTCTCTCTCTCTCTCTCTCTCTCTCTCTCTCTCTCTCTCTCTCTCTCTCTCTCTCTCTCTCTCTCTCTCTCTCTCTCTCTCTCTCTCTCTCTCTCTCTCTCTCTCTCTCTCTCTCTCTCCTCTCTCTCTCTCTCTCTCTCTCTCTCTCTCTCTCTCTCTCTCTCTCTCTCTCTCTCTCTCTCTCTCTCTCTCTCTCTCATCAAACCCAGAGCCTTGCACATGCCACTTCTAGGTGCACTGCACATTGGGTTTTTGGTGGTTTTGTTTTATACGCCAATCCTAGGGCTTGAACTAAAGGCCTGGGCACTGTCCATGAGCTTTTATTTTTTGTTCAAGGCTAGTGCTCTCCCACTTGAGTCACAGCTCCACTTCCAGCTTTTTGGTGGTTCACTGGAAATAAGAGTCTCACATACTTTCCTGCCCAGGCTGGCTTTTGAACCACAATTCTCAGATCTCCGCTTCCTGAGTAGTCAGAATTACAAGCATGAGCCATCGGCGCCCAGCCCATTCTCATTGACTTCCTGGACTAAGTTTTGGGTAATGTGTTATATAATAGCAGGAAAAAAAGCCCCACACCATCTTTCTTATGCCTTAAACCATAACCTCCCACGGAATCCACCACTGTAGACTTCTCCGTTGCGTAGCAATCCCAGGCTCCAGCATGAGGGTGTGAGCCTCCTCTCATCCCCCGTCCCGGCCCAGCTAAAGTCCTTTCCAGGCCTGTTCCTGTCCAGGCTACCCCGCGTCCCTGACAGATGAGGGCTGCTCCCCTCCCGTCTGTCCAGCCAGTCACCGCCACCCTTGACTTTTCCGTGTCTTTATGTACAGTCAGTTGTCACTATTTTTTTGTTGAACTCATGGCCCTACCCTGGCTCAGCCAGCACTCTATGATTTGAGTCATGCCTCCAGTCCTGTTTTTTGCTGGAGCCTGAACTCTGAGCCTGGGCGCTGACCCTCATCTCTTCAGCTCAAGGCAAGCGCTCCACCACTTCAGCCACAGTGCCACTTACAGTTTTCTGGTAGTGGACTGGAGATAAGAGTCTCACGGACTTTCCTGCCCGGGCTGGCTTTGAACCTTGATCCTCAGATCTCAGCCTCCTGAGTAGCTAGGATGACAGATGTGAGCTACTGGTGCTCAGCTGCTGATTATTTCTGAGATGGAGTCTCATGGACATTTCTCTCCAGGCTGGCTTCAAACTACAATCCTGGAGCTGGGGGGTGGCTCAGTGGTAGAGTGCTTGCCTCGCATGATGAAGCCCTCGGTACCACATACACACACACACACACAAAAGCCGGAAGTGGTGCTGTGGCTGAAGTGGGAGAGTGCTAGCCTTGAGCAAAAGAAGCTCAGGGACAGTGCCCAGGCCCTGAGTTCAAGCCCCAGGACTGGCCAACAAACAAAACAAAACCCCACAATCCTTTAGCTCTCCGCCTCTGATGAAGCTAGAATAATGTGCCAGAGCAACTGGCTCCCCGCTAATTGCCGAGATTTGGCGGCTATGCCTTCAGAATCCCCCAGCGTTCTTTTACTCAGTGTGTGTTAGCTTCTCAGCAGCCCTTCGAGCCGGGGTCTCTTCTCTTCACCACACCCTGCAAATTGTTACCCCTCATCTTTCCTGTGCCCCACTTGCCTCCTAATTGTCCTCCATGCCAAAATATCCACGCTGAGTTCCCGTTCCGTAGGAAACGCAACTCGAGCCCTGAACTCTGCCTTGTTGAAAGGCACTAGACGCAGAGTCTGAGCCCTGGTTGCGAGACATAGCTTCGTCTCTTCTGCCAGCCCAGAGAGCCTTCGTTCCGTTCATCTGGCGGAGTCTTTCTCCCTGTTGGTGACAGAGGTGAGAATTCCCGCCGCGGTCCAGGAGAAAACGAACAGCAAAGTCATTTCTCGGAGGTCCGTCCGTCATCTTGAGTCCTAATTCCCATCACTACCACCGATTCTTTTTTTAGAAACTTGGAAGGGATACCAAGGCCCACCGGCATCCTTGACCCAGATAGAGCACCTGCTCCTGCTGCAAAGCTCAGCTCCGTCTTTTATCAAACGATTCTTAAAGATGGTGTCAAACAGATCTCCAATTGTTCTAGAGCCATTTTCAGCAGATCATCATGACCCCCGGGAGACACACTTGGTGTCTTAGATGGCGATGCATTCACGCTGCACATGAAGTGCGCTGCAGCAGATGCGCTCTGAGCCCTGTGTGTGATCTGTTTCAACTCACTGTGCCATCTTGCAAGGGTATTTTCATTCCCACCTTATTGGTCTGAGTCAGCTGAGAGTCAGAGAGACAAAAATTGGTCCAAGACCACATCTAGAAAGTCAGAGAACCAAGAATTGCGATAGACAGCCATCGCCCAGAGGCTCAGGCTCTTCCTCAGTGTCCTGGAATCGCCCCGGGAACTTCCGAGGCTGTGGCCAGGTCAGCATTATCGGCTCCTCAGGCCTTCTCCTAGGCTGTGCGTACGTTGTTGAAGACAAAGGTAGAATATGAGTTGAGAGAAATAAAAGGGAGGAAAAGAAATAAAAGTTAATGCCTAAGGACTATTATTATGCTAAGATAAAAACATCTTCGCGTGTTTATATGCAAAGAGCCACCACGGGAGCAGCAGAGGCGCAGATTATAACAATAACAAGAGCTGACGGTGATTGGGTTTATCCTGTGCTGGGAGCCAGGCTAAGCACTTTACCAGACTGACTTCACCGATCTTCCATAAAACACTTATAAAGTAAGTACTGTCATTACCATAATATGTTACAGATGAGGAAAAAATGTGGCTTTGTCCAAGATCCTAGCGTGAGTGGTGATCTAAAACCAGCTGAAGTGCTCTGCCCAGGAATGCAGAGGTGTGCACGGAGGCCAAGCCGCAGGCTCAGGAGCATCCGGGAAATACCCATGGCTCCGTTGACTTTAATTAGGATGCCTCCGGTGAAGGTATGACTGTTTCCCCCATTGTGAAATCCAAGACACAAAGACACAGCAGCTGCTGATTTATACTGGTGTTTAGGAGGAATTACAGTCGACGTGGAAAATGGTTATCCTGACCTTATCAGCCTTCATCTCACCTAGTGAAACCGAACAAGCTCAGGAATGGAGGCTCTTGGGAGCTGTTCCTTCTATTTGTTTGGTTGAACCACTCTTCCAAAAAGGGTCAGCCCTCTGAGTGCAGGGATTACAAGGGATGCTACCAGAACTGGCTAAATAAACCACTGTTGTCTGTCTGTCTGTCTATCTATCTATCTACCTACCCACCTACCTATCAATTATGCCAGTACTCAGGCTCGAACTCAGGAATTCATGCTCTCTCTTAGCTTTATCACTGAAGGCTGTTGTTCTACCACTTGAGTCACCTCTCCAGTTCTGGATTTTTTGGTGGTTAATTGCAAGTAAACAATCTCACAGACTTTTCTTCCTGGCTGGCTTTGAACCCTGAACCGTCATATCTCAGCCTCTTAAGTAGCTAGGATAACAGGGGTGAGCTACCAGCATCCAGCATGGGCCACACTGTTTTGTTTGTTTTATTTTGCTGGTCTTGGGTGCTGGCTCTGAGCTGATTTTGCTCAAGGTTAGTGCTCTCCCACTTGAGCCACAGAGACACTTCTGGCTTTTTCTGGTGGCTTTTTGGAGAGAAGAGTCTGACAGGCTTTCCTGCCCAGGCTGGCTTCGAACTGCAATCCTCAGACCTCAGCCTCCTGCCCAGGCTGGCTTCGAACTGCAATCCTCAGACCTCAGCCTCCTGCCCAGGCTGGCTTCGAACTGCAATCCTCAGACCTCAGCCTCCTGCCCAGGCTGGCTTCGAACTGTAATCCTCAGACCTCAGCCTCCTGCCCAGGCTGGCTTCGAACTGTAATCCTCAGACCTCAGCCTCCTGCCCAGGCTGGCTTCGAACTACAATCCTCAGACCTCAGCCTCCTGCGTAGCTAGGATGAAAAGAGTGAGCCCCCAGTGCCTGGCTTTGGACCACTTTTTAAGCCTGTGCTTTTGTATCAGTATAGCATACAATACCTTATTGTTGTTTAATGAAAATCATTCCATTTTACTTTGTATACATGCAAGTGGTCATTGGGTTTTAACAATATTGATGAGATACTTTATAAATGTAAACTACTGTCAGGAAACCCTTAATTTTCAATTTCTAAGGGAGTGGTTGAAGAAACTATAGCATACATCACAAAATAAAAAAGTCAGCAGTAAAGTTTCAGAAGATGATTGATATATAAAATATTGTGTTGAGTGAAACTATAAAATTGCTACCCAATGTCACCCTAGGTTTTTAAATATCTATTTTATACATAAAAGATATCTATACATATAGCAAAATGCCCATAGAAATTAGGATACATGAGATTTCAGTTTCTATTTTTGTATTCTGTAATATAATTTAAATGCATTTATTTAAGAATAATTTACGTTCAGTAAAATCCCTCCTTTCTATGTCTAAATAAGCTTTGGCTATTAGTTATATATTACAGCCAAAATACAGATTCTTCCAACTTAATGTTTTCACAGTTTTTCAACTTTACAATAATATAAAAAGTGATAACAGCCCATAGAAACCACACTTCAGATTTTGATCTTTGATTTTTGGGGGCAGGTGGAGCGGTGCATCTGCAATACTACGCAGGTGCAATGCGATGTGTTGCTGGGCAGAGACGCTGAACCCCAGCCCTCATGAGTGCTCATGACCACTGGGCTCAACACCTGATACTTCCCAGAGCACTGTGTTGCTTAAGTTATGTTGTTCAATAGCTCGGATCTGTGAAATGCATTTACAACCAGACATTTTCAGCTCACAAAGGCTTTATTGGGATGTTATTCCATCCAGAGGTGAGCAGACCTCTCCTTTTGGCACACGATCCCTCCCACCTGCCCACTGACCCCTGCACTCAGGGATCTCCTATAATATAAAAGTCTTACTCCACTTATTTTTAGCAATCAAATTAGTTATGGGGAAAAGTTACGCTTCCATTTAAATGTGTCATTGTTAAATAATACTTACGACTTGAGACACATCTGGAGTGAGTTTACGGTTGGGGCTGCTGGCAGATGCAAGCGCCCAGTATTTACTTGGAGGTATCGGCTTCAGTTTCAAGCAGAATGCCAAGAAAGGACTCATCAGTCTCTCTAGAGCAGTCTTGTATTTCTAATTAACGCGGTCCAGCAAGTGTTTCATCAGACGCCCCTTTCAGAAATACTCTGCCCTTCTGATGAATGGACCCAGGCAGGAAACAGGAGGAGCAGACAAACAACCTGTTTACAAGCACAGTTGTGGCCTGCGTTTGAAAGCGACCGGGCCTCAACCAGCCCTTCTTATAATGAAACAAAGGAGGGAGAAGTCATTCGAAATGTTAAAAAACTGGATTGGCTGGAGTCTTAGCTGCCTGCTTCTGGGAAAGCTATTTTTTCTCCCCCTAAAGTCTCCCCTGAAGTAGAGCTTACTGTTCAGAGTGTGCAATACGCTGGCCAAGTTTTTAGGATAAACAAGACTTAGTGGCTCTCCAGTGAGCCGGCTTTGAAAGGTGATTCAGTCTGGAAAGAGGGGAGAGGAGCTGAGGGGAGTGAAATGAAGATGGACTTTAAGGCTCAACAGCAACAGGTTCGAAGTGGCTAGGTTTTGTTCGTGGCGCAGCATTTGTCCAGGCAACGGGAGCTCGTGGAAGGCTCAGGCGCACGGTGAAGTCCAGCTGGATACAGCCGAGCGCGCAGCAAGCAAAGGGGGAGTCAGGCCAGCTGTGGAAGGCAACGCAAGCTTTTGGAGCGGACAGGATAATGGAAACTTTTGGGGAAAACATCGGCAAAACATACGCAACAGGAAATAATGCCCCAGGGAGTAAGTTGGAAGATGAGGCTGCGCGTGAGGATCTGCAAGGAGCTTCTGAGAATGGCTGGCTGTGGGGGCTGCTGTGGCTGTGGGGCTGCTGTGGGGCTGCTGCTGTGTGATGTGTGTTTGAAGTAGAGGGTTTAGAAACGTTGGTTGCATCTTCACAACGCTAAAGAGGCCCCTCCACGCAGGGAGGGTAAAATAGGAGAGAAAAGTGTTACTCACAGGGTAACCATCAGACTTCGTTTGGAGGTCTATCAGCAAGAGCAAAGACTAATGGGAAAAATGGTCAAAATGATGAAATTTTCTTAATTTCCTCATAAAATAAGCTGTGGTCCACTAATCACTAGCGTTTTTTGTTGTTAAAAATGACTTTTGTTTTGAGGGTACTGAGGTTTGAACTGAGGGTCTCATTTCGCTAGCCAGAGCTCTAATACTTTAGCCCGCCCTCAGCACAGACCATCCTGGACCTTTATGCCCTCCCAGTAGCTGGGATTACCACCACACTCGGCCTGTTGGTTGAGATAGGGTCTTGCTCACGTTTTGCCTGGGCCAGTCTGTGGGTGTATTTTGATAATGCTAACAAGAGCATTAGTGGCAGCCGCCAGCAGCTATGGGAACCAGAACACGTCTACACAGGAACAGAGTGTAACAGAGTCACTGGTGTCGAGATCATTCACAGGAAGCATGCAGACTGTGCTTGACACTCTCCCAGCACTTACAAACCCCTGTGGACTGCTGGGTACTGTCTGCCAGCCCAGAGTGCTGTTCCACAAGGTGTGACCAACAGAGACCAGACGCCGGTGGCGGCTCATGCCTGTAACCCTAGCTACTCAGGAGGCTGAGATCTGAGGATCACGGTTCAAAGCCAGCCCAGGCAGGAAAGTCTGTGAGACTTATCGCTGACAAACCACCAGAAAACCAGAAGTGGCGCTGTGGCTCAAAGTAGTAGAGTGCTAGTCAGACAGTTCTAACAGATGGATTTATTATTGATTTTATATCCATCACAGAGAACAAAAGACCCCTAGGATTCCCCCACACACACCCAAGACTAGGATTCCCCCACACACACACCCAAGACCTTCTTGAGGTCTCTTTCCCTGGGGCCAGGTTGTGTGAGTAAGGCAGCACTGATTTCCAACTAGTTAACCACTAACAGTTAATAGGATCTGATCGGATTGCACACGGCTGTCCTGTGGTGACCGACTTACATCACCGTAGATAATGTCTTCATGGTTCCTCCATGGGGATGCAGGCTGGGTTCTCTAGGTGCGCACCCCCTGGCTGTCGGTTGGGGGCTTTTTCCCCTGTGCTCTCGGCCACGAGGCTGCGGTGGAAACGGGCATCCAACTGCCTGAGTTGCCACTTTCAACTTTTTGTTTTTTTCCCCCAAAAGGTCTGTGTAACCCAGACTGACCTTGAGCTGCTGACTCTCCTACCTCAGCCTCTCCTGAGTTGCTGGGATTACAGGTTTACGCCACCATCCCCGGCTCAACATTTTGGTCTATACAGTAATCAGCATTTCTGGGCTATCAGGCCATTCTAGTGTCTTTTTTTTTTTTTTTTTAAGGAGCCAATATCTGATTTTCATAATGGTTATCCCTAGTTATTGTACCCCGATCAGGGTACAAAGATTTCAATTTCTTTTTCTTTTCTTTCTTTTTTTTATTTTTTTGGTCGAGTCGTGGGGCCTGAACTCTGGGCCTGGGCGCTGTCCCTCAGCTCTTCAGCTCAAGGCTAGCACTCTACCACTTGAGCTACAGCGCCACTTCTGTTTTTTTCTGCTTATGTGGTGCTGAGGAATCAAACCCAGGGCCTCAGGCATGCAAGGCAAGCGCTCTACCACTGAGCCACCTTCCCAGCCCCCAAAGGTTTCAATTTCTTCATATCCTCACCACCATTTTTTTTTTTGCACCATTGGGGATTGAATTTAGGGCTTTGTCTGGGTTCTCTATCGCCAGTCACCCCTACTTGCACTGGTTCTTTTTGGGATAAGATCTCCCTTCATTCCTGGGTTAGCTAGGCTGTGATCCTGCTACTTGTGCATCTCTGCATGTCTAGGGATGACAGGTGTGAGCCACTATGTGCAGTCATTGCATGAGACAGTCTCATGAAGCTTTTCTGCCTCCCAAGTAGCTAGGGTTACAGGCTTGAGCCACCGGGTCAGCATCAAAACTCTTGTTTGTTTGTTTGTTTGTTTAAGGTAATAAGCATCCTAATGGGTGTGAGATGGTATCTCAATGTGGTTTTGATATGCATTTCCCCAATGAGAGTTGGCATCGACCCCATGATGCTTTCTAACATGTTTTTAGAAGGAAGAGCTTTATGTGCTTGCTTTTTGAGCAAGACGTCCTATGTTCAAACGTTGCACGGGTCCTGGAAATTGTGAGCAGCCTGGTGTGATATGGTGGACCTCGTGATTCTTTGTCTTTTAGTTCCAGTGCTGCTCATGACCCACCTCATCTTTGGAAGTGTGGAGTAAACTCCTGAGCCTCTGTCTTGATCTTCAATGTCGCTGGAGTTTGGTGGCAGGTCAGGAGGTACAGTCTGATTTCAGGATGGACCATCATTATCTTTTTTTTGTTGTTGTTGGTCATGGGGCTGAACTCTGGGCCTGGGCGCTGTCCCTCAGCTCTTCAGCTCAAGGCAAGCACTCTGCCACATGAGCCACAACACCGCTTCTGGTTTTCTGGTGGTTTATTGGAGATAAGAGTCTCGCAGACTTGCCTGCCGGGGCTGGCTTTGAACCATGATCCTCAGATCTCAGCCTCCTGAGTAGCTGGGATTACAGGCGTGAGCTATGGCGCCCGGCTGCTTCGTCATCATCTTGAAGCTGTCCGCCTTGGTTGAGCTTCAGCATCACGTTTGAGCAAAGGCAACTCAGGGGAGTTGGGGGTTAGGTTACTTCTGCAGGACCCAAAAGTTCAGCAGAATCTGAAGACTCTGGCTCCTGAGGGTTTTCCACCCCGGGACCTGCACCTCACATCCGGGTGCCGTTCCTTCCCCCGCGGGGCCCTGACTTGGGCACACACCTGCCCAGGCTCAGAATTCATCATCATCATCATCATTTTGCCAGTCCTGAGGCTTGAACTCAGGGCCTAGGCACTGTCCCTGAGCTGCTTTTTCTCAAGGCTAGCCACTACCACTTGAGCCACAGCGCCACTTCCAGCTTTTTCTGCTTATATGGTGCTGAGGAATCGAACCCAGGGCCTCAGGCATGCGAGGCAAGCGCTCTACCACTGAGTCACCTTCCCAGCCCCAGAATTCATTCTTGTTTGAAGTGAGTACCTCACAGTTAAGGCTAGGTTCTGACTTCTGCTCCCTCTGCTCTTCAGCCTTGGGAAATGGAAGCTGCTTTAACTGCTCTGTAAAAGGTTTTTGCTTTAAATTCTTGACCAGTCGCCTTCCGCTTGCCATTTTACTGTTCTCAAATATGGTGTTCCGCCGCAGTCACCTCGTCCCCAAGTCCTCTCACTACTGTGACTCCTGTTCCTCTCCAGTGCCAGAGTCCGTGCAGACCTCTACATCCCCCCAGGGCCCCCGCCCCCGAAGTGGACGTCAGCAATGGCACCATCACCAGACACCATCGGCGCCGGTCCCCGCTTCCACCAGCCAGGACATCCTGATTAACCTCGTAGAGGGAAGGACTGATGTGGACGGTGTCTGCGGTGATGGGTTTGATTCCTCAGCACCACAGGGGTAGTTTCCTGTCTCTCTCCCGTGTGTGTGTGTGTGTGTGTGTGCGCACGCGCGTGCATGTCCGGGATTTGATCTCAGGGCCTTCACCTGCTCAGCTCATGCTCCACCATTTGAGCCACACTTCTAGCTGGCCTTTGCCTGGTTATTTCCGAGAGGGGAGTTCCGGGGACTTTGTACGTCTGGATCTTGGCCTCCTGCGTCACTGGGATGTAGGCCTGGGCCACTGGTGCCGGCTCGCTTTCCCTATGCCATTCTGTGCCTCGCCGCTTCCCACAGGCCTGCGCTGTGCTTGGCGATTCTCGTCCTGGAGAGCCACTTTAACGTGTTCGCATCTTAGCTGAGCTAAAGGGTCTTCATCGCTCATGGTCGTACCTTCACTTCTTTTCTCTGCTGTGAGTTTGTTACAGAAGCCGTCTTGCATTCTGATGCAGATGCTAAACACCCTAAAAACCATTTTCATCCTCACAGCACATTGTTATCAATAGTATATTCTTTGTATTTTCAAGATACTGGAAGCACACTAAACAATCCTGTGAGCACTCATTATCGTACTTGCTGTCGTAGCCAGAGGTTTAGGATCAGAGAACAAGCCGCCCTCCTTCCTATACTTGTAATGGCAGTTAGAGAGGTACCCACTCATTGGACACCATCAAAGTTAGAAGGGTTATAAATGTCATGGAAAACAGGGCAAGGGCTTTAGTTGATATACTTAAAGCACCCTGCATTCAAAGGTAAAAGGCCATTGAAGGCGTTCAGGGGAGCTGCTCATGCAACTCTGCAGATGGTCCTGGCAGGAGTAACCCGGCATCTGAGACAGCAAGGTGAGGCGTGTAGAGACAGACAGGGAGACAGGAGGACTTCGCAGTCACTGAAGGACTGGGGGTTTTGGAAGACGGTGGGAAGCCACGGGAGCTTTGCAAGCAATGGAACTGCATCCTCTGACTCTTATCTTGAAAGGATTACCTGCACCAGTTCGTTGAAAGTGGGCGGTGGGAAGCAGGGTGATGGTGGAAGTCTGGAGCATTTACGGCAGCAGGTTGTGCCCTGGTGAGGGCTGCTCAGACTCCAGAGGTAAAACCAGTCTCTCCTCATCAGCTCCGTGTAAAATGAACCGATGAGTAGGACTCCGAGGTTTCTGGTGTCGGGACTATATAGCTGAGCTCACCTTGGTTTCCTGATTCTACTGCAGCTTGAGTGCTGGGATTGCAGGCACTGGAATTTAGTTTTGGACAGGCTGATCTGAATCAAGCAAATGCAGGTGTCAAATACAGTCTCGCAGAAGTCTGAGTTCATGGGAAGCAGGAGACAGAAACTTGGGATTTGTCGGCGCAATGTTTGCCAGGATGGTAGCAGGCTGCTCGGGGAGCGCGCGCACCGTCGCCGCAGGACTGAGTTCTGGAGAGGCTGGAGGGGAGGTCAAGAAAGCCTGGAGGACCCGAACTCCAGAAGCCGGTCTTAAGGAGAAGAGTCACGGCTCCATCGACTGCAGAGGCTGAGGAGGGTCACGCGTGACCTTCGCCAGATGAGACGGATGGGGCTGCACGCACAACTTGACTGAGCGCTTAAACAAAAGCAAGCTGAGACGGCCGCGCAGACCCACGGCTCTGAACGGAGCCAAGAACAAAGGGGGAGGGGGAGAGGCGGGGGAGAGATGGCGCGTCTGTCGTGCTAGGCACGGTCCCTGGCGTCCAGTGTTACCCGGAGAGGCCCGGCCCGCTGCTCGTGGGCCAGCGTGCCCTGCCCTTGGCTCTTCATCCACACTCCTCCTTCAAATCTACAGCTGAAAACACATCCGCTCTGCCCCGCAGCAGTCTGTAGATCTGCTGGCATTACATCTGCTCTGCCCTGCAGTGGGCTGTAGATCTGGTGGTACTGACATCTGCTCTGCCCTGCAGTGGGCTGTAGATCTGGTGGCTGACAATCGCTCTGCCCCGCAGCGGGCTGTAGATCTGGCGGCATTGACGATGGTTGACTGCTGGGACTGGGGAAGACCTGCCTTCCCGCCTGGGTTGCTCCCGGGTTAAGTGGACGGTACTTGCTCCACACACAGACAGGGCCCCCCAGCCTCATCCAGACACACCTCGCTGGGCACACCTCAGTGCGTGTGCCCAGAACACACCCTCCCACACCTCTTCAGAGTCCAGAAGACGCGGTTCCGGGTGAGGGAGGGAGGCTGGAGGGCTTAGCCCAAGGCCTCAGGCGGCGAGGCAGGCCTGGCTGGGGTTCTGAGCCTGGCTGAGGACGTGTTCCCTGTAAAATCTGCTTTTCCAACAGTCCACAGAGATCGTATACTGAGCAATCCCTCTTAAGGCCCATGCGCTCCCCCATCAGGCTGTACACTGAGCAGGGCTTACTCTGTCTAGTTTCCCCGTGCACTTCACTGGGAAGCAGACGGACTACATGAGGGTGACTGTGCAGGTGGCCCTGCTAAGATAAACTTTTCGTTGGGGTTAAGGCAACAGGTAACACAGAGTAGGCCAAGGTGTGTAGCTTTTATTTTCTATGAAATGGTTTATTTTCCTGTTTACCACGGAGAGGCTACAAATACATATCCAAGATGAACACAAAGCGCGGAACTTGGCGACACTAAGAATGGCTCTGGGGAGCGGAGGCTGGGAGAGGGCCCTGTGTGGACCCGGCTCGTCTCCACCGCACGCCACAGCGTCAAAGGCACTTATCAAACGGTGGAGCGCGGAGTCAGACGTGAGGGCTTGGAGTTACAGCTGAGTTTCTGACACTTTACCAAATTTCTGACTTACTATGCAGCTTTAAAATAAACACATGGTTTTATTTCATCACCTTTTCAAATGAAACAGAGTAACTTGCAAAACTAGACTTGTTTCTGCACTAGATTATAAGATCTCGAGGTCAGCCCTTGCCCACCCACCGGCCGCCCCTGCGGCTGTGAACCATCTGTGCCACACCGTCTGGCCTGGCATCAGCAGGGACACGCGGCACTGTGCTAACACACGGGCAATCCCTGCTTTCACACCTTCACCCCTGTAACGGGCCACCCCCACTTCCCTCTGAATTCCTACTCACCTAATACAAAGCAAGAGCCAGAGGAAAAGTGTCTGTGACCCCACCCTTCATTCTGTTTAATTTACAGAAAAAAAAAATCAGACGAATATCAAACTTAAAAAAAGAAGGCCCACCCAGACCCAGGGCTGCACACCTGTGGTTCCAGCTATGCAGGAGACTAAGGCAGAATTTCTTGAGCCCAGGATTTGAGACCAGCCTGGGCGATCTAGAAAGACCCTATCTCAGACTGGTATGGTTGTGCAGGCCTGTAACTCCAGCATTGAGGAGGAGGCTGAAGCAGGAGGACAGGAAGTCTGGAAACTGCCTTAGCTATACAGTTACAAAGTCTCAAAAAATACAAAATAAATTAAAAAGCCCCAAGCCCCACAGGGGGAGAGGAGCTTCTTTTCCTGCCGAGGGCCATTTAGATCTTTATAACATCCTCACAGGCCATACAAAATCACCAATACACAGACGGCCATACCAGCCAATGAGGAACAGTCAACGTCTGTCTTGCCATGTGCCAAATGGTTTTGAGGGCCTTACATGGCTACGTGCTGGGCATTACCCACCTGGGAAACCCCAAACGATGGATGAGGTGAATAGCACTTTCAGGTTCTTTCCAACCAGTTTTGTGGCAATTGTCTGTATAACATTAAGTACTGTATACACTGCATTCTCAGAAATGTAGACTGATTCATGCTCTTCCCTGCTCACCCAATCATAGAAAAATAAGATGGACTCTAATCTCCTTTTTTTTTTTTTTTTTTGTCGGTCGTGGGGCTTGAACTCTGGGCCTGGGCGCTGTCCCTCAGCTCTTACAGCTCAAGGCGAGCGCTTTACCACTTGAGCTACAGCGCCACTTCCAGTTTTCTGGTGGTTTATTGGAGATAGGAGTCTCATGGTCTTTCCTGCCCGGGCTGGCTTTGAACCACGATCCTCAGATCTCAGCCTCCTGAGTAGCTAGGATTACAGGCGTGAGCCACCAGCGCCCGGCTCTAATCTCCTTTCTATGTGCAAACACCATTCAATGGGTATCATAACAGTGACTCGATACAGTGAAGGGCATCTGATGGCGTTGGTTCTCAACATGGAAGAACATTTCTTGCACATTTCCTAGTCACCAGGTGTCTACGGGATACCAGCTGGGTGTGGGCGGGGCAGCAAGCGTGGGTCGCCTCTTACCCTCGCTCAGGCCTGCACAGGGTAAGCATTTATAGGGCACCCGCATGCTACACACAATGGAAAGGTAACACTTTTTGCTTTAATGATGCCAACGTTATAATTTTCAAATGCAGAGTACAGAAATATACAGAAAGGACTATAGCGACAGGTAGTCTACAGGAGAGCTCCCAGAGGGCATTTTTATATACATATATAATGTGTTCATTTCTCTCCCTCCACTTTAGACATTGGTCCATCTTCAATATTGAACTTTCTTTGAATCAAGAAGTCCCCCAAAAGATTAAAAGAAAGAATCTCCAAGTTTACAAAACCTTAGGGAAATTTCTAATGTGCTCTGTTAGGACAGAGGAGCCAAAAGACTATACGTATTATTATGTTATGATCAGAAGGAGGAACTGGTTAGTTAGAATTGTAATGCCAAAATGGCTGCCAGGCAACAGGTGGCTGGAATTAAAAACAAATCACAAGGTTACGTTTCAGGCATAAGAACAGTGAATGGACTTCACTCAGTTCCAACTACTATTTGCAAAGCTACTTGAATTTTTCTGTTCATCTTCACTGTTGTTAAAGAATGACTGCTCTGATGACGGTGTAACTTCAGTTTTTCAAGTGCAGGATGATCTGAGCTGAATGAGAGAAACAATGGTTAAGGGAAGGAAGCAAAGCAGGCTGGCGACAATCTGAACAACCATTCCCCTTGTTTCTGACTTTAGGAAGCCCGCGTCAC
Organism: Dipodomys merriami; assembly: GCF_024711535.1. Classification (NCBI taxonomy): domain Eukaryota; kingdom Metazoa; phylum Chordata; class Mammalia; order Rodentia; family Heteromyidae; genus Dipodomys; species Dipodomys merriami. The sequence continues at coordinate 695,605 of NW_027206313.1, read as the reverse complement.
TCACAGTGCCACAGGGCTGTCACAGAGATACATGCCAGCCATTTGAAGGCTCTCGGGGCTGACTCAGGATTGGGGGACAGGAGGCTAAGTAAGCCAGGAGCCAAGCCACCACTGCCAAGGGCTAGGGGTCACGTGCCACCACCAGTGTGCCCAGCCGCAGCGAACTTAAACACAAAGACAACTACATATATACAATGCTTTTATATAAATATTTTCTTTATTTTTATGATTAAGATTTTAAAAATATTTTATAATTTTATTTTTATAATTGTTTCTTTAAAAGTGGCACACTGTATTAAAGGAAGAACTAGAAGTTAAAGAAATAATCTTTATCTTCACTAGCAGATATTATAGAGAAACCAGATTTCGACACCAACTAACAGAAAACTACTCACGTCTAGTTCTAACCCAGATAAAGGACGTACATATTGTGTTAGGACTGACTCTGCCCTTCCAGTTAAAAATATTTCTATCCCTACACTATTAGCTACTGCAGTTGTAGAAACGCTGCTCTCCTTCAGACGCGGCTCCCAGTCGGGAGGCAGGATTACGTAATTACCAAGATGTTACCTATTTTCAAATGCTTTAAGGAAACCATAAACTTTGGCAATTCTATTTAGATTTTTCTCTTTCAATTGTCTTAAACATCATTTAAAATGCCTTTAAATGTCTTTCCATTCTAAAGAGAACATTTTGCCTCTTTGCACTAATTACTGCAAAATGAAACACATGTAGATTCTGTTTTATACATTTTGAATTACAATGATCCGATAGATAAAATGTTACATAGGATCGTTATTTTCTATTAACCCTATTTCTAACTTAAGACGGCCAGGGGCACAAACATCTGCAGACTCGTGAAGCTGGTCACTTTGACCTGCTCCAGCAACACAAAGCATTGGCACACTGGCCTGTTGTGAAAACCAGCTGTGGTCTGGCAGCCCCTGCATCGCCTCTCGCTCCCGCCCTGCCGACCACTGTGCTTCCCACGGTTGCCTGCTCACGACTGTGCAATGTCCGCCTCCTGACGGGCTCAGAGGAGGCGCAGGCAGAAAACCTGGAGCAGATGACTAGACAAGCAGCAAAGTAAAACCAGGAAAAAGACGCCTCTGACTCTCCCTAATCAGCGCTGTTCTCGCCTTACGGACGAGATCGCGGCTGGTAGCTGCATCGTGGTCATTTCCAAACTCGCCAGCGGCATTTTCCAATAATCTTATTGTCTCCAGTTTTAGGATACCATGCTATTTTCACACTGTTCAAATTTCCCATTTCCATAATCCAACTATCAAAAGAATTACTAACATATTCCCTTATACAAGCAAAAGTAAGTTTACTGGAGTGTTTTTCGTGATGGTTGAAGACAGAAACATTTACAACACTTAGCCTTTGCTACAGCTCCACACACACGTGGAAAGCGCTGGTAAAGCAATTCCAACAGGAAGAGAAGGGTCTTCTTGCAAGTGCTGACGGAGCGTTACGCACTGCGTTTAGCACAGTAACTTGGTACTCAACAGAGGCTTCCGGACCCCAGTCTGGCCCCCGTTTGATGCAGTAATTCAAGTCCTTATATCACTAACATACTAGTATGAAATACTGTCACCAGTGTTTAGCTATATACACCAACCATGAACTGGCAAGTATCTAGCTTCAAATTAGATCCTTGGAATACAGCAAAATAGCTATCTTTGCCTTAAACATAATTATACAAAGGAGATTTTGTTAGAAGGAAAGACGGTAATTGGACATTCTCAATGCTCCAATTTGAAGGGATACTTGCCTCTTAATTTCTTGAAAAAGAAGTTTGGGAAGTTATATACATAGATTTCATTTAAATTATGCAGCAATCTTTTATTATTATTATTGTCCCAGATCTTGTTTAATGAGGATCTCTGTCATCAAATCAAGTACGGTATTTCACAACTATAAGAACTGTAAGAGAAAAAAAAAAGTAAAAAAAAAAAAATTTATCAAAATCTGATTTATCTGCTGTGTTAGATGCAATATTCCTAAATATATGTGTGTCCACTTTTAAAAAGGGCCAATGACTAAACTTTTATCTGAGATAATAAATAATCAAAGAAAACAACAAATTAAACAATCCCAATGTCTAACTCTGGCACCCCAGTTCAAGTATGGCACAATGGCAGCAAACAGCTGCTAAAACACTGAAACTATTCACTAGCATGGGAAGAGAGGTACCATACATTCAGTTAGAAAACACCATCTCAGCTTGTGAAACACATGCCGATACACTAATAGGGAAGACTGGATGTATAGACCATAGTTTATTTATTTTGTTTATTTTGTGTTGGTCATGGGACCTGAACTCTGGGCCTGGATGCTGTCCCTCAGCTCTTCAGCTCAAGGCTAGCGCTCTACCTCTTGAGCCACAGCGCCACTTCCAGCTTTTTCTGCTTATGTGGTGCTGAGGAATCGAACCCAGGGCCTCATGCATGCAAGGCAAGCGCTCTACCACTGAGCCACCTTCTCAGCCTACCATAGTTTATTAATAATAACTATCTCTGTGTGCTGAGATTAGTCAATTTTTTTCCTTTATACCACATTTTCAATGTTGTCCAGTATATACTGTTGGTTCGTATTACTAGAAATAGTTACAAAAAATGCAAAAAAACCCGCTGCATTAGTAAGTTCTGAACTTTTTCTTTTCTCTTCTTTTTGTACCAGTTCTGGGGCCCTAGGTTTTGTTGTTGTTGTTGTTGTTTCTCGCTCCCTCATGGCATTCTACCACTTGAGCCTCAGATCCATTTCCAGCTTTGGGGTTAACTAGAGGTAAGAGTCTCATGGACTTTCCTGGCTTTGAACCATGATCCTCAGCTCTCAGCTTCCTGAGTAGGCGTGAGTCTCCACCGGTGCCCAGCCTGAACCATTTCTCTTAGGGACAGTATAGGATTACATTTGGCTGAGGCTCTGGCTAGCACGTTTTGGTCAATAATGCATATATAGGCTTATTTTTATGTGTGCTTTTAGATAACGGCACATGCATTCTGTTAAGCACTCCCAACCTTCATGCACTTAGCAGACTGCTTCAGGACTGTGCCTGGGGTCCATTTTAAACTGCAAATTCAACACAAAGCACAAAAATTTGGGATGGATTACATAAAGGATGCTTATCTAAGCAATAAGAACTGAAACAAAAAGGCCAAAACTGCCTGGTTTGGCTTTTGCTGGAGACCTGCAGGTCAGGAAAGTGAAATTTTTTGCAGCTCTCAACTCTTACAAATGACTGCAAAAGTAACATGAAGATCCATTTCGGGATGGCAGCTATGTTTCTACTAGTCAACAAATTTACAATCCATACATAAGTATTTTTTTCAAAACAGAAGAGCTGCTGCTGCAGGCTCACGCTTGGACTCAGGAGCCAGAGAGCCAAGAGTGCATCCTGAAGTCAGTCAAGGTAACTGACTCAGTTTCCAAAATAACCAGCAAAAATGCAGGCTGGAAATATGGTTCAAGTAACAGAGTTCCAACCTAGCAATTAGAGACCTCTGAGTTCAGTACCATAAGCAAACAAAAAAGAATAGCTTCCTAAAACTTCAGACAAGGAAATGTTAAACAAAAAGTAAATACTGGAAATGATTTGCCCTTAAAAAAAAAAAACACTAAGTTATTCAGGAGGCTGAGATGTGAGATTTTGAGGTTTAGAGCCAGTCTGGACAGACAAATCTGAAAGACCCTTACCTCCAAATAACCAGCAAATACTAGAAGTATGGCTCAAGTGTTAGAGCACAAATCTTGAATGAAAAAGCCAAGCAGGTACACAGGCTCTGAGTTCCAGGCCCAGCAGGTGCACAAACAGGAAGAACATTAAGGATAAATTATGCTTTAATGTTCCAAATCAAGTTCAATTCCAAAACATGTACACACCAAAAAAAGCTGCCTAAGGAATTTCACTGGCTATGCCCTTCCCAAACAGCATTATTAGGTACAAAAAAAGTACCTGGAAGTTAGCAGTAAACAAAAAATGAATATTCTGGTATAACAGGAACCAGACTTGCCTTGTTTGGGATGTGGGCAAAGAGGAGGAAGTGAGTTCTCTGTAAGAATTTGACAAAGATAAAAACATGTGCATGTGCACATAAAGTCTCACAGCCACTTTAAGAGCATTTTCATACATTGTAGGTTAAAGACTCACAAGTCAGAAGTCATTATTCAATCTTGTTTTAGATATACCTGTGTCAACTGAAGTTAAAAGGAATTAAGATGAACTGCAAAATAAGTAACCCAAGAAGAATTAAGTCAATAAATACTTACTGATAATCACTAGCAAAAGGATAACAGCAACCAAAGCCATGATGGCTTTTATCTACAATACACAAAAAGAGCATATGAGAGGTATTGTTCCATCTGATAACAAAGCCAGGACTATCTGTTCTCCTATTCACCATATAATAGGTTCAGCATGCAACAGGAACATTCCTTGAAAGATTTCCAATTTGTTTCTCCAATGAGTTTGCATCCTTTTGTAAATAATTAGGAGTTCCCTTAATTTGAAGCTTTTTACTTCACTGGACTTTTGTCATTCAAGGCTGCACTGCAGAAAAACTGTTCTAACTAAGCATTCCAGACAGGCCTTTTCAAAGGTCTGCGCATGCTCTGTTTCTTATGCTATTTCTACCTTGAGATCAGGAAAAGTGTGTGATCCTTTAGCAGCTCTGTACAAGTGTCATAATGTGATGAACAGAGACAGAAAACCCAGAGTTTAACACTCCAGGGTCCGTCCTTATGTGATATTTATAACTTCGTGATTGTGCCTTCCCAGTGAATGCCGGAGACCAGACAGTACCAAGTCTATATAACTGTTTGTTCCTCTATATGACCTTTGGGAGAAACCCTTAGCATATGGCAAAGTCTGGGTTAAAAAGTTACTTCTGAACTTAAAAATGTGAGATCAAGCCAGGCGCTGGTGGCTCACGCCTGTAATCCTAGCTACTCAGGAGGCTGAGATCTGAGGATCGCGGTTCAAAGCCAGCCCGGGCAGGAGAGACCGTGAGACTCCTATCTCCAATAAACCACCAGAAAACCGGAAGTGGTGCTGTGGCTCAAGTGGTAGAGTGCTCGCCTTGAGCTGAAGAGCTGAGGGACAGCGCCCAGGCCCAGAGTTCAAGCCCCACGACCGACAAAAAAAAATAAAAAATAAAAAAAAGTGAGATCATAGTACTCATGTCTGTGATTTTCAATTAAACCTAGAATAAGGAGGAAAAACAGATTTGCTCACAGGACGAGAGATTCACTGTAAAATCTGTTTAATGATCAGTGGCCTTCCTTGACTTACGAGGTAGGCTGGCTCCCATGAGGTACCCTGCAGGGATGTAGTGTCTGTAGTGCAGTGATTCTGTATTTCTCTTGTCAAAGCATTATTTCTCTGGGATAATGAGGGACAATGGAATTTTTTCCCTTAACCCTTTTGTCAGTAGAGATTCTGACTACGCAATGCTTTAAATTTGTCCCCTCTGAACAGAAAATCAAATTTTTCTCTAGCTCTTATTTTAAATGTTTTATGCCAACTCTGGGCCTGGGTGCTGTCCCTAAGCATCTGTTGCTCAAGGCTGGCTCTTTCCCACCTGACCCACAGCATTACTTCCAGCTTTTTTCTGTGATTAGTTGAAGACATTATTGCCAGGAAAAAAAATTATAGAAAGAGTTGGCTTCATTATGGGTAAGGTGTGTGTTACTCTCATGAAGCAATCTAGCCAAAACGCCTTTTAGGCACAGCTTGAGTCCTTTCGTTAGTCCCGTCCCCAGAGTAACTGATTAACCCAACATGTATGTCCCGACTTCCCACCATGGCCCCAGCTCAGAAGAAAAAAAGATGAGCAAGGCCATTCCAATCCCTGTCCTCAGAGAGCTTACATTCCAGGGCTCCACTTCCCTCAAGCCCTTGGCAGCTACTTGGGAGCTGACCAAGCTCCACAGTATTTACTGGCCTCCTTACCTTGCAGCCTCGCCACCACATCTGCCTTCGAAGTTGTTTCGATCTGTTGCTAAAAGCAGTTGCATTGTCCGATAAGCTTTCTGTATCACATAGAGGGTGGAAAGGAGGATTAAACAACAGAACAGGATTCTTTAACCCAGTCCCACAAAGATGAGAACATATTCATTCCTATAGCTGCAAATTAATTCCCAGTGTAAGAAACGAAAACAAAAAGACTTGGGACATCCCTAGAGAAAAATTACTCATGGGAATGATTCGATTCTGAGAAATGCTTAAGTAAGTCATTTTGAAGGAAAACTATCAGTTTTTTAAAAGATTGCATTTTTTGGTCAAGCGAATCTGTCGAGACTTAACCATTCACCATTTGCATATCTAATATATGCCAGGAGGAGTTACAGCGCTATGGCCAATATCAGTCTGTAAAGAAAGGTTAATGACGTATCGGAGAGCACAAATAACAGTATCAGATATGCTTCAAGTACATGTTTTAAAAAGGCATCAGAGGGCTGGGAAGGTGGCTCAGTGGTAGAGCGCTTGGTTGCATGCACGAGGCCCTGGGTTCAATTCCTCAGCACCACATAAGCAAAAAGAAAAAAGCTGGAAGTGGCACTGTGGCTCATGTGGTAGAGCGCTAGCCTTGAGCTGAAGAGCTGAGGGACAGCGCCCAGGCCCAGAGTTCAGGCCCCATGACCAGACACCCCCCCCCCAAAAAAAAAAAGGCATCAGACCTTAGCTTTCACATGACAAACACAAGGCACAGCAATGTAGCAAGTCAAAAAAGAAAAAATAGCTCTATAACAATGCATTTAAAAGTCTCCATCCCTGGCTGAGCAATTAGGAAGTGATTCAATGATTAGATGCTCAAAGTAAAGGGAACTGAAATTATGTCATGAAAAACTGTAACTTTCAGAATCAAATATTAATTGACTAAGTCAAGATTCTTAAACAAGGCTAAACGAATAGGAGACATGCATCAAGAAAACAGGGGTTAATGGAATCAGTAAGCATGCGAGGTGTCCGTACCTGATTTGTCCTGCAGCTCATCGAGTCTCTCCCCTCTTTCAATTACCTTTGTAATATTTTCTTGCATGACATCAATAACTTCATCCACCTGACTCTGCACACTAGTTTAAAAGAAGATATAAATTACTTATTATCCTACTAAGACTGTTCATAACTTCTGAAATGTTTTCTTGGGATGTGATAAAGACTAGCAAATTCTCACAGAGTTCTAATTTTCTCTTAAACATAGAGGGGTTAAAACAACTGAGAACACTCACAAGTGCCGAGTGGGAAACAAAAATGAAAAAACTTGCTTTTATAATTCTCCAACATGAAAATATGTTTTTCTCCTTTTTATTAGGTGTCAGAGCCCACTCAACCAAATTTCAGACTGTTCTATGCAAATATATCCAAACTTAAACATTAAAATTGGTTCTTAACCACCAACATTTGTTAACTCCACATTTCCTAACGCTTTGTTAGAGATAGCTCAATATAGATTGCTCAAGTGTCCAGTCTCCCTTTGATGCCCTAACTACAATACAAAAACTATCTGAAGTTCACTGTATGAAATAATCACAACAATAACTGTTTGAAAAGACAAGTAAAGTGAACTTCTAATCCTTATAACACAAAAATGTGTGAAGTGCATTAGATTATTAGCAACTAATTATTAAATAGATATGTGTATTTAAGTAAATAAGGACATTGTGGTTGTTTCTAGTTGGGGAGGAAAAATATGTATCAGCTGGGAGCTTTTTAAATAAAAACTTCGTAATACACATTTCTTCTCTGCCCTCAACCCCATCTTATCCTCTTCAAACTAACCCTGAGATTTAGAGCTGAGGCATGTTGTGTGTAATTCTGAAAAAGATCTCTCTCCTTTGAGCTATGCCTTCAAAGAGTTTGTGTTAAAAAACAAAATGGAAGCCCATTTAGATCAGGTAGAGTCAGAAGTACCCCCACATCTAAATACCAATTACTGTACTTGTTAATAATCACCTGTCTCTCATTTTAACAGCATTAAACACACCCACTGATTATCTGCACTTAGTCTTCAGGAGTCATTACAACTTCCCAGAGTTCCATGCTTCCCACATATTCTACAGAAGGATTTAAGACCGAAGCCCAGCCACGCAAGGACATGCAGAGTGCTTTTCTTCCCAAAGATCTGAAATAGCTCCTGAGCCTCTGGATGTCTTGTTGCAACTATTACTTATCTAAGCAGAGAGCTAAAGAGCTTTTTCCTATATAACAGCAGTTTATAAATACTTATTTTTTCAATCACTGTTTCCAACAAAGTAATAAACATCTATGATGTCCTGTTTTAGGTACTAGGAAACAACAAAGAATAAAATGGACAACCCTGTCAATTGATCTCAGTGTTTAACACAAAGTACAATTGTCTGTTAACTTACTTACATGCCTATTTTCTGCCTCTCCCAACTAGAAGGTAAGTTCAATGAATGCAGGAATACTGGCTATTTTGTCTACATTAGAACTTCACTATAATACTCTGTGCAAAATAGGTACTAGTATTTCTTTAATAAATGAAGAAACTGAGCATAATTCCTGCCAAGCAGATTTAGCTTGAGAAAAAAATATAGGAAGTGGAGGTACTGCTCCACTGTCAACATTGAGTGAAAAAACTAATCAATAGTATAAAGCCCTGAGTTCAAGCTACAATATTGGTGTACGGATGTGTGTGTGTGTGTGTGTGTGTGAGAGAGAGAGAGAGAGAGAGACAGAGAGAGAGAGAGACTTAAGAGAAAGAGATTTAAGCAGTAATTGTAGAGACTTACACTTAACTATAATAAGACAGATTTCAATCTATGTTCATCAAGAACAAAACCTGCAATTTCTAGGTAGTGATTTTTATTTTATATAACTGATAATAATAGGCTAAAGTAAAGCAGCAGAATGGCAACTTGGACCAAAAACCACGATTCAATTATTTGTCGCCTCTAAGAACACATCTCCACAAAGATGGAGGGACGTGAGGGTGAACAAATGTAGCAGTGATACTGGCTAGGTACTATGAGGTACTATGTTTGCGTGGGGACAGAAGGGTGAACAAATGTGGCAGTGATACTCACTAGGTACTATGTTTAGGTGGGGACAGAAGGAAAAAACTGGGAGACAGTGAGGGAAGTGGTGATGTACTGATTACCTTTACATTAACCCTATAAATAAGCAAAACCAACTCACAACTCATTGGCTGGCTAGGGTGGAAAGACAGCAGAAGCTCCCCCACCAGGGAGGGTGTCCACACTGACATACGGTAAGTAGACTTCAAGCTAAAGTCAGTCAGAATAACAAAGGTCACTTCTTTTTTGCCAGTCTTGGGCTTTTGACCTCAGGCCCTGAGCCTCTCTGTGCTCAGGCGAGCGCTCTACCACTTGAGCCACAGTGCCACTTCTGGCTTTTTCTGTGTCTGTGGTACTGAGGAACCAAACTCAGGGCTTCATGCATGCTAGGCAAGCGCTCTACCACTGAGCCACCTTCCCAGCCCTAAAGGTCACTTCTTATTAAGGGAATGATCCAACAAGAGAAAGTGATTGCCAACTTATATGCATCAAATAGCACCACATCCAAGTGAATTCAACAGACACTACAAGACTTAAGACCCCAGCACAATATCCTCTCGCCAACAGGTAAGTCACCCAAACAAAAAAAAAATCAATTAAAATTGAACTAATTAAAACAAAACAGCACAATAGACCAACTGCATTTAAGATAGCTACAGAGTATTGTATTCAATATACATTCTCAGCAGCCCATGGACCCTTCTCCAAAATAGATCATGTCCTGGTACTTGCAGCAATCTGAGCAAACAGACATATGCTGACATAATTCCTTGTGTTGTCTGGCCACAGTTACATAAAACTAGAGCTCAGCAGCATATGACAATGCAGAACACATTCAAGCACATGGACCCTAACAACACACAGCTGAATGGTGTGGGCCACTTCCTATGAGATGGAAAAAAGAACGCAGGCTACCAGCCTCATTCCCTGTAAGATTAGGGGCATTTCAGGGCACTTACCCTAAATGATAGATAGATAGGGTAGAGAAATGGGGACAAAAAACACGTAATAACTAAGTTCATAACCTGTGCAGCTGAGTGACAGTAGAAAGATAATGGCATTTAATTGAAATAGAAAAGGACACTCCGTGGAAAAGCAAGTTTGTGAATCAGGCATGAAGGTCATATGTAAGAAAGGGTACAGAACATACAGATGTGAATCAGGCATGAAGGTCATATGGAAGAAAGGGTACAGAACATACAGAAAAAGGCATTTCCAATGTTGTTTTACATCCTCTTGTAGCAGAACAGAGACTGTAAATTCATATTTGGCTTTGCAATCCAGCTTATCGCTCGTTATGTTTGTGATTACAGACGCCACTCTGCAAGTCTCTTTTAGCCTTGCATTTTTCTCAACATTGAAATGATGGTGGTAATTTCTGTTGATAGAGTTAAAAGTCAGAGTTTTTCAAAGACTTAGCATAATGCCTAAGCGTGTGCTTTTCCACTAGAAAAAAAAATCTGTGCTCTACAAAACATACTCCTCCCTTATTTTGTAAGGAAAACATGTATTTTCATCATTAACATCCCATCTTGTGGTCTTTTCAGGTACTGTTGACAAAAGAAGTTTTAACGTTCTGTTTTATTGTTGCAACTACATCTATTGTTCATAGTTGGGAGATTATTTATTCATGAATATTAACCATTCAGCAAAGTAGTATTAAAAATGTTATTAACTAAAAAGCAAAGAAAACATTCCAAAGAGAAACAAAATCTTCTTTGGGGCTGGGAAGGTGGCTCAGTGGTAGAGCACTTGCCTTGCATGCATGAGGCCCTGGGTTCGATTCCTTGGCACCACATAAGCAGAAAAAAGCCGGAAGTGGCGCTGTGGCTCAAGTGGTAGAGCGCTAGCCTTGAGCTGAAGAGCTGAGGGACAGCGCCCAGGCCCAGAGTTCAGGCCCCACGACCGGACCCCCAAAAAACAAAACAAACAAACAAACAAAAAAAAACACACCAAAATCTTTATATACACACAAATAACTAAAATCTTGCTCCTCCAAATACCCTAAAAAGGGATGCTGGTTATTTTTGTTATATTAATCTGTCCTCAGTATTAATAATGAGTGGACAATCATTGTCAAATAAAGCAACAATGCTGATGATCTATATAGTCAAGAAATACTCCCTTAGATGCTGGTGGCTCACATCTGTAGCAACTACTTGGAGGCTGAGATTGTGAACGTATGGTTGGAGGCCAGCCCAGGAAACACTGTCATGGGTGTGATGGCCTGTCCCTGGCAAGAACAGGGGACTGCAGCTCCAGACAAACCCAGCCAGAGAAGCAGCAAGACTCTACCTCAACCCCTGCCACAGCAGGAAGTGTAAGAAAGGAGGATCATAGTCCAGGGACAAAAATAACTACTGCAAAAAGGGTTGGACCCATGGCTCAAATAGTAGAGCACCTGCCTAGTAAGAATGAGGGCCTGAGTTCAAACCCTAGCACTGCCAAAGAAGAAAAAAAAAAAAGAAATTTGCTTTTGAGATGTTAAGTGGTAATAAAATAGCTTAATGATAATGATCAATCTTAGATACTAAACTAATGCAGAAGTTTTCTTGAGGAACTGGTGTGAAAGGTTATGTCTGCCATGCAGGGCACATGGTGAATGTGGTCCTGTTTTGATCAGCAATTCGTGAGGCTGAGCCATCCCGATGACTGACTTCTAATTCCTTTTGGCCAGTCTCCAGCTTCACAGTAAAAGCCATTATATTTTCTCAACAAGTCCTCTAAAATTCTGCGACTGACAAAGTTATTTTAAGAACTTAAATACAGATACATATCCATTTGTGTTTGACACTTGATAACGTAGATACATATACATATAATCTACATTAACTACTATGTACAACGCAGTGGTTTTAAGATTCAATTGGAAAACCTTCTCTCTATGGGATTATCAGATAGGTAAAGTGTAACTGGCAGGGCAGAGACACAGCATGTCATCACTACATTCCTCTACTTCATCATCAATTGAAGTATACGAGAAGGAGACGCAGAGGTATGGACACAGGTGTGCGTGGACACAGAGGTCACTCTGGCTCAGCTCTAACATCCTGGTACCCTTGCAGGCATTCACACACTGCAGATAGGCGTGACTGAACACAGCAACTCTGACTCTTGGTAGATTCCTCTAGAATCTTAAGGGGTAACCTGAAGCCATCTTCCACTCACATCCATGTCTCCCTTAGGAGACTGTCATAAAATGGTTTCCAATCACGGTCCAGGTACTAATGAAGTATGAACACATTCTGCAGGCAATATATGCAGAATATAAAAACCACTTAACTAAGCAGGGCGCTGATGGCTCACGCCTGTGATCCTAGTGACTCAGGAGGCTGTGATCTAAGGACTGCAGTTCAAAACTAGCCCAGTCAGGAAAGTCTGTGAGACTCTTATTGACAATTAACCACCAGAAAACCAGATGTGAAGCTCTGGCTCAAAGTGATAAGGCACTCATCTTGAGCAAAAGCACTCAGGGACAGCACCCAGGCCCTGAGTTCAAGCCCCACAACGGACAGGAATAACCCAACAAACCCACTTAACTGCAGTGTAGAAAGGGCGATTCTTCCTTTTCTGTGTGATAGACTGTCTGAATTGGAATCAAGTGATTTACTGCTATCCACTCCTTTTCCTTTTACATCAGCATTAATGTCTTTCCGACATTAGATATCACCATAGCATATTACTCATCATCTAGCATCACCTGATACACATAGCAAAAATTTTAAACTAAAAATTGTCATAAAAGTAATAAAGCCTGAATCTAAAATATGGATTAGGGTTAGTAACAAATATGAAAGAACTTGTGGAAGTAGATTAAAAAATGCTATAGAAAATTACCTATTTTCTTTTATGACTCTGAAAATGGAAATATAATTAAAAGCCAAAATAGATCTTCAGGTTACACTAATAGATCTGACATAAGATAATCAAGAAAAAACCCAGTTTTGCAGTACTGAGTATAGTTCAGAGGTAGCTTTGTAAAAATAAAAAGAATTAGGTTACATTTAGTCTATGTGAAGGACCAACCATTCCTGTTGCTCTTTCTCCTCCCGCCACCTTTTTTTTTTCAAGTCAGGGTTTTCTCTGTACCCAGAGCTGCTTTGAATTCAGGACTCTCCTGAGTGCTGGGATTGTAGGCATGTGCTACCACATCCAGGTAATATTTTTTTTCTGTACGAGATCAAACATCAGGTAGTTTAACTTTTTGGCCCATAATTCTCAGTTGTGAGAACACTCAATCCTGCTGCTGCTGCTGCTTAAAAAGAAACAGAGATAATGTGAAAACAAACAGGGCCATGTTCCAGTAACACTTTGTTCACAAGGATGGGCTGGGGCCAGACATGGCCCACACTGTAGTTTTCCAGTTTTCCAGTTCCTGGTCCACGTAGAAATATGACAATCATTTAAACAACTGAGTAGCTTGGGAACTTACTGCTTAATTTGATCATTTCTAGGTCCAAATCTTGGTCCAGATGGTCCCCTTCTGAAAAGAAAACATCAGTTTTAGGAATGGTAAAACATCAGAACAGAAAGCACACATCCACACACCTCATCAGTCGGATTACGTTGTTATTGCCAGCCCAGAGGGAAATTCCTGTGTGATCTATTCAGTTTCCCTGCCCCTAACTCTGTGGAAATAAGCCTGGTCCCAAAAGCATGGTAAAAGTCAAGTGAGAAGGTGGCAACATTCGGGTTGTTGAAAGGTGCGGTGTCAGGCGGGCGCGCTCAGAACTCTATGCTCAAGCATTTCTCCTTGCAGGCAGTCTTCTTGGAAGCCTGTTTGATGCTCAGCATCTACTATATAGTCATGTTTCTACTGCACTGGTACACTGGCAGCCATAACTAACCTAATTATCTTCAATGTTAAAACTTTCTGAGAAATTACGGCTTATATAATCTTTAGTGGTACATAGTTTTTTCCTAATCATTAATCTTCTTTGTCTTTTATTGGTCCTGGGGCTTGAATTCAGGGCCGGGGCACTGTCCCTGAGTGCTCTACCACTTGAGCCACAGCACCACTTCTGGCTTTTTCTGAGTAGCTTATTGGAGGTAAGAGTCTCATGAAATTTCCTGTCCAGGCTGGCTTTGAACTGTGATCCTCAGGTCTCAGTCTCCTGAGCAGCTAGGATCATAGGTGTGAGCTACTGGTGCCGGGCTTACTCATTAAATTCTGAAATATGATATGCGAGCAATGTCACAGTACCAACAAAACAAAACCTGGCAACTATACCACACCAATTAAACTGCCAGAGAGTTACAAGACACTAGACGCCGGAGTTCACCTTGAATTCAGGCTAGGATGAAATGCTGACAGAGAGAGAGACAGAGCAAAAGCTTCACTAAAAATACTGCAGTCTGGCCTTTGCACTGCCTGTTTAAACAGCAGGCACCGGACCGAGACCCCCCTCAATGGAAAAAGGGATGCGGGGTGGCGGTGCTGTCATCCCAGCACTGAGCAGTCCAGAGGGGCGCTGAGAGTCTGAACAGCTGGGCAACGTCAGCAAGACCTTGTCGCGAAAAACAAGACAAACACACACAGTCTGGAGGGGAGGCTTCAGCGAGAGGACGCCGGCCTAGTAGAAGGCCCTGGCCTCCACCCCAGAGCGGCCAAAAACAAAACACAAAACGCAAGGAAAACCTCAAAGCTTTACCCTTCCAACGATACTATTCTAAAAATTAAAAGGTTAGCAGCAAACATGTGCAAAGCATGGATCCGACCACGAACTTCTCTACTGAATTTGAAAAACTCTTACAACTTAATTAGAAGACAAATCAACAACAGGTAAGGGCTGAGGATACAGGGAAAGAGCACCCATTAATCATGCACAAGGCCTTAAGGTTTGAGCCCCAGCGCTGAAAAGAGAAAACAGTAAAGACTAGAAAACAGACTTCATCAAAGGAGGCGTAAGAATGGAAAACAAGTACATGAAGACGTCCAACATTATCTGTCATTAGTGAAATGCAAACTAAAACCACAATGAGGTGTTACCTGATTCCCTCTAGACTAGCTGAGTGAGACAGACGGGCTGTGTGGTATGGGTGAGTAGTTGGAGCAATTAAAACTCTTATACACTGCTATGGAGAATATAAAATGGTATAGCCATTTTGGAAAGTAGTTGTAAATGTAGCCTAGCCTTTCACTTCTAGATATTAGTGTTATGTCCACATAAAAACACACTAGGGCTGGGACGGTGGCTCAGTGGTAGAGTGCTTGCCTTGCATGCATGAGGCCCTGGGTTCAATTCCTCAGCACTACATTAAGCAGAAAAAGCTGGAAGTGGTGCTGTAGCTCAAGGGGTAGAGCGCCAGCCTTGAGCTGTAGAGCTGAGGGACAGTGAGTGCCCAGGCCCAGAGTTCAGGCCCCACGACCAACAAGACAAAAACAAAAACAAAAACAAAATACACTAATGTTTACAGCCCCTTTATTTGTAACAGTCAAAAACTAGAAACAACTGGGGAGTGAGTAAATTTCAATATTTATGATATTGCAGTATCAATAATTAAAACAATCAACTGCAATACTTACTGCAAAATGAAAATAATTACCACTTCATATGAATATATATTCATAAATGAGTACTACTTGGAAAACTCCTAACTATGGATACATGGATGAATCCTCAAAATAATTTATTCTGAGCATATGAAGTTAAAAAAAGAAGGGGACATATTTTATAATTTCATTTATAAAAAGTTCTAGAAAACACAAACTCGGTTCCATAATTATAGAAAGCAGAGTAGTGATTACTCTGGACTGGATTACTCAGAGCTAGGAAGACACTTTGGGGTGATGCTCTTGTTCATGATTG
This sequence comes from Dipodomys merriami, assembly GCF_024711535.1. Lineage (NCBI taxonomy): Eukaryota > Metazoa > Chordata > Mammalia > Rodentia > Heteromyidae > Dipodomys > Dipodomys merriami. The sequence continues at coordinate 679,754 of NW_027206313.1, read as the reverse complement.
ATTCTGGTGATGATTTCCTAAGCTTATAATACATGTTATATCTCATACTATGCATTTTGAATACACGCATTTTATTGTTTTATTGTATGTCAACTGGACCCTGATAAATTTGGTTAAAAAAAAAAGAAAAACTTACAGAAAAAAGTCCTCTTCTTCATCTGAATCATCTTCCAAAAGATTTCTCTGTCAAAAAAAAGAGAAATACTGAGATTTCAGATTGAGAGTGAGAAGCTGTTACCTTGTAACATCTCAGAGGCCTGGAAGAAGGGCACTGAGAGTAAAGGCGCGGTGCAGAGTGTGGAGCGTGGACAGCGCATTACTGAGGGATCGCGGGCAAAATATCACGTGAGTGCATCAGATAGGGAGGGAGGCGGTCCCTGGGGTAGAGAGAGGCAAGGGAAAAAAGACCCATCTAGCAAAAGGTACAAAAGAGGGAAAAGATGTAAGCAATGTATGTAAGATAATGAATGTCATTATGTGAAATAGAATATAACACGATTAACAGTAGAGAAATTAAATAGTCACCTAACAATTCTTGTTGAGTATTTTCACATGCCAAGACACACAGTCTGAGTTCTCACTGAAAAAAATCAATCACAGACTGAAGGCATAGCTGAAGTGGTAGAGTGCCAACTATGAGGAAGAAAGCCACGCCAGAGAGTGAGGTCCTGAGTTCAAGCTCTAGTACTGGTGCACACACACACCCCTGCATGCTACGCCAGAAATAAGACGTCAGTGAAACAGACAGTGATGAGCTGACTCTGAGCCTGGGTTGCCATGGAAACTCATCGTAAGAGATGCACTCTGAGTTGAGACCCAGCTGACAAGTGTGCCATCCAAATACCAGGGCGAAGGGCGGCAGAGGATGGACTGGTACACAACACGTCCACACCTATTAGTTATCACGTGACTGTCAGTGGTCTGAGTTCTGTATTCAAAAATAAAAGCTATACAGCCCCACCCCGGTGGCTCACACCTGGAACCTTAGCTCCTCCTCAGGACAGTGAGGATCTGAGGTCTGAGGATCGCAGTGCAAAGCCAGACTGGGAAAGAACGTTCTTGAGACTCTTTTTTTTTTTTTTTTTTTTTTGGCGGGGGGTCCAGTCGTGGGGCCTGAACTCTGGGCCTGGGTACTCTCCCTCAGCTTTTTAGCTCAAGGCGAGCGCTCTACCACTTGAGCCACAGCACAGCTTCTGGCTTTTTCTGCTTATGTGGTCCTGAGGAATTGAACCCAGGGCCTCATGCATGCAAGGCAAGCACTCTACCACTGAGCCACCTTCCCAGACCATCTTGAGACTCTTATCTCCGATGAACCACCACTGTGGCTCAGTGGTAGAATGCAAGCCAAGAGCCAGAAAGCTCAGGGTCAGGCACCCAGGCCCTGAGTTCAAGCCCCAGGACTGGCACAAATAAATAAATAAACACATAAATGCTACAACTCCCTTCCTCCCTTCTTCCCTCCTCCTTTGCAATGCTAAGGATGAAACCCAGGGCCTTGCACATGCTCTGCAAGCACTCTACCACTGAGATACACACCAGCTCCTATTTACAGAGTATTTGTTTAGCATATTCTGGACTGTGCTAGAAATTGAAAATCTATATAGAAGATAGTCTAGAGACAATTTTAAGTATAGAATCTATTATCTGAAATTCCAAGTTCTAATTCTATGATACAAAAGGTTTTGTATTATTGGGGTTTGAATTCAGGGCTGTACTCGCTTACTTGGCTTCCACTTGAACTATACCTCTAGCCCTGCTTTTGGATGGTTTTTTTGGATCAGTCTCTCAGACTTTTTTGGCCTTGAACCAATAGCTAGGATTAGAGGCACTGCATTTTCTGTTTGTTGTTGTTCTAATAAAAAAAGGTTTACGTTTGGTGTCAAAACTTATTTAAAGAAATATGTAACCTCAATTTTATTTAGCTAATTTATTTATTCATTTCATTTACATACTTGGTTAATCATATATTTTATTGAAGTATGGTAAAATGTTTGGAGATACTGGCACAGATACCCAACAAGCTGTTACGTAAGTTTCATTTAACTAACTAGCTTTAAGTCTGAAACATTCTGAATCCCAAATATGTTTGATTTCAGCAATCTAAATAAGAATTACATATTTGAACAAACACTAGAAACTATGAGCACAGTGATTTTATCAATAATGGAAGCAGTATTCAGTTGTCAACAATCTAATTAGTAGTAGTAGTAGTATTGGTCGTTGTGCTGAGGACTGAATGCTCAGGGCCTTATATAAGCCAGGCAAGTGCTCTACTACTAAGCTACAAACTAAGCCGTAATATAACTTTTAATATGCTCACTATGAAGAAAACAAGTAGGATTAGAACAGTGCATTGGCAGCTCAGAAAAATGATACCCTAAGACTTCAGGAATTCCTGGTTCCTGACCTCCTGTTTTATCCACATCCTTCCTCCAGGAAAGCCACAGACACTAGAATTCTTCCCCAGGGAAGAAGGAAACAGAACCTCCATTCCGCAAAGCCAGCCATAAAAGTTAGAGAGCACTGCCCTAATCGTCCCCTACCTTGCTACTTAAAAGCTGTCCATAAAAGATTCTCTGACCTACCTTGTTTGACTGAGATCATGAGACCTCCATTCCACAAGGGAGCCTGCCTCATACCCAGAAGGAAGTAATGATTCAAAGAGAGGCTGGAAGAATCTGGACAGACAGGCCTCGATACGTTTCCCTCCCTCCCACTTACATTACACTAGATCATATCATTTTTGTATCATCATATTGCTGCATGGCTGTCCATGCTTCATTGAACTGAGGCATAAAAATGGAGTCAACCTGGCCAGGCACCGGTGGCTCACGCCTGTCATCCTAGCTACTCAGGAGGCTGAGATCTGAGGATCACGGTTCTAAGCCAGCCTGGGCAAGCAAGTCCATGAGACTTATCTCCAATAAACCACCAGAAAACCGGAAGTGGTGCTGTGGCTGAAGTGGTAGTGTGCTGGCCTTGAGCTGAAGAACTCAGGGACAGCACCCAGCCCAGAGTTCAAGCCCCAAGATGGATAAAAAAAAAAAAAAAGAAAAAAAAGAAAATGGCGTCAACCTTGCTCTTTGGGTCTTAAATCTGAAGGCTCCCATGTCATGTAAGACTAAGAGCAAATTATTACTCTTTCTCCTGTTAACCTGTCTTTTGACACCCTGTATGTCAGCAGTGGCCAGTCAGGGTAAGCAAGATGCACATCCCTTTTACTGCCCGGCAGTGGCCATGAACTTTAGTTGTTGCTTTTTCTGTGACTTTGCAAAGGGAATACAAACATCTCTTTTTTGAAGTTAAGATTCTGAACTCACCCTTTCGCTTTTCACCGAGCCAGTAACATCATCATCGTTGAGGTGGCGCTTGAACTTGGGGGGCATATTTCTACTCACACTCTTGTATTTCCCAGCAGAGGCAGTATTCACCCTAAAGAGAAAATAAATCCTATCAGGCAGGGAACCTTAGGGCCGAGGGTCAATCATCGGCGGCAGCGCACAAGGCCCCGTGTGCTGCGGCCCTCCTCCCTGTCACCACTTTAGAAACGCGAAAACCTTCAAGGCAGAGTATACTTCCCTAAGAAAATACCTGGAGGAAATGGGTCTCTTTAGGAGTTTGTAAAATGAAAGAGATAGGGGTGGGTCCCTGAAAATGTTTCGCTCAATGATTTTATCTTGTAGCTGATGACAATCGTTCCTCATTTTTAATTAGTTGGGTAAGCAATGATTCTGTTTCCTCATCTAAAAAAATAAGTCATTTCTATGCTTTTGCATTAATTTGGGTGGTCACAAGATAATGCACACAGAAACATTCAAACTCATATTCCACTGGTGCTGCAGGAAGAGGGCTAAGTTTTGTAGGTACTAGTGAGATAGTGTAATGTATTAGTTATGTATTTGTGTACATATATTCACTCACAAAGTAAAAGTACTTAAGCTCTGTCTGTCTGTCTGTCTGTCTATCCACGTACCGAGCTACCCACTTGAGGGAGGCACTCCTCCTGTTTCGAAGGCGGTATGGGGAAGTCTCGCGTGCTCCTGACTGGCAGCAGACGGCCCCAGCGTTAGAATGAGTGCTCCAGCAGCAAAGACCAGGGCATGATTAAAAGGCTGGGACGTCTCAGCCCCCTCAGTCTCTGGGCTGCAGGTTGAGTTGACTCCCAGTGGCCAACGTAATCCAGGAGACCTACAAATGAAGCTTCCTTAAACATCTAAGAGTCGGCACTCCAGAGAGCTCCCAGGGAAGTGGACACACAGTGTTGTGTGAGAGTGGAAGCTCTTCTCCTACACCTTTCCCTAGGCACCTAACACATCCATCTGCCCACACCCTCTGCCGCATCCTTTACGCTAAACCAGCAAACTTAGGTGTCACCCTTAGTCTCTAAGACTAGCATTGCGGTTGCCCCAATTTGTAGCTGATCAATCAGAAGCACAGACTGAACCACCGGAGGCTTGTGATCGGGTCTGAAGCGGAGGCACCTGGGAGACAGCCTTCAGCTTACAGCATCTGACACGATCTTCAAGTAGATCGCATCACAAGTTGATTTCTGCTCAAAAATCGGATGCAAAACTGCTTGATTTCTGGAGGAGAGAAATCTTCATATAAAATGTGGGATTTAATGGGAGAGGTCTTGTTATGAGGAAGAAGAAAATGAGTTTTCATACATTAAGACTAGATTAAACAGAGTCCGTTTCCTTTGCTATCTCATAGATGTTGATATGCTAATATGCAGTGTGATTTTACGGGGAACTACTTGCATAGGAAACACCATCAAAATTTTCTCAAGAAGTAGCTGTGCATGTTGGGTGCTGATGACTTGTGCTTGTCATACTAGTGACTCAGGAGGCTGAGATGTGAGGATGCTGGCTTGAAGGCAGCCCAGGCAGGAAAGTCTATGGGACTCTTATCTTCAATGAACCACAAAAGAAGCTGTAAGTGGAGCTACAGCTCAAGTGGAAGAGTGCTAACCTTGAGCAAAAAAGCCCAGGGACAGCACCCACATGCCGAGTTCAAGCCCCAGGATTAGCATTCCTCCCCCCTGGCCCCCAATCGCACAAAGCTGTCCTATGCAAATAGAAGTTTCCAGTATGTGGACCAGAGGATTGCAGGACATAGCTGAGGCACCGAGTGTTCACTGTGCTGAGCACGTACGTATGCATTTCTCAGCAACGCATTAGTATTTTAGTACTCAGTATTAAACACCAATTTATTTTCCTCTATTTTGGGTACCCGGGTGTTGTACTAGGGGCTTCACACTTGCGTGTCAGGTGTTCTATTGCTTTAGCCCCTTCACCTTTCTTTTGCACCGGTTAGTTTCTTGTTTATCTGCTAGTCCTGGGGCTTGAACCCTGGGCCTGAGTACTGTCCCTAAGCTGAGTGTGTGTGTGTGTTTATTTGGAGGGAAAGAGTCTCAGGCTTTCCTTGTCTAGGCTGGCTTCAAACTGACATCCTCAGATCTCAGCCACCTGAGTGGCTGGGATTGCAGGGGTGAGCCACCAGCGCCCAGCTACACTGGTTAGTTTTGAGACAGGATCCTGCTTCCTGCCCTGCTGTTTTAGGTTGCCGGCAGGCACCACAGCCCTCAGGAGCTTTTTGGCCTAGGCTGGCCTGGAACTACAATCTTCCGAGGCCAACCCGCCCCCTCCCCCTCCCCACAGCCAGGATCCTGGCAGTGCCACCACATCCTGTTATGTTGAGGAGGTGTCTCAGTGTCTCCACGGCCGGTCACAAACGGCAAATGTGATCTCAGCCTCCCAAAGAGCTAAAACTCTGGGTCTGAGGCACCTGCACCAGGTCTATTTCTCTTTCCACGCACCTTTCAAGGAAAGATTAAGAAACTAAGAGAAAGCAGGACCTAGGTGCGAAAGATACTTAACTTGAAGATGAGCACCCGTGGGCCACCGCACTCGCTGGAGTGGAGGACAGGCCTGCATCCATTATTCGTGGATGCGTTATTAGTTTTCATGTTTACTCAACTCAAGGTTGCAACCCCACCCTCTTCCCCGAGAAGAGGCACCCACTGCCATCCGCGTGCCGGCTCAAAAACAGGCCAGCCGCTCCAGCCACTCAGGACGCTGAGGTCTGAGGACCGCGGTTCAAAGCCAGCCCGGGCAGGAAAGGCCCTGGAGACTCTCATCTCCAGTACAGCACGCAAGACCGGAAGCGGCGCTGGTTCACGTGGTGGAGCGCCAGCCTCGATGGAAGAGCGCAGGGGCGGCGCCAGGCCCGAGTTCAAGGCCCAGGCCCGGCCGCACGGACGCGGCGGGGTCCGCGGCTCGGGATCCCGCGCTCCGGGCACCTGCCTGCGGGGGGGGGGGGGGGGGCGGCGGGCTGGCCACCGGATGGACGGATGGACGGACAGACGGACGGATGGCGCCTGCGACCCAACCCCGCGGGGCGGGGACCCGGCCCAGGTCCGCTTCCACGCCCGCCTGCGTGGGTGGGGCGGGCACGGGCGAGAGCGCAGGGAGCGGGGTCAGCCCGGGTCAGCCCGGGTCAGCGGCGAGGCCCGAGGTCAAGGCCCGACCCCGCCACAACACGACATCAACGTCATCGACGATGTCAGCATCGACGACGTCATCACCGACGTCATCAACGCCGGTCGAGGCCTGTATCGCGTCAGCCCCGCGCGCCGCCGCCCCGCGCTCCCCACGCCGAGGGCCCCCCCCCTCCCGGCCGCTTCCCGCACGCACACGCACACACACGCTCACACACACGCTCTCACGCTCACACACACGCTCTCACGCTCACACACACACGCTCACGCTCACACACACGCGCTCACGCTCACACACGCGCTCACACGCTCACCCCCAACAACCAAGCGCGCGGCCCCGCGGCCTCCGCGGCCCGGCCCGCCCGAGCCTCCCGGCCCCACCGCCCCGCCGCCCGCTCGGGTCTCGCTCGGGACCCAGACCCGGAATCTCAGCAGCGCGGCGGGCTCGGCCTCGGCCTCGGCCTGGGTCTGCTCCCCGGGAACGTCAGGGGCGCCCCCGGCTCCACCCCTACGCAACCCCCACGCACCCCCTCCATCCCCCCACGCACCCCCATTCCCCCCACGCACCCCCTCCATCCCCCCACGCACTCCCATTCCCCCCACGCACTCCCATTCCCCCCACGCACCCCCCACGCACCCCCTCCATCCCCCCACGCACCCCCTCCATCCCCCCACGCACCCCCTCCATCCCCCCACGCACCCCCTCCACCCCCCCACGCACCCCCATTCCCCCCACGCACCCCCTCCATCCCCCCACGCACCCCCTCCATCCCCCCACGCACCCCCTCCATCCCCCCACGCACCCCCTCCATCCCCCCACGCACCCCCTCCATCCCCCCACGCACCCCCATTCCCCCCACGCACCCCCCACGCACCCCCTTCCATCCCCCCACGCACCCCCTCCATCCCCCCCACGCACCCCCTCCATCCCCCCCACTCACCCCCCTCCATGCCCTGCCCCGGCTCCATGCCCCCCCTCTCCATGCCCCACGCACCCCCCTCCATCCCTCCCCTCTCCATCCCCCCACGCACCCCCCATTCCCCCCACGCACCCCCTCCATCCCCCTCCCTCTCCATCCCCCCTCCATCCCCCCCCACTCACCCCCTCCATCCCTCCCCTCTCCATCCCCCCCACTCACCCCCCTCCATGCCCTGCCCCGGCTCCATGCCCCCCCTCTCCATGCCCCACTCACCCCCTCCATCCCTCCCCTCTCCATCCCCCCCACTCAGCCCTCTCCATGCCCGCCCGGCTCCGTGCCCCCCCGGCTCCATGCCCCCCCCCCCCGCCATCTCCCGGTGCCCCTCACCGCGCAGTCCCCTCCCTCCCTCCTCCCCGGCCCGCACCCCCGCACCCCCGCCCCGCCAGGCCCGAGCCCCCGCCGGACGTTGTGGGGCGACGAGGCCGCGCGTCGTCCCCGCCCAGCCGGCGCCGGTACCTGGGGCTCCCGAGGAGTCCGGGCGGGCGGAGGAAGGCGCGGGCGCCGAGCGCGGAGGAGGCCGGGCCGGCGACGGTGGGCGCGGACCCCGCGTCGGCCGCTGCGCCGCGGCTGCGCCCCCGCTCGGCATCGAGCCGCTCGGCGCTCGGCGGCCTGGCGCCCGGCGGAGGCGGGGCGGGGGGCGGGCCAGGCCGCGCGGACCATCGCCGAGGGAGTCGATGGGCCGGCGCTCGCCGAGGGCCTGCGCCCCGCCCTGCGGGTCCCGGCGGCGCTCAGCGGGACCGGAGCGGGCGGGCCCCGGAGCCGGGCCCCCGGAGCCGTCCGGACGGGGAGCCCGGGACCCCCGGAGCCGCCCGGGCGGGGGTGGGACAGGAGACGTGGGGTACAGAGGACGTGGGGTACAGAGGGACAGGGGATGTGGGGGGACAGAGGGTGGACGGCTGCAGCGAGGTTCTCAGACACTACATTTACCAAAGTCTAAAACTTGGGGGAACGGGGTGGGGGAACCGGGGGAGCGCGAGGGAGGGGTGACAGGGTCCCCAAAGAAATGTGGCCGCTCCCTAACATGTCTGTGACCCCGAACCCCACCTGTATCATAACAGTAAACATGCTGAGCGCGCAGGCGGCGACCCCAGTGTGCAGGAAGGTGACACCGCCCGGAGCCGTGTGACACGGGGCTGGCCACCTCGGCGTGTGACACGGGGCTGGCCGCCTCGGCGTGTGACACGGGGCTGGCCGCCTCGGCGTGTGACACAGGACACGGGGCTGGCCGCCTCGGCGTGTGACACAGGACACGGGGCTGGCCACCTTGGCGTGTGACACGGGGCTGGCCGCCTCGGCGTGTGACACAGGACACGGGGCTGGCCACCTGGGCGTGTGACACGGGGCTGGCCACCTCGGCGTGTGACACGGGGCTGGCCACCTCCGCGTGTGACACAGGACACAGTGCTGGCCACCTCGGCGTGTGACACGGGGCTGGCCGCCTCGGCGTGTGACACAGGACACGGGGCTGGCCGCCTCGGCGTGTGACACGGGGCTGGCCGCCTCGGCGTGTGACACGGGGCTGGCCGCCTCGGCGTGTGACACAGGACACGGGGCTGGCCGCCTCGGCGTGTGACACGGGGCTGGCCACCTCCGCGTGTGACACAGGACACAGTGCTGGCCACCTCCGCGTGTGACACAGGACACAGTGCTGGCCACCTCGGCGTGTGACACGGGGCTGGCCGCCTCGGCGTGTGACACAGGACACGGGGCTGGCCGCCTCGGCGTGTGACACGGGGCTGGCCGCCTCGGCGTGTGACACAGGACACGGGGCTGGCCGCCTCGGCGTGTGACACGGGGCTGGCCACCTCGGCGTGTGACACGGGGCTGGCCACCTCGGCGTGTGACACGGGGCTGGCCACCTCGGCGTGTGGCGTGTGACACCGGGCTGGTCACCTCACCAGAGTGAGCTGGGCACAGCTGTCCACTAGCTCCTCAGTTGGGCCTGTGGATTTCAAACTCGGTGCATTCACTCTGGGTTACTAGGACGTAAATGTGTGTCACACACAAAGCCTGGATTCTGCCAGATGCTTCAGGAGTCATTTTCCCTGACCGTTCGCCAAGATACACGTTTTGTTTTAAAGATAGCCATGTTCTGTTCCCAGGCCAACAGAAATCCGACCAGCAGACCAGTTCAGAGGGGATGATCCTCTTGTCCCTTTTTCTTCTCTTCCTTTTCCTGAATATTGTAGGTCACAAGAACATGTGAGTTAAGGGAAAGAAAATGGTGCCTGTGCGCTTTTGATCCAGCTGTCCGTTGATGCAGTGTTTGTGTCTGAATTCTGGCTCTGTCCTGACCTCGTTTCTCCTACTCCTTCCCTCCTTTGGAAACCGCCCAGGCAGGGCCAGCACCCTGGCCCAGTCACACAGCTCCCAATGTAACTGGTATATTTGTTTAAACCTCAAACCTAGAAGTAACTGGGCAGAGGAGTCCAAAGTTTACATTTTGTTTTGCTTTCTCATTTTATTATCGAGCCTCCCACGTTCTTGCTGGGGTTACCTTCGTTTTTAAAAGCGATGTTTAGTATATACCTTTTCTGTGCCCATGGGGCTTGAACTCATGGCCTGGGTGCTGTCCCTGAGTTTTTTTCACTTAAGGCTAGCACTTTACCACTTGAGCCACAACTCTACTGGCTTTTTCTGCTGGTTAATTGGAGAAAAGAGTTTCATGGACTTTCCTACCAGAGTTGGCTTTGAACCATAATCCCCAGATCTCAGCCTCCTAAGTGTAAACCACCAGCACCCAGCAGTTTACTGTACACCTTTTTTGGGGGGAGAGTCAGTTGTGGGGCTTGAACTCAGGGCCAGGGCATTGTCCCTGAACTCTTTTGTTCAAGGCTAGCACTCTACCACTTTGAGCCACAGCTCCACTTCTGTTTTTTGAGTGATTAATTGGAGTTAAGAGTTTCACAGGGTTCAAATCGCAGTCCTCATATCTCAGCCTTCTGAGTAGCTAGCATGACAGGTGTGAGCCACCAGCACCCAGCTACTATATACCTTTTAAACCTAACATTTATGAGTCATTCGTTTTTTTCCTGGATATATTGTGCCAGGGACTTTACAAAGACATAAAAATAAGAAACAGTGTTCAGGAAGAGAAAAAGAGGAATTTTCTGAGAAAATTGGTCAGGAATTATTTTGACCTAAGAATACACTAGAGCAGGAAGTGGCGCTGTAGCTCAATTGGTAGAGTGCTGGCCTTGAGCTGAAGAGCTGAGGGACAGCGCTCAAGCCCAGAGTTCAGGCCCCACGACCTACCGGGAGCCGGTGGCTCACCCCTATAATCCTAGCTACTCAGGAGGCTGAGATCTGAGGATCACAGTTCAAAGCAGCCCGGGCAGGAAAGTCTGTGAGATTCATCTCTAATTAATCATCAGAAAACGGGAAGTGGCACTGTGGTTCAAGTGGTAGAGCGCTAGCCTTGAGCCGAAAAGCTGAGGGACAGCGCCCAGGCCCAATAACCAACAACAACAACAAAAAGAATACACTAGGAGGCGAGGCAGGGAAGGTGGCTCTGTGGTAGAGTGCTTGCCCAGCATGCTTGAAGCCCTGGATTCAGTTCCTTGGTACCACATAAACAGGAAAAAGCTGGAAGTGGCGCTGTGGCTCAAGTGGTAGAGTACTAGCCTTGAGCAAAAAGAAGCTCAGGGACAGCGCCCAAGGCCCTGAGTTCAGGCCCCAGGACTGGCAACACACCACACACACACACACACACACACACACACACACTCTCTCTCTCACACACACACACACACACACACACACACACACAAATGAAAGATACCTTGTCTAAGGCATGTGCAACTTTAGGTAAATAGCCCGGGTTGTATCATCTGCAAATGGGTAGGCATTACTTAGATTCTGATTTAATTGTTCTGAGATGCTGTGAAATAGTAAGCCACACAGGCACTGGAGACCTGGCTGGTTTGGAATGCAGTGGCTCATGGAATGGATGCTTCTTTGTATTGTGGCTGTGACGGCCACTGCACCCAGACCCTGAACTTACCTTATTCCCTCTTAGGGTTCATCTTGTGTCTGCATATTTGCATATGTTGGGGGGTGGGTCTTACCTGCTTTGCTACCTTCACTGATTGGAACTTTAGCCAGTTACAGTCTCAGTTCTTGGACAGCTTAAGGAAATGTGATTATTGCGCAGAATAGGCATGTCACTGTAGCTTTTATGAATATCTGACTGCTTTCAGGTTTCTTTTCAGCCACAATCCTTTCATGCTGCTGATTGTTTTTGGTTTCATTGCTTATAGATGGGATATTTGTGTGTACGTGCCTTCCAGAGCTAGGGTTTGAACTCGGCTGTGCGCTGTCCCTGAGCTTTTTTGCTCAGGGCTAGCATTCTCCCACATGAGCCACAGCTCCACTGCCAGCTCTTTGGGTAGTTAATTGGAGATGAGAGTCATGGACTTTCTTTCTGGGCTGGCTTCGAACTGCATCCTCAGATCTCAGCCTCCTGAGTAGTTAGGATTACAGGTGTGAGCCGCTAGCACCCAGTGGGAGAGGATTTTTTTTTTAAGCCCTACTATCTACTCACCTGAATACAGCCCCTTAGACTATCCCCAACATCTGTGAAAACTTAGAAAATGTCATTTTACATCTATTTTTGAATCAAATAGACCAGTAAGCCTGAAAGATTGTAAGTAGCATTGAGAATCAAAACTCCAGTCAACTCAAGCTACTTGCTTATTTCCTCCCCTACCTTATTTCTTCATGGCCTCCATTTCCTCCGATGTTATTCATTTAATTTTCTTTGTTTTCTATTTTCCATTGTGAGACCTTGTTTCACATATATGTGAACCTGGTGTCCTCAGTTTATTTTTCTTTGTTTTATTTCGTTTTAATGAAGCAGCAGCTATGTTGTAACAGATAGGTAAAGTTCATTTGATATAGTAATTTGACTTATAAACTTCATGCCATAGATTTATAAAAGGGTTCTGTAAACAGTCTTTGCAGATTGTGTGTGTGTGTGTGTGTGTGTGTGTGTGTGTGTGTGTGTGTGTGTGTGTGTGTGTGTGTATGTGTGTGTTCTTCAGGGGCTTGAACACAGGGCCTGGGCACTATCCCTGAGATTCTTTTGCTCAAGGCTTGCACTCTACCACTTGAGCCACAGCACCACTTCCAGCTCTTTTGGTGATTAATTGGAGATAACAGAATTTCATGGACTTTCTGCTAACTTCCAACTGTGATCCTCAGATCTCGGTCTCCTGAGTAGTTATAGGTGTGAGCCATCAATGCCTGCTCTACACTTTGAAGAGAATAACAGCATTCTCAGAGCAAGAGAAACCTCCCAACTACTCTGTATGAAGAGGAATCCAAGGAAGAGTGAGTGTATACAACCGTGTGTACACAAGCATGTCTTAGTCTGCATTACATTGCTGTTAGAAACCACTGGAATCTGGGTACTTTATAAGGAAAAAATGTTCCCTTAGCTAAACTGTGGAGCTTGAGAGTCCAGCATCCGGCAGGTTTATCAGTTTGGCCTGTGATGAGCTTCTCCTTGGTTACAATGTGGTAGATGCCACATAGTAGTGGCACAGGTAATGGCACATATGAGGAGAGGCCACGTGGTAAGATGGGAAACCAGCACCGGGAGGCTAGGTCGTGTTCTTGGTTACATTTAACTCTGACGCCAATAGCAACCCCTTCCAAGAGCAGAGCCCAGTGGCAGGGCTCTCTAGGCTGGTGCCTATGTCACTCCTAATAACTGCCCCACACTCAGCTCCACCTCTTAATCGCTAAGCAGAATATTTGAACGTAAGTATGCTTCTGGAACTATAAGGGTGCAAGCTAGATTGAACTGATTTCTTTTTCTGGTCCTGGGGCTTGAACCCAGGGCCTGGTCGCTGTCCCTGAGCTGCTTTTGTTCAAGGCTAGTATTCTACTACTTGAGCCACAACACCACTTATGCCTTTTTCTGATAAGAGTCTCACAGACTTTTCTGCTTGGGCTGGCTTTAAACTACAATCCTCACATTTCAGTCTCCTGAATAGCTAGGATCACCTTTTTGTTGTTGTTGACGGTGGTGGTTATGGGGTTTGAACTCAGGGCCTGGGCACTGTCTATATGCCAACAGCCACTTCCGGTGGTTTGCTAGAGATAAGAGTTTCACAGACTTTGCTGCCCAGGCTGGCTTCAAACCGTGATCCTCATATGTCAGCCTCCTGAGTAGCTAGGAGTGAGCCACCAGTATCTGGCAAACTGATGATTTTTAAATTGCTCCTTTAAATCAAGGACTCTGCTTAGATTCCTTTTACTTCTCCTGATACTCTGCACAGATTAATCACCCAGTAAATATTTGTTGAGCTGGTTCTAATTTTACAACGTTTTCTTTCAAGAGGAAAAGATGAGGGAAAAAAAGAAACTAAGGAAAGTGAAAGCTAGAATAATTCTGAATCCCAGGACATTTTCAGCACAGGTTTAATTTCCCAGACACCAAAACAGTGTATGTTGGGGGCGGGGGGAGGGGGGAGGAGGGGTGGGGGGAGAAAATCTCTGCTTCTAAAAAAAAAATTCTGTTTTAAAACTATCACCTGCACTTAATAAAATATCTTCAGATTCTTTTGCTCACCTCATAGACAAGATAATGTAGAATCTCCCCATTGTTACAGATTTGCTGCGCTTTTCTGCACTGTTTGATTATTATAGATGGGTTAAAAAGGCTTTGGGCCTATTGGCATTGATTTCCTCTTGGCACTTCAAGACCAGAAAGGGGAATAAAAATTTGTGTCTTACAATGATAAAATGAATAAAAGGAAACGAGATAATCAATTTAAAGCACTGCCAGTATCCTTGTCTTTACCTAAATGGAATCTCTTAGGATTCCGCATGGACACTCTGCCCATCCTCTCTGAGGGTGGCTAAATTTATAGGGGAAAGAAGTGCTAAGCTTGTGGGACAAGTTAATGTCAATAAACGTGTTTCTTCCCTCCTCCAAGGTCACAGAGCCTTGGCATTCTACTCAGGCATCCCTAGACTTAGAATGTCTGCTTTAAATATTTCATCCTTTTCCATAAGGTTTGGACAACTCCAAAGGCAAATCTGAACCAAGAAAAGCTGGTCGTAGGTGCCAGGTGTGGACGAGGCCACCTGCTGGCAGCGTCTGGCTTGCTCCTAGCACACAGCGCCCCTCTGCAGTGCCTCGCACCGTTCCTGGGTGGAAGTGACATTTAAAAGTCATCTGAGACAAATCTTGCCTTGGCTGAGGTCTAGCAAAGTGGTAGAGCTTGTCCTTAGCATGTGCACGTTCAGTCTTCCGCAGCATCACACAAAAATCTTGCATTAACAGAACGGTCAAGTTTTTCCTGTGTGGCAGCCCTGAGACGGGGGCGTGGGTTTGCCTGACCCTCAAAATAATCCCAGGAGACACACGCCACTCCTTCTGGTGTGCAAAGACTTGGGTGGTGGTGGTGGTGGTTGTAGACGCGTCTGTTACTCCGGAATGCAGACCCAGTTGCTGTCCTTGCAGACTTCCTATTGTAGCAAGAAAAAAAAATTGACAAAAGTAAATAAGTTATGTACTTACAATTTGTGATGAGTATTTCAGAAAGAACAAACAAATGTCTGAGGCAGACTCCAGGGGGCCGTAAGGGAGGTATCTCCAAAGAGAGCACTTTGAAGCTGAAGCCAAGAGTAGGAAAAGCAAGCAATCACTAAGCAGCCAGGGAGAGGGTGTTCCTGGTAGAAGGACAGCCAGAACAAAGCCGGTAGGCAGGAAAGAATTTGGCACTAAAATTTATTTTAAAAAATAGTGTTAGGCGCTCGCTTCGGCAGCGAAGATCGGACTGAGGCAGAGATCAGCCGGCCCCCATGAGGACGGAGAGCAGATTTGCGAAGCGTTCCATATTTTAAAAAACCAGCGTTAAAATCACTTAAAACTTATCATCTTAACTGTTCTCTGCGATCCAATATCATCCTCTGCTATTCCCTCTCTTTACCAAACATCAGGCGCTGCCCTACCACTTCCTCTGTAAGTGCTTGGCGGGGCGGGGGGGGGGGGGGGCAAACAGTCCTGTCACATACTACACTATAAATGAACCTTAAACACATTATGCTACAAGAAGTAAATTAATCACAGATGAATAGTGCACAGCGCCACTTACCATGAAGCTTCTGAAGTAGTCAAATACATGCAGGTCGAGAGTAGGATTGTGTTGTGCAAGATGAAAAGTCTTAGACACCTGTAGCACAACCAGGTGAAAGTAGTTAATACCATTCATCTGTACACTTAAATACAGTTACGATAGTAATAATCCCAAAGCGGAAACAATCCAGTGCCCATCTATTGCCAAATGGATGCACTACATCCATCTACACAGGAGAATACACAACAGAGTATTATTCAGTCATAAAATGGACAGCAGCGCTGTTACCCACTATATCATGGATGAAACTTGGAAATATTGTGCAAAGTCATAGAAGCCAGTCACGGCAGACGACACGCGGCCATTCTGTTTATGTGAAACTTCCAAACCAGACATCTAAAGAGACAGAAAGTGAGGGACATCTGGGGTTTGTGGAACAGAAGGAGGCCGGGGAAATAGGATTAACGATCACAGGCAGGTTCTTTTTGTGGTTATAATGATGTTCTGGAGCTGGGCGCTGGTGGCTCACACCTGTGATCCAAGCTACTCAGGAGGCTGAGATATAAGGATTGTGATTTGAAGCCAGCCCTGGCAGGAAAGTCTGTAAGACTCTCTTATCTCCAATTAATCACAGAAAAATCCAGAAGTGGAGGTGTGGCTCAAGTGGTAGAGTGCTAGTCTTGAGCAAAAAAAAAAAAGAAAGGAAAGGGGCTGGGTAGGTGGATCAGTGGTAGAGTGCTTTCCTTGCATGCATGAGGCCCTGGGTTCGATTCCTGAGCACCCCATAAACAGAAAAAGCCAGAAGTGGCACTGTGGCTCAAGTGGTAGAGACTCGCCTTGAGCTGAAGAGCTGAGGGACAGCAACTAGGCCCAGAGTTCAAGCCCCATGACCGACAAACAAAAAGCACAAAAAACTAGGGACAGTGTTCCAGGCCCTGAGTTAAGCCCGCCCAGGACTGGCACAATAAACAAACAAAAGTTCTGGAATCAGATAGTGGTGTTGATTGCAAAGCATCATAAATGTACTGATAGCTGCAGAAGTATATACTTTAAATTGCATGGCATGTGAAATATATTTTAATTTTTGCAGTGGTAATAGTTAATTTTTTTTTTACTTTGGGTTTTGAATGGATTGTTGTGAATAAGACATGAAAACAGGCCATCAGACAATAGACCCTGGCAGGAAGTCTCACAAAATTCACACTCTGAGAAAGTAGTGGATTTTTCTAATTCCAAACACCATCCTCTGTGCTAAATAGTTTTTGCATAAATAGGATTTCCTCTCCTGCCAGCTGTCTCTAGAAATACCACACTATATTCTCTGAGGACATTGATCTTCTGAGTTTTCAAACAGTATAGCAAGGAGGGAAGTTCCTTACACTGGGGAAGTCTTTGTACCAAGAGTCGAATCAATGAGGATAAAAATACATGATTAAAAGATGCATCAAGGAAAGTAAAAAGTTCTGGCACTGTAATTTGAAATTCTCCTTAGGGGAAATAAAAAGACTTTCTTCACTCTCATGGGCAAGAAAAACATTTTATTTGGGGGGAAGGATTACACATAACTTTTTTTGTTGGACTAAAGGGAATTTTTAAAAACATTCTTTGAGGGCTCTGGATCTGAATGTTGAAGAAAAACATGTTGGGTGGAGCACTTGGATACATTTTATTTATTAAATTCTGTTTTGAAATCCATTCTCTTGGTGGTGAAAAAAATATTTTGTTGTGTGTTGTGGACAGAGATCATCCAAAAACAGGGGGTGATGTTACATGAGGTACTCCTGACTAAGAGTGACGAGTGGAGAGTTTAGGAGAAAAATAAGTGGTTTTGTAAGTGCTTTTCTTTTCTTTTTTCTTTTTTGTCGGTCGTGGGGCCTGAACTCTGGGCCTGGGAGCTGTCCCTCAGCTCTTCAGCTCAAGGCTAGCGCTCTACCACTTGAGCCACAGCGCCACTTCTGGCTTTTTCTGCTTATGTGGTGCTGAGGAATCTAACCCAGGGCCTCATGCATGTAAGGCAAGCGCTCTACCATTGACCACCTTCCCAGCCCTGGTTTTCTTATTAAAAAAAAAAAAGAAAAGAAAAAAGAACTGAAGCTTAGAATGGGATTATGGAGAGCACAGGTGTAATGGGCTCCAGTGTAATGGTTCCTACCATGCAAGCTGCAAATTGGACCTGAAGTGTATACTTTAAAAGATAAATCGCATGGCATGTGAACTGTATTTCAACTTATTTATTTATTTGCCGGTCATGGGGCCTGAACTCTGGGCCTGGGCACTGTCCCTCAGCTCTTCAGCTCAAGGCTAGCGCTCTACCACTTGAGCCACAGCGCCACTTCCAGCTTTTTCTGCTTATGTGGTGCTGAGGAATCGAACCCAGGGCCTCATGCATGCAAGGCAAGCGCTCTACCACTGAGCCACCTTCTCAGCCCATATTTCAATTTTTTTAAATGGCATTAGTGTACAATACCACTTGGGGTTTTGTGTGGTAAATGGATTGTTGTAAACAAGAGATGAAATCAGGCAATAGAGCTGGTGAGGAGTTTCACAAAATTCACACCCTGAGAAAGCCCACAGGGGGCCTGGAGACCCTTCCTGTGGTTCTTGCCCCAGACACAGGCCTCAGTGACTTTCTCTCCTCTGCCCCCACTTCCCAGTTCTTCCCATAAATTGCCTCTTGGCCCCAAAGACCAGCAACTTCCTATATATGTCCTTTCCTCCTCTCAAAGAGGACATAATGCTTTGCAGTGTAGCCATATGAGGAAATAGAAATAGAATAGAATAGAATAGAAAGCCACCGAATGAAGAAAATCCTGGGAATCAAATATAATACCCAGTGGCAGTTATGGCTGACTTCACTCCCGGTCACAAATGAGACATTTCCATTTATTATCGATCAGTTTGAGTGTGTGTATGAGAAACCAGTTATAACCACCTCCTAGGATGACACTAACTAATGTTGTAGTAGGCAGAGGGATCAAGTCTGCTAATGTGAAAATCAGCGTCCTAAGTCTGAATTTCCTTCCTGTAAATTCAGAATATTATATGAGAAAGATCCTTAGCAAATGACAAATGTTTTACAAATTAAGAAACACTATTCTCTCAATCATAAGAATCTAATATTAGTTTGAGAGTGATTTCCCAGGTCAACCTTTTCTTCAAGAAATTGTTGACACCCAGCTAATAAGAAGGTATAGTATTACCCTGGAGTTTGGTGCCTGTCTTGTTATTCCAAGACACAGGAACTGTTGATTTCTCAACATCTCAAATGTGGAAAACAAACCTATTTTCCAAGATGGGCAGGATGAAATAGTTTCTAGTATTGTATGAGCCACTCCCTGTACACCAAGGAGAGATGCCCTTTACCCAGCATACAGCCCACTCCTGAAGTACTCTGTGTCCCACTGGATGGCTGTGGGAGAAGGGGAGAGGTCTGAGTGCACACAGGACCGCGTGCGGGGTGAGGAGACGGGCACGCACTCTGGTTCTGAGTGTCGCTGGCACAATGACCGCCACATTCCTCACAACTCACCCTTCTACAAATGATGCCCTTTCGTCTTCTCCTGGGCCATCTAGCGGGCGACGTGGCAACCAGTGTAAGGGTTGCGGCCTCGTTTCCTGCCTCCAGCAAGTCACCAAACACTTCAGTCTTTCTCAAGCATAATACACAGATAACTGTCTTTCCAGCTATCTCCACCCTGTTCTCTGTTGGCTTCTTGTACCTTGAAGGCTTATTTAAGTGTTTGGAATAAAAGACACCTCCAAAGCCTGTTTGATGCAGTTTCTCATTTGATCAGCTGCTGCCACGGTAAACTTCTGCCCCAACCTTAAATTTTGTTTCTTCCTTTCTTTTATTTATTTATTATTTATTTATTTATTTTAGGTCCCAGACCTGGACTCAAACTCTGTACCTTAAACTTTTGTTCATTGATGGGCACTATACCAACTGGGCCATGCCTCCAACCCTATGTTCCTTCCTTTTATATGTATTTTTTTGTTTTAGATTTTTATTGCTACAGTCATAAATTGCCAAAAACTTAGTGCCACAAAAGGATACACTTATTAGCTTGTAGTTCTCAGAAAGCTGACACAGGTGTCGGCTGGACACGAAAACTGGAGTCCTTCTGCAGGCATAATAGGAGAACTTTCCTTCTCCTTTCTCGCTTTCCTGGGCGTAGGGCCCCTCCCTCCCCCAAAGCCATCGAAACCAGGCCAAATCCTTTTCGTCCTGTCCCATCGCCTGTTCTGCCTCGGTATTTAAAAAGACCCTTGCCCTGACACTGGTTTACTCCGACAGTCTAATCTTCCTATTTTAATATGAACTGATTAGTAACCTTAATTGCATCGACAGCCTCAATTCTCTTTTGCAATGTAACATAGTCACACAAGCTGGTGATTAGGATGCGGACGTCTTTGGAGGGTTATTATTCTGTCTTTAAGATGTTCTAGCCTAAATGATCAGAAAAGTGCTTTGCTTCTCATTCCTTATTTCACAGCTAATTTTAGTAGCAAACTGTACACCCTTATCAAACTTTATATATGTTAGTTAAGATTAACTTGAAAATTATGTAAGTCTGGGTTTATAGATTTGGAAGTAAACTCGACAATATTAAATGTCTTTATATAAATACAGTCTTTATTTTAAATCACACAGGTAATATAAAGCAATCTAATAATAGGGAATAATAACAATAATTAGGGATCTTAAGAAAACAAAGCACTGCAGCATCTAATTGACTTAAATGAACCATACTCATTATGGTTCATGCCTATCAATTAGGTTTCCTATTTTTGGTCTGAGACCAACACTCCCCCCCACCCCTGCACACCTCCCTGCCACAGACCCACACACCCCTGCACACCTCCCCTCCACAGCCCTACCACACCCCTGCAAACCTCCCCCACAGCCCCACTACACCCCTGCATACCTCCACAGCCCCACCACGCCCCTGCACACCTCCCCCACAGCCCCATCACACCCCTGCACACCTCCCCTACAGCCCCATCACACACCCACAGCCACCCACACCCCTGCACACCTCCCCTCCACAGCCCTACCACACCCCTGCACACCTCCCCCCACAGCCCCATCACACCCCTGCACACCTCCCCCACAGCCCCACTACACCCCTGCACACCTCCACAGCCCCACCACACCCCTGCACACCTCCACAGCCCCACCACGCCCCTGCACACCTCCCCCCACAGCCCCATCACACCCCTGCACACCTCCCCTACAGCCCCATCACACACCCACAGCCACCCACACCCCTGCACACCTCCCCCACAGCCCCATCACACCCCTGCACACCTCCCCCACAGCCCCACCACACCCCTGCACACCCCCATCACAGCCCCACCACACCCCTGCACACCTCCCCCACAGCCCCACTACACCCCTGCACACCTCCACAGCCCCACCACGCCCCTGCACACCTCCCCCCACAGCCCCATCACACCCCTGCACACCTCCCCCACAGCCCCATCACACACCCACAGCCACCCACACCCCTGCACACCTCTCCCACAGCCCCATCACACACCCACAGCCACCACACCCCTGCACACCTCCCCCCACAGCCCCATCACACCCCTGCACACCTCCCCCCACAGCCCCACTACACCCCTGCACACCTCCACAGCCCCACCACACCCCTGCACACCTCCCCCCACAGCCCCATCACACCCCTGCACACCTCCCCCACAGCCCCACTACACCCCTGCACACCTCCACAGCCCCACCACGCCCCTGCACACCTCCCCCCACAGCCCCATCACACCCCTGCACACCTCCCCTACAGCCCCATCACACACCCACAGCCACCCACACCCCTGCACACCTCCCCCACAGCCCCATCACACCCCTGCACACCTCCCCCACAGCCCCATCACACACCCACAGCCACCCACACCCCTGCACACCTCCCCTCCACAGCCACACCACACCCCTGCGCACTTCCCCTAGGTGTGCAATGTACCCTGCTGCCTGCTGGGACTCACACCTCCGCAGGGCCACGCCCCAACCTGAACCACAGCCAAGGCCAGGAGGTCTGCTGGTCTGCTGGATGCAGTTGCCAGGAGGTGGGGGGGGGAGGGAAGGTGAGGGGGGGCCGGGGGGAGGTACGGGAGGGGCCGGGGTGGAGGTACTGGGGGGGCACAGGGGGAGGTATGGGGGGGCTCGGGAGGGAGGTACGGGGGGGTTGGGGGGGAGGCACGGAAGGGGAAGGTGAGGGGGGTCGGGGGGGGGCACGGGGGGGAGGTACGGGGGGGAGGCACCCGGAGCCCCGCTGTCACGCCTTCCCGCCTTTTATAAGAAATTAGCTCACTTTACGGTTATTACCGAGGTGACGTACACTGGGGTTATGAGGACCGACACGCCCGCCCGCGCCCGGGATCCGGGATGCAGAGCCCGGGGCCGGAAGGCCGCGCAGCAGCGGTGCCCGGCCCCGCCCCGGCCCCGCCCCTTCCCGGACAGGCCCCGCCCCGGCCCCGCCCCTTCCCGGACAGGCCCCGCCCCGGCCCCGCCCCGGCCCCGCCCCTTCCAGGACAGGCCCTGGGCCCCGGCCCCGCCCATTCCCGGACAGGCCCCGCCCCGCCCCCGGCCCCGCCCATTCCCGGCCCCGCCCCCGGCCCGGGACAGCCTCCGGCCCCGCCCCCGCCACGCCCCATCCCGGCCCCGCGTCTTACGTCAGCAGTGCGCACCGCTGCGACGCAGCCGCCAGTAGCTGCGAGACTTAGCGTGTCCCAGCCAATGAGATGTCAGGAAGGAGCCGCGGTGACCAATGGGATGCTGGGATCGCCTGGGAGGCTGCCCAATCACGAGGCCTCGCACCGGATATGGTTGCTGAGTTCGGGGACCGAGCTTGGGAAGCGCCTGCACGTGCGGCGCCCGGGAGTGGGCGGTCGGGCGGGCCGGCCGTCAGCGTCTTCCCAGCCCCTTCGCGTTTTGAGCGCC
The DNA here is from genome assembly GCF_024711535.1 of Dipodomys merriami. NCBI lineage: Eukaryota > Metazoa > Chordata > Mammalia > Rodentia > Heteromyidae > Dipodomys > Dipodomys merriami. Next base: position 657,233 of record NW_027206313.1, on the reverse strand, counting down.
GGGAGGTGGGTCCGCGTGTCCGTCCGTCCGTCCGTCCGTCAGCGGGCGCGGTGCGGCCTCGCGCGGCCCGCCGGGCGTGATCGCCAGGCGCATGGCGGGCGCGGGGAGCGCGGGTCTCCTGCCGAAGAGCTCCCGGGACTTCGGCTCGGCGGACTACTGGGAGAAGTTTTTCCAGCTGCGGGGCAAGAAGGCTTTCGAGTGGTACGGGAGCTACCTGGACCTGTGCGGGCTGCTGCACAAGTACATCCGGCCCCGGGAGAAGGTGAGGGCGCGGCGGGGCGCCCGGGGGCGCGGCGGGGCCGGGGAGACGGGGGGCGTGGTGGGGCCGATGGCGGGGCCGGGGAGACGGGGGGGGGGGGCGCCGCGGGGCCGATCGCGGGGCCGGGGAGGACCGCCCGCAGGCCGCCCTGCGCCCCTCCGGCGCTGACACCCGCGGTGGGCCGGCCTCGCCGCCCCGCCCGCCCCGTCTCGGGGTCCCGGGCGCGCCTCCAGGCGTGCGCGTGTGGAGCCGCCGATTGCTCCCGCCGCTCCCGCGCGGGCGCGGAACACGCACACTCGTGAGAGTGGGTGGCACAGGGGGCGATGTGCGGGACGCAGCCCTGCGGGAGCCAATGCGAGCCCTGAGCACCGGGCGCGCGCGGGAATACCGCCTCGGAATGGGTTTGTGCGTGCGGAGACCTGACTAGAACCAGGGGAGACCGGGAGCGTTGGTGGAGGAAGCCTCCGTGCTAAGCCGAGTGTGAGCGTGAGTGTGAGCGTGAGTGTGAGCGTGTGTGTGAGCGTGTGTGTGCACATTCCTCCAGGTCTCATAACCGGAGGTGAGTATTCGGGCACCTGGTGTGCCTTGTTTGGTCTCAGTCTTGGGACCTGAGCGTCGGTGCTCAAGGCTGGTGCTCTACCACTTGGACCACAGCTCCATTCACGGACTTTCCTGCCCCCGCTGCCTTTGAACGGTGGTCCTCAGCCTCCTGAGTAGGAGCCCGAATGGCCTGAGCCGCCAGCACCCAGCAGTCCCGCACATGTTTGTCTTCCAGGTGACCTGGGAGACCGCACTGTAAGTGGTCCCTGAGGTTTAAGCTCGGGTTTGTGCCCGAGCTTACACACTTCCCATCAAGTCATGCGTTAGCCAGAGATAGTAACATGCGAGCAGAATTTTGAAGAATAGATTAGAGATGGCTCCACAGAAAGGGAGTCAACAGTTTGTGTTTTAAGTTGGCTTCCGAAATACCATGAGGTAAAATCTGATGGGTGCAAAATTTGAACCCTCACAAGATATAGTTTGTTACCTGTGAAGCCAAAGGCACTAATGGATGGATGAAATTGGGAGTAAAACAAGATCCTAACTATAACTAATGAGTTTGGATTCTGTGATTTCGTGGTAATTTCTGAGTACTGTGTGCTCTGTTTCAGAGAAAAGGAATACGATATTGTTTCTACAGCACACAGCCTCATTCTCACATGACCTATTTTGTTGCTAAGTGTGGTTTTCACTAGTGATAAGAGTCAACTGTAAAGTTGCCTTTTTCGTGACAATATCATCTCTGTCTTCTGAAACCCGGAACAGCCAAGATCACTGTAGCTTCTTGAAATATTTGAAGCAGATTCCTTAGCTTTGATTAACTTCCTCTTATTTATGTATTTATTTATGTATTGTTGTGCCAGTACTGGGCTTGAACTCAGGGCTTGGGTGCTGTCCTGAGCTTTTTGGCTCAACTACTTTTCTTCTCTGCCTCTTGAGCCACAGCTCCACTTCCAGCTTTTTTGGTACCTAATTGGAGAGTCCCATAGTTCCCTGCCCAGGCTGGCTTTGAACGGGTGATCCTCAGAGCTCAGTTTCCTGAGGCACCGGACACCCTCCTTTTATCGGTTTTTGTGTGTGTCTGTGTGTGTTTTTCCTCTAGGTTCTGGTGATCGGGTGTGGCAACTCGGAGCTGAGTGAGCAGCTGTATGATGTGGGTTATCAGGATATAGTGAACATTGACATCAGCGAGGTCGTCATCAGACAGATGAAGGAGCGCAATGCCAGTCGAAGGCCCCGGATGAGCTTCTTGAAGATGGACATGACACAGATGGAGTTTCCCGACGCCTCATTCCAGGTGGTGTTGGACAAGGGCACCCTGGATGCTGTCCTGACAGGAGAGGAGGAGGAGACCCTGCAGCTGGTGGACAGGATGCTGGCCGAGGTGGGCCGTGTCCTGCAGGTGGGCGGTCGCTACCTCTGCATCTCCCTGGCCCAGGCTCACATCCTGAAGAAAGCAGTGGGTCACTTCTCTCGGGAGGGGTGGATGGTGCGGGTGCATCAAGTCGCCCGCGGCCGGGACCCCGCGTTGGAGGCAGAGCCTCAGTTCTCCCTGCCTGTCTTTGCGTTCATCATGACCAAGTTCAGGCCCGTCCCTGGCGCGGCCCCCCAGATCTTTGAGCTGTGTGCTCAGGAGCAGGGCCAGCCCGTGCGGCTGGACAGTGCCGAGCGGCTGGCGGCGGCCGTGCGTGAGCAGCAGCAGCATGCCTGGCTGTGTGGGCAGCTGCGCGCGGCCGGGGCCGGGCTGGGGAGGAGCGTGTCTCTGGACCTGTGCAGTGGCCACACGGGCGAGCCACGCTACACCCTCCACGTGGTGGACAGCCCCTCCGTGAAGCCAGCGCGGGACAACCATTGTGCCATTTTCATCAGTGAGTCGGGACGGCTCCCTCTCCTTCCCTGGAGGGGCTGGGGCTGGAGCTGGGCTTGATGGATGGGTATGGCTCGGTGTGTTCGTCTTTCTGATTTTCAGAGAGTGCTATCTCCAGAGCGTTAGGCCAGGGCTCCCCACGTGTGCTTAGATTGGAGGCTGCTTCCGTGGGGTGTGAGAGTGGATCTGTGTAGGGAGGAGCACAGAGGTCTGTCTGGTAGCTAATACACCACGCGGGCCTGTTGGCTACTGCGCTGTGGGGTAGGTTCTGGCCCCAGCGCTGGCCTCTGAACTGTGGGGTGTGAGCAGCCTGTGCTTCTCTGCAGATTTTAGGGAGGCGGTTCAGTGTAGCACCTGAAAAAAAAGTAAGCTCTGGAAACAAGACTGCATTGCAGTCCTGGCGAGGTTCCTTGCTGATAGTGCCGTGTCAGACAAGCTGATTTTATTGTGGGTACCTCCATTTCCTCCTCGATGAAATGGGGTTTAACTCTTCTGTAGTTGCAAGAAGTCCCTGGCGTGGTTGGGAGAATAGCTCAGATGGAAGAGTGTTTGTCTAACATGCAGGAGGGCCCCAGTTCAAGCCCTAATCTCACGGCCTGGGGGTACACACTGCTGAGTTTAAACCCTAGCCCTGCCAGAGAGGTTGTGCTTGGTATATGATATGATAAATGCTTTGTAAAAGTGCTATCAAAGAGTAAAAGATGCCTTGCTTACCTAATGAGGGTCAGGAGATAGCATGAGGACATGCTTCGGTTGTAGGAAATTCTAAACAAATGCTAGGTGCTAACAGTCGTGCGGGTGATTTGTTTCTTTGTCTGTGTGTTTTTTAGTCGGTCATGGGGCCTGAACTCTGGGCCTGAGCACTGTCCCTCAGCGCTTCAGCTCAAGGCTAGCGCTCTGCCACTTGAGCCACAGCGCCACTTCTGGCTTTTTCTGCTTATGTGGTGCTGAGGAATCGAACCCAGGGCCTCATGCATGCAAGGCAAGCGCTCTACCACTGAGCCACTTTCTCAGTCCCCGGTGATTTGTTTCTTGACAACAGGGCTGTTTTCCCAAGTATTCTGTGATCCTATCTGTCCTCGTTTGGGAGAGGATCGTGTACTGGATGTGAGCCTGAGCCGGGTGGGCTGCCTGGGTCTCGGTGCAGCCTGCCATTTCCCAGCCATATGAATTGACTTGAATCACGCAGTTTCTGTGCCTCAGTTCCCTTTCCCTTCTTCTTCTTCTTTTTTTTTTTTTGGGTCCGGTCATGGGGCCTGAACTCTGGACCTGGGCGCTGTCCCTCAGCTCTTCAGCTCGAGGCTAGCGCTCTACCACTTGAGCCACAGCGCCACTTCCGGCTTTTTTCTTTTTGCTTATGTGGTGCTGAGGAATCGAACCCAGGGCCTCAGGCATGCAAGGCAAGCGCTCTACCACTGAGCCACCTTCCCAGCCCCTTCTTTTTTTTTTAAACGAGGAGAATGCCACCTGAGTCTCGGGTGTTGTGAAGATCTATCACTTTATATTTGTAAACTGCGTGGAGTCACACCTGGTGTGGAGAAAGCATTGACAGTAATCGCCTTTGTTGCTCCCTTCCGCCATGCCTGCACTCTGACGCACCTTGGGTCCTGTCGCGTGTCCCGTGGGCTCCTTTGCGCTGAGGGTTGTGTGCTGGGGTGTCAGCAGCCCCTGTGTGGGTCACGCGGGGAGTACACTGCTGTGGGTCTGACCGCTCCGGCCAGGTCTCTCTGTGAGCACGTCCCTCCTTTTCAGTCCCCCAGGGCCGTGAGACCGAGTGGCTCTTCGGCACGGAGGAAGGCCGGAAGCAGTTGGCAGCTAGCGCGGGCTTCCGGAGGCTGATCACGGTGTCCCTCCATCGAGGTCAGCGGTACGACGGCATGGACAGCATTCAGGCGGAGCTGTCGGCCAGCGTCATGGAGCTGGTCCCAGCCAGAATGCCCTCCCAGCAGAAGGTACCGAGTGCGGCGGATAGCAGCCTTCCCTGATCTCTGCACACACCCTAGCAGCCAGGAGGGCAGAAGGAGCCTTGGAAGAACGGGAATCTGACCTTAGTTTGGTCCTTTGAGGTGTGTTAGCTTAGCATTAAACGGGCAGAAAACATTTTCTTGTGGGGTGCTGGGGTCTCACTCCTGAAATCCTAGCTACTCAGGAGGCTGAGAACTGAGGACCATTGTTTGAAGCCTGCCTGGGAAGAAGAGTCTGTGCAATGCTTATCTCCAATTAGCCAGCAAAAAGCTGAAAGTGGAGACGTGGCTGCAGTGGTAGCGCGTCGGAGGCAAGCACGAAAGCCAAGTGAGCACAGGAGGCCCTGGGTCCCGGCTCAGGACCGGCACCAAGGCAGCCAGCAGAACCCAAGACAACAACAGGACAGTCTCCTGCCCTGGAGCAGAGACACAAAGTTGAATAGTTGCTTTTGTTAAGAACCATAGCAGCATGGTTGTGCATGCATGCGTGTCTGTCTGTCTGCCTGCCTGCCTGCATAGAGATGACAAGATGGAGATGTTGTCTATCTTGCTGCCTCTAGCTCTTCAAACTGCTGATTGTTGAGACTGTTTCTCTTTGCTTGCTTTTGAAAAAGACATCTTCCGGACCCAAAAAAAAAGAAAAGAAAAAGTCATCTTCACCTGTCTTGCTCCTCTGAACTGTGATTATCTGAGGTATAAAATGAAAAGGACCCAACAGCTCAGTGCGATTTCAGAGTATTAGCATTGCTGGCTTTACAGTGGCAAAATCAGTTATACCTTCTACCTTGACATCTTGTCAGTTACTCAGTTACATGAGTAATTGACAGGCAGCTTTATTTATTTTTTGACAGATGGAAAAGCCCATGTATCTGGAGGACTACTGTAAAAGTGCAAGTCCCTTACTGGGCATGAGTGGCTCACGCCCGTAATCCTAGCTCCTCGGGAGGCTGAGATCTGAGGATCAGGGTTGGAAGCCAGCCCAGGCAGGAAGGTCTGTAAGCAAGCACCAGAATAGCTGGGAGAGGAGCTGGGACTTAAGTGGTAGAGCTGCTAGCCTTGAGCGGGAAAGCTCAGGGACAGTGCCTTGACAGTTCAAGCCCCAGGACCAGCACAAACACATACAAAAGAAATACAAACCCTGCGTTTCCAGACCATGGACAAATGTGTGCTTGATTTTTCCTGGCTGAGTTGGTATCCAAGAGCCAGACATTATGTCAGGGAGACCCAGATCCTCTGGAAGCTTCCTCTGTGATCTTCTCTGAAAGGTCAGAAATTGCTGATAATTAGGAGGTAGCCTTGATGGCATTTATGGTGGTAAATGTGTATAATTTCGGCATTTGGAAAGGAGGATCACAGGTTTGATGCCAGCCTAGGCTACATTGTAAGACCCTGTCTCAAAACATAAAGAGGAAAAGAAATAGTTGTAAAGGTGGTGGAGGAGGTAAGAAGTTTTAGAGGGAAATACATATTTCTCCTAAGGTTAACAAAAATTTGAATAAAGAAAATAACTGGGGGAACAGAAATACTTGCAGATTTAGGGGGTGTTTCCCCCTCTTCGTGGCCATTACCCGTATCCAGATTCCTCCTAAATGCCCCTTCCTGAGGCTTCCTTCTAGCTTTTATTATTATTATTTTTTCATTCTCCTGGGCATTGAGAGGTCTTTTAGTGGTTACGAATGAGTTCTTACATTTTTGGTGGGAAGAATTAATTATATTTCAATCGTAGTTCAGGAGATGTTTTTGCAGTCACAATTTGCAGAAGGTGAATTGAACTTGTAAAGACCTGGCAGACAAGAAGCGTAGTAGATGGCAGGTCTTCAGGGTCGCTCGCTCTCCACAGCCCTGGCAGGAGGTCCTCTTGTTGATACCCAGCAAGGGATGGGTGGCTTCTCGTGTTTCCTAACTGAGCTGGTGTGTCCTTGTCTCTGGCCGTGTCTCCAGGTGCCCTTTCTATCTGTGGGGGGGGACATCGGTGTCCGGACCATCCAGCACCAAGCCTGCAGCCCCCTGAGCGGCGAGTATGTCATCGAAGACGTCCAAGGGGACGACCGGCGATTCTTTCGGCGGCTGATCTTCCTCAGCAGCAGGAACGTGGTGCAGTCTGAGGCCCGGCTGCTGAAGGACGCGTCTCATAGAGGTGAGGCGTCGTAGGCCCGGCCGTGGGAGCCGCCGGGTGGGTGAGGGGAGGAGAGGCTAATGGCGTGAGGTGACACCGGTGCAGGTGGGAAGCTGGGGCCTGTGTCCCATGCCACGCGGCTGCCAGGACAGCCCGTCTTACCGCCCGGGGCCTCCGGGCGCTGGCGGCGAGCGGCAGAGGGCGGGTATTTCTTTCCTTCTGAAATGATAGGGAGCGGGCGTGGTCTGCCAGAGTGAGTGTGGTGATACTTCAGAGCCTTCAAGTCTGCACGGATGCTCGGGAGGTGACCCAGCAGCCAGGGCTTTGCTGGCCTCTGTCGCCCACCTCACCTGCTGGAGAGGGGCTTTTGAATTTTGTTTTTTGTCGATCATGGGCTTCAACTCAGGGCCTGAGCACTGTCTCTGAGTTCTTTTGCTCAAGGCTAGTGTTCTACCATTAGTGTTCTACCCAAAGGCCACTTCTGGCTTTTTCTGCTTATGTGGTGCTGAGGAATCGAACCCGGGGCCTCATGCATGCTAGGCAAGCGCTCTCCCGCTGAGCCACCCTCCCACCCATGTATTTTGTCTTAAGTCACCTAACTAATGCTGTCCCTATTTCTTTAGAACTCAGTTTTCTTATGTACCAAGAACTGGAAAGATAGGTTGTTGTAAAAGCTAAAAGATAAAAGTTTTGGTACAGTAATTGGCACAGAATAGGTTAGTAGCTGTACATCTTCTCTAGAAGTATTTAGGAGTACGCTTTTCTCCATCAGTGCATTAATCCCTCAGAAGGGTGTTACTTGGGCTTGAACTCGGGGAGTTGAGCTCTTGCTTGGCTCTTTTGCTCAAGGCTGGTACTCCATCCCATAAGCCACACTTCCACTTGTGACATTTTGCTGTTCATTTGCGGTTAAGAGTCTCATAGTCTTTGAACCTCAAATCTTAGCCTCCTAAGTAGCTAGGATTATAAGCATGAGCCACCAGTACCTGGCAAGGTGGTCTTTTTTTTTTTAAACCAGTTACTTATTTTTTATTAGTCTGAATTAGTCGTCCAAAGGCGTTTCATTTCAGCGCGCACGTTTATGTGTACAGTGATCTTGATCAGAGTTCTCTCTTCTGTCATTCTCCCTTTCCCTTCCCAAGCCAGTCTCATCAGATCTTGCTTCGCTGCCATGCAGGTACCTGAAGGATTGTGACTGTATTTGCCTGGGTGCTGACTCTAAGCTTCTTTTGCTTAAGGCTAGGGCTCTTGAGCTACAATGCTACTTCCAGCTTTTTCTGAGTAGTTTATTGGAGATAAGAGTCTCACAAATGTTCCTGCCCAGGCTGTACTCAGATCCCGGCCTCCTCATTAGCTAGGATTACAGGTGTGAACACCCAGCAAATTCTTGTCTCTTTAACAGTTGGCTTTCAAGTCCGTTCAAGCCAATACCTGCACACTGATACCTGTAACCTTTACTTCCAAGGACTAGAGTAAGAAGCATACTATTTCATTAGTGTAAATCTCTCATCCAGCCCAGAAGAAACGGAAAAAGGAAAAGAAGAAGCAGCGATCTACTACGAATGCTTCCGAAGACCTCCCTCCTGCCCCTGGGCAGTCCATCGATAAGAGTTACCTCTGCTGTGAGCACCACAAAGCCATGATCGCTGGCCTCACCCTGCTCAGGAACCCGGAGCGCCTCCTAGGTAAGCGAGATGCCACCGCCCGCCACAAGGGGCAGCCTGGGAGCCCAGAGAAGTAGCTGGGCAGTGATTGCAAACTGGCAGTCAGGAGTCTCTAGGTGTTTCAGCCTGTCATCTTGAAATGGCTGCATGTGTTGAAGCATAAGTCCTTCCTTCCTTCCTTCCTTCCTTCCTTCCTTCCTTCCTTCCATTTCCTTTTTTCCTTTCTCCCTCCCTCCCTTATTCCTCCCTCCCTTCTTTCTCTCTCCCTCCCTCCTTCCCTCCCTCCTTCTCCTTCCCTCCCTCCTTCCCTCCCTCCTCTCCCTCTCTCTGCCTCCCTCCCTCCTTCCCTTCTTCCCTCCTTTCCTCCCCCCTTTCCCCCCTCCTTCCTTCCCTTCTTCGCTTCCTTGCTTTCCAGTCTAAGGGCCTGGGCAGTGTTCCTGAGCTTTTGTGTTCAAGGTAGACACACTACCACTTGAGATACAGCTCTGTTTCTGGCTTTTTGGTGGTTAATTGGAGATCATATTATAGACCTTCTCGCCTGGACTGGCTTTGAACCTCGATCTTCAAATCTCAGCCTCTTGAGTAACTAGGATTACAGGTGTGAGCCACTGGCACCCAGCCTTTTCATTTCTTTTGAAAATTAAGATATAAAAAAATTACCAACTAGGAATGAAAAGTGTTTGGATTAAGTACTCAGTTTGATGAAATTTTACGTTTTATATATCCATGTTAACTAGATTTAAAAATTAGATGTCCGGAGCCTTTGATACTGTGGTTTTTCAGTAGTGTATTCCTTGAGCACAAGATGAAAATTGTTGAATTTTAACCTAAAAATCCTTATTATGGTCAGTGCAGAGATAGTTTTATGACTATCTGGATCCAACCTCATTAGCAAATAAGAACATGTTTCACACTTAGAAATGTTTTTGCCTGAAGTCCTCAAATACCCCTACTGAAATGCTCTATGTTATGTGCCTAAAATCTCATTTCTTAGCTTTAATCCTAGGGTCTAGCTCCTTTCAGTGATTGTCCTGTCTTGCGTCCCTTCTTCTGTGGTTGCTGAGTTTCTTTGTGATTAGGGCTAGGACCTGGGCCTTCAACGTTTTCTTGGGATGTACAAAACTGGACAGATGACCCTTATTTGGTCAGGATGTCTGAAAAGGCAGTTCCGGACTGTGGAGTCCAGAGTCAGTCAAGGGGCATCGCCCCTGCCCTACGGTATGATCACGAATAAGGGAATGGGGCTATTGTTCTCCATCTCCTGTGATGTGGGGGTCTCCAGGAAATCTTCTGATACCGTGAAGCAGAGTGCTTAGGGATCTTTAAGAGCCCATAATGCTAACTCATGAAACATCTTCAGGGTCAGTTTTCAGGTGTCAGTTGACTCTCAGCTTTCTGGTCTGAGGGAGGGAGGCCAGTGCTTTGAGCCTTGCTTGTTTGTGAGCTGCGCTGACACCCCGTCCTTCAGTCCCCCCTCGGGGGGCGCCGCACTCTGGCAGGGCATGGCAACGCCTCTCTCTCCCCACAGACAGCCCCCTGGCCTTGCTGGTGGTGGGCCTGGGTGGAGGCAGCCTCCCCCTGTTCGTCCACGACCACTTCCCAAAGTCCTGCCTGGACGCCGTGGAGATCGACCCCTCCATGTTGGAAGTGGCCACCCGGTGGTTTGGCTTCTCGCAGAGTGACCGGATGAGAGTCCACATTGCAGACGGCCTGGATTATATTACCAGCCTGGCGGGGGCAGAAGGAGGTACTGAGTGGGACGCGTGGAGGGGTGCTAGCAGACACTGGCCCGAAGGCCCCCGGAATTCCTCTCCCAGGTGTTGGCATCGTCCTTGCCGTCTGGTGATTGGTAGATGGGTCCCTATTGGTTGGCGTCTGCTTAGTGCAGTGCTGAGGACCGGAGGGAGGACTGTGGCGGCCTTCGGGTTCTGACACACCAGTGTGCCGACCCTTGACCCTTGACCCTTGACCTTGCCACTCCTCACCCTTGCAAGGGAGTGGAAGCATAGCTGGTACGCGAAAAGGGAAGAAAAATGTGGAAACAGCTGAGGTGGCTGTTGAGGCGTTTCGTGAACCTTCAGCTGAAGGTGGAGTCAGTCAGACACAGGGGTGCGCAGCGTCCGCGCAGCTCCGCGCGTCGGCTCAGGACAGTTGACAGTACCCGCAGACACAGTTTTCATTGTCCCAGAAGTGGGGGGTGGGGAGGCAGCTGCTCCGGGTGTGGAGAGGCTCTGAGTGGCTCCAGGTCCCCCCCTGCCCCTCCTTCCCCCCTCCCTTCCCCCTCCCCCTCCCTTCCCCCTCCCCCTCCCTCCCCCTCCCCCTCCCTCCCCCTCCCCTCCCCCCTCCCCCTCCCTCCCCCCTCCCCCTCTCTCCCCCTCCCCTCCCCCTTCCCCCTCCCTCTCCCCTCCCCTCCCTCCCCCCTCCCCCTCCCTCCTTCCCCCCTCCTTCCCCCTTTCCTCCCCCCTCCCCCCTCCTTCCCTCCTCCTCCCCCCTTCCCTCCCCCCTCCCCTCCCTCCCCCTCCCTCCCCCTCCCCCGCCCCGGGCGGCAGGCACAAGCCTTGGCAGCACTGCCCGCGTGGGGCCGTGCTGAGGCTGAGCCAGCCCAGTGCAGCCGTGACTTGTTGCTAGTCCTCCCGCTGCTGGAATTAAGGCTCCGTTCTGCTCTGATTGTACCCTGGACTTAGGTAAAGGCCTGTTCATTTCTTCCTAGCACTGGGAACTGCTCTGCCCCTTTCGTAGCTCTGTAGCTGGGCTCCCCGGGGAGCTCTGGCTGCCTTCCTGGTCTGCCTGCTCAGTCACCCCGAGGCTAGGCCGTCTTTCCTGAAGGCCTGCAGGGAGGCGTGGGGGCTGGGATGCACAGGTGGCAGTCTTGAGGTTTCCCTTGCCACCTGAACTTCCCTCAGACTCTTCCGGTTCCATCACTGTCAGGCCGAAGACGGCCAAACCACGCGGAGCGTCTGTCAGGTGTGTGGTAGACCGTCTTCGGTTACCCCTGGTGCCCTGCTGGCGTTGCAGGCGGCATCCAGCGCTGGGTCCTGACCGCTGTGCTGACTCCACCTTCAGATTCTGTGAGGGCCACGGCTTGCCCTTGCATGTCGGCCTGCCAAATAGTTTTTGTTTTTGTGGGATTTTTTTGTTGTTTTTGCACAGAAACCAAAATCAAGGCTAGTGTAAGGGTTCAGCGGTAGAGTGCTTGCCTACCTTGTGCAGGATCCTGGATTCAGGGTTGAGCGCCGAGACCAGGCAGGGTAATCAACATCCGATCAAGTCTACATCAGTTCTTGGCATGCCACGCCCCAGAGCGCACCCCGATGGCAGAGTCACCAGCTCAGGTTACGGCGCGCCGGAAAGCAGCCGAGTCCCTGAGGCTGCCGCCTGCGGCCGCTTGCACATCTTGAGAAGGAGCAGATCACGTTCTTTCTCATCCACTCAGTAAGATCATTTGTCTCTTGAGCCAGCTCTTGCTCCAGGAACTGGAAGAGATACTGCTGACTTCCAGTGTCACTGTGTTGACTTCTCTCCTGGAACAGGAGCTGTTTTCAGAGTTGAGGAAGTGACTCTTGGCCGGGCCAGCGCTTAAATGCCTACTCGGCTGCTTTGTCTCGATCACCAGTTCTCAGCCCCACTAGAGAGCAAGAAGAAAATTCCAGAAGAAAATTCCCATCTCTTTTTTTCATCTACTTCCCACCATCCCAGAATTTTTTCCTTGGTCAGGGATGTAATCTACATTTTCTTAAGGATGTAGACACTTTTCAAGCTGATTCTAAGATTCTGCCAGGGTTGACTCTCCCCGCGCCCTTCCCTCCCCCCCAGCCCCAGTACAGTATGTAATATTTCGCCTAGGATGGGCCCTTGGTTTGCACCCGTGGAGGGCGCGTTTGGATGTGTGGCGGTTCACCGTGGGACGGTTAACTCCAATGGCAAGGATTCCTGGGCAGGGACATCAGTGGTCTGGGCAAATCACGTCCTCCTTCTTAGCTTTTGTGGCCAGTCTTGCTTCTCTTTTCCAGCCCGGCCCGCCTATGACGTGGTAATGTTTGACGTAGACAGCAAGGACCCAGCCGTGGGGATGAGCTGCCCACCCCCGGCGTTCGTGGAGCTGTCTTTCCTGCAGAAGGTCAGAAGCCTCCTGACTCCTGAAGGTATGCTGCAGCACACGTCGGACAACTACAGAAGGAAGAGCGGGCGGGCTTAGAAACAATCTTTACTTTGATTAAAAAGAAAAAAAAAATGCAGGCAGCAGCAAGGCTCGGTGGCTCACACCTGCAGTCCTAGCTACTCAGGAGGCTGAGATCCAAAGAACCTGAGTCAGAGCCAGCCCTGGCAGGCACGTTGGTAGGACTCAGTTACCACCAGTTACCAGCGCCTGGCTGTGGTGTTCGTTTATACGTGACTGCACATCTCCACTGTCAGGGCGGGGGTGGTTTCCGGTTTGCAGGTGTGAACCTTCTCGTCTAGTCCACACCGTTGGGTGGAGTATTTGAGTCTCTTGGGTGTACACACAGCGTGGTTTGTACTGTGCACATTCGTAGACCCTGCCACACACGCACGGTGCGATACTGGCGACCACTGGAGTGCTTCATCTACTCTGAGCTGGGGAGAGAGCATGCGGAAGGCTTGCTCCTACTCTTCCTTTTCTATTTTTTTTTTTTTTTTGGGTCCGGTCGTGGGGCCTGAACTCTGGGCCTGGGCGCTGTCCCTCAGCTCTTCAGCTCAAGACTAGCGCTCTACTACTTGAGCCACAGCGCCACTTCCGGCTTTTTTCTTTTTTCTTATGTGGTGCTAAGGAATCGAACCCAGGGCCTCATGCATGCAAGGCAAGCGCTCTACCACTGAGCCACCTTCCCAGCCCCTACTCTTCTTTTTCTTGACAGTACTGAGGTTTGAACTCACATGTTGCTAGGCGGATGCTCTACCACTGAGCCACCTGTCCAGCTCTGAAGCTCTCAATCTCCAAAGTCACAGCCCTCTAGGTCTTTTTTTTGGGGGGGGGGAGGGGGGTCCAGTAGTGGGGCCTGAACTCTGGGCCTGGGCGCTGTCCCTCAGCTCTTCAGCTCAAGGCTAGCACTCTGCCACTTGAGCCACAGCACCACTTCTGGTTTTCTTTTGGGTTTATTGGAGATAAGAGTTTCACTGAGTTTCCTGCCCGGGCTGGCTTTGAACTGCGATCCTCAGAGCTCGGCCTCCTGAGTAGCTAGGATGACAGGTGTGAGCCACCGACACCCGGCTCCCTCTAGGTCTTGGACTTGGTGTCAAGTCCTGTGGTGCCCTGGGCTTAATTAGGACTTGAGTCGCTCTGGGTGGCCTTCTCGCTCACTAGCCGGTGAGCGCCCGTGCGGTGTCGGGCTAGGACGCAGCAGCCTGTGGAGCTGATCAAGTGTTATTTTCTTGGAGATGTGAATTACTATTTTTTTGTGTGTGGGGGATTTGAACTTGGGACTTGTGCCTGTTAGGCAATTGCTCTGTTTGCTTGAGCCACGTCTTTATAGTCTTTTTCACTCCGGCAGAGACAGGGTCCTACTTTTTACCCAGACTGGCCTGAATTGCACTGCTTTTATTTGTGCTTATGTTGTACCAGAGATGGCAGGCATGTACCACTGTACCCAGCCCTTCCTGTTGAGATGGAGGTCTCGCAAACGTCTTTTACCTGGGTTGGCTTTGATCTGCAGCCTTCCTGATCTCAGTCCCCTACAGAGCTGTTGGTGCCTAGCTGTTGGTTTTGGAAACTTGCTGTCCAGTCTGGCCTCAAATTGCAATTTTCCTGATCTCTGCCTCCCAGATAGTTAGGATTACAGATGTGAGCCGTCGGTGCCCAGTTAGTGACTTCTTTATCAGAACAGTTCATTGGGAAACCGAGGCATAGAGAATGGGAATGCGTTGGCCACACAGAAGAGCAAGAAGGAAGGTGGATGTGTCTTCTGAAGTCTTCTCAGCAAGCTTCCTGCCGCGGTGGCCCTGTCTGCTTAGCCATAGCATCCGTGGGCCGGCGGCCGGCCTTCCCCAACACGACCCTTGTCTCTGTCTCGTCTGCTGATCTGTGCTCCTCTACTCTTCCCACGCTGCAGGCGTCTTCATCCTCAACCTCGTGTGCCGAGACTCGGGGCTAAAGGAGTCTGTTCTGGCGGACCTCAAGGCGGTGTTCCCTCTCCTGTATGTCCGGCGAATCGAGGGAGAGGTGAACGAGATCCTGTTCTGTCAGCTGTCCCCGGAGCAGAAACTCGCCACCCCAGAGCTCCTGGACATGGCCCAGACCTTGGAGCGGACCCTGAAGAGGCCTGGGAGGGGTTGGGATGACAGCTACGTCCTGTCGGATATGCTCAAGACTGTGAAGATCGTGTGAGGGCTGTGGCCGGCGGCCGCCTCAGCCCAGCTCACCTCCAGCTCCCGGTCCACCTGCCGCTGAGGGAGCCCCGTCCCTGCACGATACTTTTAGACCTTGGCATTTTTCTTGGTTTCATACTCGGCTACATGCAGCCTGCAGCTTGTAAGGTTGCCTGAAGACCTGGGAAAATAAAAGTCCTGCCCTTCCTCACAGGGTCTCAGTATAGAGTCCGTGCGTGGGACCCAAGTGCCCCATGCCCGGCCTCGCCCTGCCCTCCTTGGTATCGTAGCTTGGCTGACTTTATTGTCCACAACGTATCCTCCTTTGCTAGGGCTCCCAGAGACCCTGTGTGCCCTAAGGAGCACATGTCCAGTGCCTGGTGCCCGGTGCCCGGTGGGGGCTGGAGACTGTGCTGGTTGCACCTCTGTTTATTGGTTTGTGTTTGCGTTAGCGCTCTCTCGGTTCTGGAGGGAAAAGCAGAGCACTCTTGTTCGGGCTGACAAATGTAGGGGAAAAAATATACATTTTATATATACATACATCATCTATGTACATTATAAATACATTATCTATATATTGTATGATATGTAAGTCCCCACAAAAGGCGCCATTTCCCATCCTTCAACACGGTTGTCACAGTTCTATTGGAAAAGGAACTATTGTCCAGAAATACAGACGTGTGCACATGCACACACGTGCACACGCACGCGCAGGTCTCCCCGAGTGGCTGTTCTCTGGTCTCCCCACCTTTCTGCAACGCCTCTGGCGGGAAGGACGCGTTCCCTCTCATCTGCGCTTCGCCTGTCTGTCCGGCGAGCCGCCTGTGCTCGTCCCTGCCCGCAGGCCGCGTGGGCACATGGCCACCGCGGACACCAGGTGGCCTTTGCACGCCAGTCCCCGCTTCCATTCACTACCGCTGGCTTTCCAGGTAGGCCCCCGAGGAAAGGCTTGGGGTGGAGATGTCAGCTGGTCGCAGGCGCCTCGTGCAGCAGGCTCACCTCGTCCAGGCTTGCCACCGCTGCCAGTGCCTCCCGACCGCAGCAGCTGCCGTAAGCCTGACCCTGTGATTGACGAGAAATGGCCGCCAGAGGCCAGCAAACCTTTCACCTCTCGGCAGAGCGTGATTGAACCAAAGGTGAAGCAGTATGATTTGGTGGATGGGAGAGAAATTTAATAAGAGATCTGTGCTTTCTGCAGGTGGAACTGTCAGAAAAATCATCCCAATCTTAGGGATTTGTCAGCTCACTGTTCAACAGCTTCCTTTAACCCAGTGGCCCAAGCCATGCTAGTTTTCTCAGTGGGGTGGGTGTTTGCCGCTGGTCCTGTTATTGCGTAGGAGAGGCCTGGCAGACCCATGTCTCTGCTTCTTGTTTATGCTTCATATACTGAGTGACAACACATGCCAGACCCTATGTAAACAACTGTAAGCTGAGCCGGGCGCCAGTGGCTTACACCTGTAATCCTAGCTACTCAGGAGGCTGAGATCTGAGGATCATGGTTCAAAGCCAGCCCGGGCAGGAAACTTCATGAGACACTTACCGCCAATAAACTCAGGAAACCAGAAGTGGCACTGTGACTCAAGTGGTAGAGTGCTCACCTTGAGCTGAAGAGCTGAGGGACAGCGCCCAGGCCCAGAGTTCAAGCCCCACGACCAACAACGACAAGAAAGTGCCAATCAAAACCCATCTTCAAGTCATATTCAACTTGGGGGCCAGAAAGCTATATCCTACCCTAGAGGATAGTTCTAGGGGAACATCAGAATGTCCCAGAGTCTGACGTACTCAGGCTTGGAGTGAGCTCACAAGGAACAAGCTACAAGTCACCAGGTGGTGGGGACGGGCACGTGCTTGCGTGGATCCACGTGCTACGCTCCGCACGCGTCCTCAGCCGCTGTAAGAGCTGGCCACAGCAGGTGGGCTTGGGTGGGGCCGCCCACCGGCCTCCCTGAGGGAGGTTGGGAGGATGGCCCAGGCCCTCACGAGGGTCTTCCCACCGGTGGGAGCAGGCTCGGAGGTGGCCGCTGCTGGCGCTGGAGGTGGCGCTGGCCGGCTCTGCATGGCGGTGGGCCAGCGGAGCTGAGTGGAGGAGGCCTTCTAGGGAAAAGGTGCTGCTGGCCGTTGTATCGGCTCCCGCAGCGTTGGGAGCTGGTGAGGTCATGCGTTTCCTCTAGTTTAGGTCTGTGGTGACCTCTTCCCACCCCCCAAGGGAACGGGGGGGTAACGAGGTCATTGGTCTGGGGTGCAGCCTGTGCACTGGGATCTAGATCTCTGGGTGATAACTGCTGTACGGCCAAAGGTGGGGACCCCTGGGGTTCGGGGGGATGAGGACAGAGCCGCTTTGCCCTGTGAGGAGACCAGCTTGGCCCGAGTCCCAAGTGAAGCAAGCCCTCTGTAGGCAGAGCCCCGCCCTCGCTGCCCACGCTGAGCCCACGCGAGCTCCTGCCAGGGTGGACCTGGGAGGTCCGTGCGCACAGAGTGACGCCCCAGTATGGCCGGCCAGGCGCGGCCACGCAGCTCAACCCCCGCCGTCCCCACCTGCCTCCCATCACCGTGTCCTGCGGCTGGGACGCAGGGTCATTGGATTTCCCTCTTCTATAGCCACCAGGCACGCTCGTCCCCCTTCTTCTAGAGGTGGTTTGTGCCAGTGTACGGAAAGGATCCGGGAGGAAAGGCACAGCTCTTTCCTGCTGTGGAGACAGTGTGACCTGTTTTGGAAGCCCAGGCACGCCAGGGGTGAGGGTAGCTAGAATGCCACCACCCGGCGACCCTGGGCTCCTCTCAGATCCCTGCCAGGACCCCAAAGGGTCCAGTTTCAATACCATTCCCCCTCCAAGTAACCCTGCTCGGATTCTGCTGGTCTCGCTCAGCTCTGGGCCAGTTCCCATGCTTCCCACTAGATGGCCCTAGAAATCACCCATAAAATTTTCCAAGGCGAAGCAAAACAAGGCCAGGGCGCTGTCTCTCCTGAAGGGCAGGCCCTGGTTCTTTGAAGGCAGATGCCGCCTGATTTTCTCCCATGTCACCCAGTGCACCTGATCTTCCCTCTGTACGAGGAGAGAGCGCTGTGTTCGCTGCGGTCTCTGAAGACAAAGGAACTGGAAGCTAGAAATAAGACATAAAAATATACTACTCATCAGGGTCCAAGTTGATATTCTCTGCAAGGTCTTGGCCAAGATGTAAACATTTTTTTAAATTGAGATATAATAGTTGTATATCTTTATGGGCTGTTTTATGGCAAGCTGATAGAAGCTTGCATCTCCTTACACATGAACCATTTTATGCACTGGGAAATTTCCTACTCTTGGAATAGAGATTGCTTTCACTGACAGAAACCGGAATGAATTCCCCGTCTGTGCTTTGTATTCCTTACTGATCTCCCTGCCTCCCTCCTCCTCGGCGTCTCCAGTCCGTAGTGAACACGATTCCATTGTGCTCTTGGATGGCATTTTAGATCACACAAATGAATGCCAATGTGCAGAACCTGTCTTTCGGTCTGCTTTTATTTTTGCTTGACACCATGGCCTCCATTTCATCCTTGCTTCTGCCAATGATAGTAGGACTTCATGGTTATGGTTGAATAATCTGACACACATGCACATGTACACATATTTATCCACTGATAGACATCTGATTCCATATTCTAACTATTGCCAATAGCATTGTAATCAACAAGACAGTAAGTGTCCTTTTGGTGATCAGTTTTTTGAGTTCTTTATGAATTCTGGGTAATCTTTATTAAGAAACCACTTCTTAATATTTTCTTAATGTTTTCTCCATTCTGTGGGTTGTCTCCTCCCAGTGTTGGTCATTTTTTTTTTTCTTGTTAGGAAAACAAGGTTAGTAGGATCCCATTTATTTATTTATTTGTGGGGAGGGTATTCTGTCTAAAAAAATCACCTATAGTGTCTTGAAGTATTTCTGTTTCAGGTTTTACATTTAGGTCTTCGTTCATTTTGAGTTGCTACTTGTGTATAATGTGGGAAAGGGATCTAGTGTACTCCTTTAGGGTTGTCTTTGCCAACTCTTTATTGAAGAGACTGTGCCTTCTTTCTATTCTTGATGCCTTTGCCAAAAGTCAGCTGGCCGGAGCTGGGGGCTGTGTCTGTGATAGCTATGTTAGCCTGCATAGTCCTTAGGTTCAGTCCCTAGTACTACGAAAACAAAATAATCTGTTAGTTATATGTGTGTGGGTTCTTTATTCTGTTCCGTTGGTCTATATGTTGGTATGATGAAGTTTCAGTTCTTATAATAACTGACGTAGGCTGTTTTAGAGTCAGGTGTTGTGATGTTTCTAACTTTTGTCTTGCTCAGGTTTGCTTTGGTCATTCTGGGTCTTTTGTGCTTCCATATAGAGATTTTTGAAATTTCTGTTTCTGTGAACAAAGTCTTTGTTATTTTGCTGAGAATTTCATTAAGTCATAGAATGCTTTGAGTAGTTTTATCATTTTAACAACATTAAATCAATTCATGAACATAGATTTTTTCATTATTTTGTATCCTTTATAATTTTTCTTCAGTGATTTGTAATTTTCATTATAGAGTTCTTTCACTTTCTTGCCTAAATTTATTCTGAAATATTTTGTTTCGATGGCTGTTGTGAATGAGGTTTCTCTTTTTTCTTTCTTTCTTTTTTTTTTTTTTTTTCAGTAGTGGGACTTGAACTCTGGGTCTGGGCGCTGTCCCTCAGCTCTTCAGCTCAAGGTGAGCGCTCTACCACTTGAGCCACAGTGCCACCTTCTGTTTTCTAGTGCTTTATTGGAGATAAGAGTCTCACAGACTTTTCTGCCTGGGCTGGCTTTGAACCAGGATCCTCAGATCTCAGCCTCCTGAGTAGCTAGGATGACAGGTGTGAGCCACTGGTGCCCAGTATTGTCTTGTATCTTAAGTTGTTTCAACTAGGAAAGAAAAATCTGGTCCCTATGAGTCCATCTTCCTTGGAAATAGAAATCACATCATGTAATAGAATTCAGATAAGACTTTCATCTTATGAAGAATTTTTAGCCATCTTTTTCCCTATTTGAGAAAAACTATGGCTTCAAAAGGATAAACTTACGGTTTTAATAATACACACACACACACACACACACACACACACACACATACTCACACACACACACATATATTTCCCCCCTGAAATCTGAGTTCTTCACACTGTACAAGGCTCGTAGCATCATCGAAAGCATTCAAGGCTAACCACAAAGAGCTATCTGATGCTGATGCTAGTTGAGTTGCTCGCCAGTCCAGGAAACACCAGGAAGTTTTGCCCTTGCTCTACCCCAGGGCCATCTTTTAGGGGGCACCTGGCTTCTCTTCTTTCAACATACCCTATAATTTCATCCTGGTTTTCTATTTCCTTTGAATAGATAGCATTATCCAAGAAGTATTTTTTCCCTTTAAAAATGACTTTCCTCCCCAAGGGCTTAGCCTCTGGCGTGCTACCAGGATTCCCACGGCTGTGTGGGGAGCGGGGCTCCGAGTAGGTGCCAGGCTGCCCACTCCCTTCCCTGCCTCCTCTCAAGCGTCCGTGGCTGAGTCCACATTTCTGCCGTCCCTGGGTCCCAGTGAAATCCCCAGGCATCCATGATGCAGGTTTTGGGCCCTCACTCGCTCACACAAGACCTCTGACTTTGTTCTTTCTCTCACCCTTTTACCAAGAGTTTTGAATTTGTAGGAATTCACAGGGGAGCAAACTTCTCAGTACACTGAACTTCGAGGCGAAAAGAGGCATGGACTACAGCGATGGATGGAAGGTGGTCATTTTTTTGTTCCTTCAAGTCAGAAACCGAAGTCTGAGCTTCTGATTGTTACTAGGTTTCGTCTGTAAATGTCACCTGTTGGCTAAAAAGCCTTGAGATGAATAAAATGACCCTTCTCCCCGTAGAAGATCCTGTGGATGAACGGCCGGCCCCCGCTGACCTGATGACGCAATGATTAAAGTCCCCTTTCCAGTACTCTCAGGAGCACTTTTCCTCTCAGGGGAGAGGGAGAGGCCAGGACAGAAAGTTCTGCCCGCCCCACCCCGCGCGCCCACCGGTCCATCTGTGCCCCTCCCAACAGCCACACCCTCAGGCGGGCGGTTCCAGAGCCGGTTGCAGAATCTCGCCCTGGAGCCTGTCCAGCTCTGCCCAACTGATGACTCCAAGCTGAGCCACATACCTGCCCAGCGCCGTGACTCACAGAGACGGTCTTCTGTTTCCTGGTGGGTAGAATTCAGGGCCTTTAGCCCTGAGTCAGGTCAAAGAGCATCGTGTTAATGGGGTTAGATTTGGAGAGCTACTGATCATTCAGACAGGCCCCCTGATCACTCCCAGAGTACCCAAAGGTTCTCTCCCCTTTCACGTTCTATTCCCACCCTCCACCACATCTTGAAGAATCTATCACTGTTAGAATTGAGTTCTATCATTAGACAGTCCATCCCATGATGGATGCATGCAGCATGATCTCAACACTTTGTAATTTGTATTTGCTATCAAAATTCCTACTTAAAAGCACATGCTTAGTTCTAGCTACCTGTTTAAGACATTTCATCTTTATAACAGTTCTAGAGATGCTGGGAACGTTTAAGGGAATTATAAAATACTCTAGAAGCTAACTAAGGCGAACCACCTAATTAACTTTTGTCCAAGTGTTCTTCTCTCTGCCCCATTTTTTTTCTGAATAGGATCTTTATGACTCAAATAACACTTACTTTAGCTCTTAGCAGAAGCACATCTAGCCAGATACTATTTCTGATGTTAGGAAAACCTTGTTTGGGAGGCAGGATTGATCAGTAACAATCTTGACCTCTCTGCCTGTTTTCCTGTCTGTGAAGTACGTATAGCCACTTTGCAGGGACGCTGCTTTGTGAGTGTAGGGGATTTGGTGTATAAAAGCGGCAGCTACACTAAAGACGTTGGAGCCACTGTTACTAGTCATACAGTTCCCGTTATTTAAACGTGCATTCTCATTCTGGCTGAAGTGTCTCCACGAAGCAGACCACATTTCAGAGTTCTTGAATCTGCCTCTTCAGCACTTACAACTGCTGTATCTAAATGGATTGCCACTGGCTGCTGGTAAAACTGTCTTCCTTGCTGACTGTGTAGCACAGTGTAAGACTGGCAAGTCATGGCTTCTGTAGATGTGTGCGAATCTGGACCTGCTGAAGTCAGCATTTGGAAGTAGGTAACATTTGCCTTTGTGACCTTGCTGGTTCAGTTGAGGGTCCCTTGATTCTCCCTCATGGCTCCGTATGCCCTCCGAACAACTCAGGTAACTTATCAAGAAGAGAAATTGATGTCAGCTCAAGTGGCCACATCTTGTCATCTTCTTGCTTGTGACTCTGTAGAGACCTGCTGGAGAGAGTGGCCTTCATAACCAAGCCGCCACAGATTAGTCCATAAAGACACTCCTTTATCCAAAACAGCCCTACCACACACCTCATTACCTCCCTCCAACCTTACCTGCAGATATCACTGACCTATGACCTTGGGGATTACATTTCAGAGCATATAAATTTTGTGGAACAAACAAATCATGAACTATGAACACATAGGACAAAAGGATCCACGCGTGTTTGGTAGAGACGAGACTAGCTTCCAGAAAAGGTGTTAGTTGCATGAGCTGTAGGCTGAGAAGTTTGCTGAGCGAGGGATGAACATTTTAGACAGAGGACTTGACTGGGTAAGGCCTGAGAACAAGAAAGAGCTGGAGGGTTCCAGAAACTTGGGATGGTTGGGTGTTACCGTAGCAGTTAGGTGTGTGTCAGGAAGGTTGACAAGCATGAGTTCTGCTGGGTTCCAGCCATACTAAGGTATTATTAGGTTTGACTCTTAGCAAAGGCAGAGACGTCTGTGAAGTGGAGACACCGTGGATTTGTGTCTTAGAGAGAGGAGCCCAGCTGTGGAGAATGCATTGGACATCAGCGCAGAGAGCCCTAGAGAGCTAGTTGCTGACTAGGAGAGGAATGAGCGGACCACAGAAGGAGCTGGAGCTGGGGGTGGAGAAGAGGGTATGCATTATGCATTTGTTAAGGAACCAACGAGACTGGGTGGCTGAGCACAGAGGAAGACCTGGGTCTCCAGTCCTGGTCCTCAGATGAGTGGTACGGGATTCCGGAGAGGCGGGCGTCCTCCTCCTGGTTCTGACACCACGCGCTGTCTGTGCTGGACAAGCCCCATGACCTTTCCAAGACTCCTGTCTCCTCACGTCCACAATAGCCTCGTGACCAGCAGGTGCAATGGTGCGTAGAAGGCCGGCCATCCATCCAGGATGGCGAACAAGAAAAATGGTCCAAGAAAAGCACTCCCTTGAATGCTAAGGATGTCTATTTTACTTTCCACAGGTCAGTGGTTCTTTAACAGAGCTTAGGGAGGAGGTATGTGGGTATGGATGGTCAACTTGGCTTGTGTGTGTACTACAAATCTGCCTGGTTAGCTGCTGGGTGCTGGGAGGGTGATAAGGGCAGGGTCAGGCAGGGGACACGGTTTCTTTCCGTGTGTTCCTTTTAGATGGCTTACTTTTTACAGTTATCATAAAGGTGATGCACAGAGGGGTGACCGTTTCAGAAGTCGGATAATGAGGCCATTTCTTTTTCTTTTTTTGTCAGTCGTTGATCTCTGGGCCTGGGCGCTGTCCCCGAGCTCATCAGATGAAGGCTAGTGCTCTACCACTTGAGCCATAGCGCCACTTCCAGTTTTCTGGTGTTCATTGGAGGTAAGAGTCTCACAGACTTTCCTGCATGGGCTGGCTTCAAGCTTTGATCCTCAGATCTCAGCCTCCTGAGGATCTAACATTACAGGTGTGAACCACCAGTGCCTAGGTGGTGGTTTACTCTTTCAACCATTATTGCAATGTTGGACCTCTGGTACTGGTCTCCTTGAACAGGCTACGCCCCATCACGCCATCTAGCTGCTATACTCAAAAAGAAATCTCAGGGAGCCTCAACCAAGACAGGAAATAGGGAAGAGACAGGATGGCCAGCCAGTCCAGGGCAGGCACTTGCCTTTCCCATGGTCTTGTTGAAGCAGGAGAGGCAGGGCTGCAGGGGCCGGGCTGCTGATTTCTGCAGTGCACCCACACCTCTGTCGGATTCATTCTCAGCCGTCTGTGCTCCTGGCTGGGGGGTAGGGGTGGCTTGGAAGGCTGATGGGGAAGGCCCCATGGAGGAGGCCCAGACCGAGCAGTATTCCCAGGGCCTTCTTGAACGCCTTGATTCCCAGCAGCTCTGGCTGCGTCTGTGTTTGTCAGCGCAGGGCCTGTTGGCCACAGAGGGTGAGTCACAGGGGGTCAGGTGACCGCAGCTCCGCAACTGGCTGACTGTCCTGCCTCCACGCAGGCCCAGCCCCCGGCCCGCTGCGCTGGCTTCTTGACAGACAGAGCTGCGGTTGTCTGCGAGGACTAGAAACTGGGAACAGGTCGTACATCCCAGCAACACAGGAGGCCCATCCACCCTCGGCCACCGAGGAGCACTGAAGAGGGAGTCTACTCACAAAGGTGTGGGCCTGGCTCTGGGAAACCATGAGGGCGGCCGCAGGGTCTCAGGGAAAGCAAGTTGGGCAGTCGTGACTTGGCCCAAGAAGCGAGGGAGAGACCTTTCCATCGGCCAAACCCAACTGCACCCCCAGTGTGCAGACCCTGTCTGCACCCCTGCTCAGGTCTGGCCCCGGGGAAGAGGAGGGGAGATGGCTTTCGGGGACACACAGGGAATGTCCGCCGCACGTCTCTCGCCAGGCACGGCAGTCAGCACTTGTAACTCAGTTGGTTCACCTGCAACTCGGGGAAACTGGCCTCCCCTGCTACTACTAGGCTGGGCCTGGTAGCCTATGTCTGTAATCACAGCCTCTGGGAAGCAGAGATGCGGAGGACTGTGGTTCAAGGTCAGCCCCAGCACATGTTAGTAAGACCCCCCACTCCTGCCCGCTCCGTGCCAACACACAGGCGGTGGTTCACATCGGTGATGAGAACTATGTGGGGGAGGGGGAGGGGGGCCAGGTAGGAGGCTCACAGTCCTGGCCCCCCCGCAACAAAAATGTGAGACCCCAAATGAAGGATGGCCTAAAGCAAAACAGGCTGGAGGTGTTACTCAGCGGAGAGAACTCCAGCCTAGAAAGCCTGGAGTTCAAAACCCTGTACCCAAAGAAGAGACACAGGCTAGGAAATAGCCATTTTACTCTGGCTTCCAGAAAGTGACACAGCCACAACTGCAAAGTGAAACAATGGATCTTCATCCAGAAACAGTGTTTAGAAAAGGCGCTGACGTTTTTGGGTGGTATTGGACATTGAACTTGTTGAACTTGGGATCTAGTGCTTTCTGACTGGCGCTGCCACTTGAGCCGCGCCACCAACCTTATTTCTTTGTGTGCCATTAGGGTGGCCTTGAGCTCAAGGTTTAGGCACTGTTCCTTGGGTTTTCCCCTCGCAGCTGGTGCTCTACCACTTGAGCCACAGCTCTACTCCTAGCTTTTGGTGGTTAACTGGAGATAGGAGTCTCATGGGCTTTCCTGCCTTGGCTGACTTTGAACCAACATCCTCAGATCTCAGGCTCTTGGGTCGTTAGGATTACAGTGTGAGCCACTGGTGCCTGGCTTGCTTTGGTTATATTTGAGATATTTGCTGGAAGTGGTGCTGTGGCTCAGGTGGTAGAGCACTCACCTTGAACTGAAGAGCACAGGGATAGCGCCCAGGCCCAGAGTTCAAGCCCCACGACCACCACCAACAACAACAACAAAATGTTCTAGATAGGATCTTGCTTTGTACAGGGGCTAGCCTGGGCCACAGTGTTCTTATTCATGCTGGGATAACAGGTATGCATCCTCAGACCAAGTTCAGGGTTGCTATCGATACTTGGGAAGTTTTTTCTTTTTTCTTTTTTTTTTGGGGGGGGGTCCAGTCGTGGGGCCTGAACTCTGGGCCTGGGCGCTGTCCCTCAGCTCTTCAGCTCAAGGCTAGCGCTCTACCACCTGAGCCACAGCGCCACTTCTGGCTTTTTTTTTGCTTATGTGGTACTGAGGAATCGAACCCAGGGCCTCAGGCATGCAAGGCAAGCGCTCTACCACTGAGCCACCTTCCCAGCCCTACTTGGGAACTTTTCTCACTGGTCTGGTCTTGAACTGCTACCCCCGAAGTCTAGGATTACAGGCTCGAGCCTTATGTCCAGTGCTGGACATGGTGTTCTGAAATGCTGGTTCAATGAAGCAGTAAAACCATGCAGTATCTGTGCTATCTTACTCAATGAGAAAACAGAATGTGTGCCGCAGAGTCTACTTGTGGCAGCTCCTGTGGGAATGCTGTGTGAAATACCGCCGAGTTAGCCCAGGAGAAGCCAGGGAGCTCAGCTTCTGCGCATCAGTGATTTACATGAAATTAGTGCGTGTGCACTCTGCAGTCTTTGAAGAGAAGATTTCCCGGCAGAAGGTGCCTGCTGGGTAGAGGATGCCGTTTGCAGAGCTGTGGCGAGCTGGCCCGCGGCTGCCTCCTCCATTTCTGAAGCTTTGGAGAGAGAGAGCAAGTAAGGGTGAGGGATGACACGATTGCAAAGTTAGAATCACATGGAGGACGTGGGGCAGTCATGATTCCCACACCTCACAGAGTAACGCGCGGCACTGGAATCTCACACCTGTGATTCTGGCTATTCAGGAGGCTGAGATCTGAGGACTGTAGTTCAAAGCCAGCCTGGGCAGGAACATCCATGAAATACATAGCTCTGATTAACCACCAAAAAAAAAAAAATTAACAAGTGGAGCTGTGTGCGGCTCAAGTGGTCGAGCACTAGCTTTGGACGAAAATCTCAGGGACAGTGCACAGGCCTTCAGTGCCCTCAGCTCAAGCCCCAAGCCTGGCACACACACATACACTCACACACACGCACATGCACGCACACACACACGCATGCACATGTGCACACACACACAGAAAAACGAGAACCGAGGGGCTGGGTCGGGCTGTCAGGAGGGGAGAATGATGAAGGGGTTGACGAGGACACTGTTTTCGTGACCGCTTTGTTGAGTCGCAGCCCTTTTGTACTACTTAAGGATAACACAAATATTTTGTTAAAAATCAACAATATTGGGGGTTGGGGGGAAGGAAAAGTAGGAGCAAATTGAGGGAAGGGGTAGCAAGTTTGATAAGAAACGTACTCACGGTGTAAGTGTAACCCCTTGGTACACCACCTTAACAATGAAACAAAAATTCAGAATGCCATGTAATGCCCCGGGGACTTTGCACGGGAAGTGTCAAGGAACCAGAACACAGCAGTGCCTCTCAGGGCAAACGTCACTGGCCATGGCAGCCTGGGAAGTCGAGGAACGTTACTGTACACTCAGGCTTGCTGGGCCCAACCCAGGGAACCAAGTGTCAGAGCCGTGCAAGAATTCTTGGTCATGGAGCTGCATCAGTGGTTGGAGGAGCTTGTGAAACTGCTGGCAATGCAGGAACAACACAACCCCAATCCACCATCTCCACATAGAAGAGAGAGACAGAAAGAGAGAGAGAGAGAGAGAGAGAGAGAGAGAGAGAGAACGAGAGAGCGAATGGCTGGCCCATTCAGGAAAAGCTGTCAGCAAACCCTGGTCTCTTCTTTGCAAAGACTAAAGATACAAGTGTGCGATTCCAGAACTACCTCTGTCATGGTGGTCAAAGGCTGCTGCGGAGGGCTCGTCTGTGCATTGGTGGGCCCTGTCTGTTGAATTTTTCCTGCATCTGGAAGTTTCGTTTTGTGTTTGAGCAGCGCACACAGGAGCCACTGTGTGATGAAGCAGTTTATGAACTCAAGGCGTCTTGGTCTTCTCATCTTGTCACACCGTCTGAACCACTCTGAGCTGCAGCGAATGGCATGTAGCAATTCAATGCGGGCAGCTGTCACTGTCACCGGCTTCTCACACAGTGCCCTACACCTCCCGCCCCCAAATGACCCTGACATATCACACCAACACCCTTCATTTTCTCCTCCGCTCAGATGCGGTCCTGCTCCTAGGTTTACCCTAGCTATTTCATATCGATGCAATCGTACAGTATTGACTATTTTAATCCAGGTTTTTCACTTTACATACTGTTTTTTTTTAAACATCCATCCATGTTGTGACAGGCGTTGGTGCTTCAGCCCTTTCTACGGCTAAGTAATTTTTTAGGGTGTGGATAGGCCACATTTTCCCCACTTACATGTTGATGGAAATTGGGTTGGTTCTATGTTTTGACCATTGTAAACCATGCTGCTATGAACACTGGTATACAAGATTGTTTTCCCTCTGCCAGTTCCAGGGCCTGAAGTGAGGGCCTTCCATTTTCACTTGGCTTTCTTGCTCACATCTTGTGTTTTGATCATGTAAGCCATGGCATTTGGCTGGTTAATTGGAGATGCGAGACTTACGGACTTTCTTCCTAGGTTGGCTTTGAGCGGTGATCTGGATATCAACATCCTTAGTAAACAGAATTACAAAAATGAGCCACCAGTGCGTGGCTTACATTTTTTTTTTTTGGCCAGTCCTGGGTTGAACTCAGGGCCTGGGCACTGTCCCTGAGCTTCTTTTGCTCAAGGCTAGCGCTCTACCACTTGAGCCACAGCGCCACTTTCAGCTTTCTCCTCTTTATGTGGTACCAAGGAATCGAACCCAGGGCTTCATGCATGCTAGGCAAGCACTCTACCACTAAGCCACACTCCCAGCCCCTTATAATTTCTTTTTACAGCTGTTTTCCAGGTATACACCTAGGTGTGGATTTGCTGGGTCATAGGGTAATTGTTTTATCTTGCTGAGGAATTACCAAACTGTCTTTCATATATTTGAAATAGCTCAGGGTGTTGGGGTATCACAGAAGAATAAAGACACCAACTTGCTGGGTGCTGGTGGCTTACACCTGTACTCCTAGCTATTCAGACTCTGAGGATCGCAGTTCAAAGACAACCTGGGCAGGAAAGTCCATGAGACTCTTTATTTCTAATTAACCACCAGATAATCAGAAGTAGGGCTGTGGCTTGGAATGGTAGAGCACTAGCCTTGAGCAAAAGAGCTCAGTGATAACGCCCAGGCCCTGAGTTCAAGCCACAGGACCACCACCACCACCACTAATAATAATAATAGTAATAATAATAATAAGACACTAACTCAAAAGGAACTCAACACAGCAGGGTTTACTTCTGCAAAAGGATACAAAAAGTCCAGCCAGCAAGCACGCAACTGGCAGGGGGCTCCTTTTTATCCTTAACCTCGCAGGCCCCGCCCCTTTCCTCCCATTGGCTGACCCAGGCTCAAGCTTGCAGAAGGCTTAATAAATAGGATGTTATTAAAACTCAAGGAGCAGGCTGGAAAGGTGGCTTAGTTGGTAGCGCGCTTGCCTTGAGCTGAAGAGCTGAGGGACAGCGCCCAGGCCCAGAGTTCAGGCCCCACGACCGGAAAACACACACCCGCACACCCGCAAGGAGCTTCTAATAGTTTGTCTTAATTAAAGTGCTCAGGAAGAGGAGGTATGTAAAATGTAATTAACAAGGGCCAAGCCACCTGGCCAAAGCAGGAACCTTCCAGAAAAATAATTCTTTCAATGTGTTCAGAAAAGAAGCAAGCTACTTTGACAGACGTTTTCTCACACACATTGGCAGCATATTTCTCTGTCAGTGGTGTCTGAGGGTTTCAGTATCTCCATGGTTCCGAACATTTATTTCCAAACCAGTCTCCCTCCCCTCTGTTCCTTCCCTTCCCTTCCCTCTGCCCCTCCCCTCCTCCCCTCCCCTCCCCTCCCCTCCCCTCCCCTCCCCTCCCCTCCCCTCCCCTCCCCTCCCCTCCCCTCCCCTCCCCTTCCCTTCCCTTCCCTTCCCTTCCCTTCCCTCTGTCCCTTCCCTTCCCTTCCCTTCTGTATGGTTTGGAGCGCATTTCCCTGAAGACTGCACAACTTGAGTATCTTTTCATTCTTGTTGCATTTTAATTCAAGAGAAAATCTGTAAATTGATGTATTTTCTCCCTTGAGTGGGGTTCTAGCAAGACAGCGCAGCAAAATTTCACCGTCTCCGCTAACCACGGGGAACAGGGTGCCGTTTTCAAACAGGTGAAGAGGTCAGATGAAGGGGTCTCCAGCGGCAGTCTTTTTTGTTCTTGCAGTTGGTCATGGGGCCTGACCTCTGGGCCTGGGCCCTGGCCCTCTGCTCAAGGCGAGCGCTCTACCACTTGAGCCACAGCACCACTTCCAATTTTCTGGTGGTTCATTGGAGATAGGAGTCTCATGAACTTTTCCTGCCCAGGCTGGCTTTGAACCTCCCTCCTCAGATCTCAGCCTCCTGAGTAGCTAGGATGACAGGTGTGAGCCACTGGCGCCCGACCAGAGGTAGTCTTTATTAAGATGGGGCCATTCATTTCACATTTACTTTTGCTTTGAAAATGTACCATTCTAGAAAAGCAAATGGGATAACTGACACCTCCCTCATTCACCTCCTGGGCTTGAGTGTATCTCAGCGACTTACCTGAAACCCAAGGGTTTTGGCTTGCTTTTGTTGCGGAGTGACCTCTGACAAGGCTTCCAACTTGCCTTCCACGCGCTTCACGTGCTTCTCATGCTCAGCTCAGGTGCGGGTGATGCTGATGAACCCCTCAGAAAGGAACCTCGCAAGAACTAACTGGGGAGTTCTTTGGAAGGGAGCCATCCATCTCCCCGTGTCTGCCTTGGTTTGGTCCCCCTTCAACCGGGCCAGGACCTCCATGATGGCAGCGTCCCAAGGTGAATGCACACCAATAGGCCTCCCATTAGAAAAAAGATAAAACGGAACATCCTTAGAAGAGTAGCACATCTCGTGGGCTTTTTTGGCTACAAAAATAGATGTGGAAAATGATATGAGAATAGAAACCATATTGGGTGCTATTAGAAATAAGATTAGAAAATTAACTGGAAAAAAATAAGTAGGTTAGCTCTTTAGAATCAAGTTTGATATTCAGAAAGTAAATAATACCTCCCTTCGGTGTCAGCTGACCCGAGTGATGTATTATTGTAAGGTCAGATCTCTAATCAGGTCCTGATTAGATTTTTCTTGCTCGTTGTATTTGTGTTTACTGTTAGAACTCAAATTTCCTTTCTAATGCTTAATCCTTCCTCTGCAAATTTGGAATATTCTGAAATGTCTTCAACTAGGAGCTGAGACCAAACCTTCATACAATTAAAAAAAAATGAAACCTTGTTTTCAAGAAATCATACTTTCTCAAGAACAAAAACAAAAAAACCCAAAAAACAGTGGAGCTGTAGCTCAAGTGGTAGAGTGCTCGCTTTGAGCTGAAGAGCTGAGGGACAGCGCCCAGGCCCAGAGTTCAAGCCCCACGACTGACAAAAACAAAAACAAACAAACAAAAAGAAATCATACTGTCTGCCTCTGCCAATCACAGCGAGTGTTCCTTCAGGCAATGAAGTTACTAGGCTCTCTGGATGTCCCCAGTAAGAGGGATGCACACGTGGAAGAAAATGGTTAGAATCCTCATTTTCCTGCAGGTGAAAGTGCTTCTAAAAGGATTTTCTTGGCAGGGGGAGATCATGGCAGAGTTCTCACTGTTATGCAGGGCCTAAAAACTGCTTTCTTCATCTTCTGCTTTCTATGAACGATGTATAAGATTGAACATTTGGCCATAAAAAGAAACGCGATTTCAAGCTGTCACTGGCTGGAGGTGTTGTAGAGCATTCATAATCGTTGATGAGTGGATTGTGAGATTTTTCCGGGTGTGGAATGATGGCTGGACTGGACATGTCTTCATTCCCCGTTGTCCGGACTGCCTGCCCGCTTGAGTCCTAAGGGCCTCCCACCACTCCTGTGTGAGTTCCGGGCTGGTAGAGGTTCTGAGCAGTTTGTGCTAAGTTGTTGCAAACTTGTACTGAACATTTTTAGTTACTCTTTTAATTTGTTTTGTGCCCTATAACAGAGTAACACAACCCGGATAACATGCAAATAGTAGGGATTTATGGTTCCCAGTTCTGGAGGATGGGAAGGCCAATATCAAGGTCAAAGTCCTTCTCGTATCGTCCTATGACAGAAGCTCCTTTGGTAGCGATGAGCGCCCTCCCGTCATAACTTTGCTATCCATTCACTGGAGGTATCCAACACCTGACCCCTGGGAGACACCTTCAGACAATGGCAGCTATGACAGAAGGACTGGAACAGATGAGGGATTATGTGGTGAGGAAGAGGAGCTGTGGGGCTCACGTGGTAGAGCACTAGTTTTGAGCAGAAAAAGCTGAAAGGACAGCTCTCAGGCCCTGAGTTCAAGCCCCACTCACTACCAGCACAAAATAAATAGGTAAATAAAAACAGAGGAGAAAAATAACTTGCCATAAATGAAAACAACTTGGTAACTTAGAACTATAGGACTCAAATAGCTACACTTAGCTATACATAGTCACATGTGGTTGGAGGCGTGGCTCAGGCGATAGAGTGCAGCCAATGAGCTTAAGTGATAGAGACTGAGCTTGAGTCCCAATCTCAGACCAAAGTGAATTATATGTATATATGTGTGTGTGTGTGTGTATCATATATGTCTATACTATAATATATAGTATATATACACATATACAGTGGGATCTAATTGCTCTCTGAGCATTGTAGTCAATAGAAATGTTCTCTATAGCAAGATTTCCAGAGAGATACAAGGTGTCCTTGTTTTGTATTTTCCTAATTTTGACAACCCTCTTTCCTGGAGACGGCCTGACTACCCAGCGTCCCTGGCGGATGGATGTGGTCACAGGACTGCTTCCATCCGTGGAATGTGCGTGAAGAGGCCTGTGCCGACCTTCCATGGGCACTCTTGCTTCTACTGCGCCTCGTTTGGTGAGCTTGTTGGGTAGAACTTTCAAGGTGGCGGAGGAAGCTGCCTGTTGCAGTGAGCAATGCATCTGGTAGACGTAACTGCATGGAAGATCCATTCAAGCAGTCTCACCTTCCTGTACAGTTGATAGGTTAGCAAAAACTATAATCAATTTCTATTGCTTTAAAGCTATTGTGCAATTGGGGATCTATACATTTGTTATGTAAATAGCCTATCTAATTAACATGCAGCAAGTGAGATCAGTTTTGTTGTTGTTGTTTTTTGGTTTTTTTAGACAGGGTCTTTTTTTTTTTGTCAGTTGTGGGGCTTGAACTCTGGGCATGGGCGCTGTCCCTCAGGTCTTCAGCTCAAGGCTAGTGCTCTACTTCTTGAGCCACAGTGCCACGTCTGGTTTTCTGAGTGGTTTATTGGAGATGAAAGTCTCACAAACTTTCCTGCTCAGGCGGGCTTTGAACCACGATTCCCAGATCTCAGCCTCCTGAGTAGTTAGGATTACAGGCATGAGCCACCGGGGTTCGGCTGTTGAGATAGGGTCTTTCTTTGTGGCACAGATTGACCTTGAACTGACTACGTAGCTTGGGTTGGCTGTAGACTCTCAATCTTCTGGCCTCCAGTTCCAGAGTACTGGAGTTCCAAGTGCAGACCATGATGCTCAGCTCAAGTGAAACCATTTTATCTTACCTAAATTAATAGAGCCAAGAAAAGGAAACATTATCAACAGACAGCTTGGTAAGTTGGGAAATATTCCTAACTTCCAAAAGCAATATTCCTATGGCTTCTCTTTGGTATGGTGGCGCTGGAGTTTGAACTCAGGCCTTGTGTTTACTAGGTAAATGCGTTGTCATTTCAGACATGCCCTTAGCCCTTTTTGCTTTTAGGTTACTTATTTATTTAGTGGTTTGTTTTTGTTTTTGTTTTTGGTCTTGGGGCTTGACCTGAGGGCCTGGGCGGTGTCCCTAACCTCTTTGTGTTCAGGGTAGTGCTCTACCACTTGAGCCACAACACTACTACTTCCAGCTTTTTCTAAATGGTTTATTGGAAAACCCAGTCTCGTGGTCTTTCCTACCCTGGCTGGCTTCAAACTGTGATCCTCAGATCAGGTACGTGGAAGAGGCTTTTCACAAAGACAGATCTGCCTAGGATTAGGGAACCGAGGACATGAAGGGTTAAGGACAGCAAGCAAGTGATGGAATTAATGGCTCGGTGCAGATAGGCCCTGTAAGGGGCAGACGGGAATGAGGGTCGACCGTACTGAGAGAGTTTGAATCTGGGGCGATGGGTCAGTGTAGATTTCAGTAATGACAAGGGCTGCAAGATGCCATGAGGACTGGCTGAGATGGAGGAAAGAGACCGAGAACACAGGGCCATCATCCGAGCACCCTCAGTGTGGACTTGGGATAGACGCGTTAGAGACTGGCTGAGAGTCAAGAGATGCAATCCGTGACGCACGGTGCGGGATGGCCCAGCGCTGGGGCTGGCAGATGTTGACACAAAGAGGCAGGGACGAGGAAAGCCCGGCAACAGATGAAAAGCTGGAAAGCCTTGGGAAAAGGGGGGAAGGCTGATTTAGAAGCAGCAACAGGAGCCTCAGATTCACCGACTCCATTCACGACCTACTTCCTACTTTCAGGACGCATAAGGGAGATGACCACAACCAGTTGCGATCCCTCTAGAAGAAACTGTCTCACGGGGAACCACAAGGAAAGTTGAAGATAGAGGCAATTTCATTCTGAATGGGCTGTGGGATGGACACGGGTCATGGTGGAGGATTCTAGGAGAAAGCAGGAGGAGAAGATCCAGACCCCCGCAGTGTGATGAGAATCATAAAGGTCTCACATGGAGGGTACGGATGACTGAGGGCTATGTAGGAAAACTCTTCTTCTGGTGACTCCTTTCCTGTGGCTAGCATGACCTAGTTCTCCTCTCTCTAAAATGGAGCCGAGATAGGATACAAAAATACTGAAGGATCCCTCAGCCGACACTGAGGGATTAAACCTAGCCATCTCTCTACCTGATATCAATGTATATAGCCCCACATGTACATATGTAAACATGTATGTAATATATGATGTAGATAGGTATTTGTCAAGAGACCAAACTTAACAAATGTGATTTAAAAAGCTCTAGGATATTCTCCCTTTCAAAGGGAATCCACAGTGATTACCAATTCCCTTCAGTATATATGGATTATTCTTAAAGAGACCACAACAGCTATACTACTTGATAGAAGCACAAACTAGAGTCGCATCAGACACAAGTTATAGAGGTCGTTCTCAACATTGTAAGCGTGCCCATCCACCATTTCCTGCTCAGCATGTGTGTCAGTTTAGCCAGGCTTTGCCTGGAACACTGGCGAGTTTCCATCTGTCAGTTCTCAAATGGAAGTGCTTCGAATAGGAGACCTGGAGGGGTTCTTCCACAATTGGTTTTCTTTCCGATGGCAGCTGATGAAGAACTTGAACGATAAATATTGGGATTCTTTATTCCCTTACCATCCCTGTGACACAAAGGAGAGAAACTCTGGGAGATTTAAGCATCAACAGTAATGGCTGCAATTTGTAGAAATCTATTTATTTCTTTTGGACATCTATTGAGTTTAACAGAACACAAAATATGTCTGCAGCAGGTTGATTTTCAGTAAGACCTAAAATCTATCCAAGAGAAAACCTCAGGAGAAAGAACAGAAAGATCCGAATAGATCTTAAATTGCATTTAGAGTAATATTACTTACCCAGTGCTACAATAGAAAACATGACAAATGCTTAAAAATCTGGTTCATAAAATTTTATAGAGCACTGAGCTCAATATGTGGGAAATATATGATGTGCAGTAATGTTATTTAGTTTTGAAAACCATGAGTTCCTAAATTCAGGTATTCAAGTTCATGTCATTTTTTTTTTAACTCAGAGCTTTAAGAACACATGAAAATATGTCTATGTATGTATACTATATATATGCACAAACAAATATATATATGTGTATATATACATATATATGTGTATTGATTGTTTTTTGGAACTAGGTAAGCTATTTGGTGCTAAGCCCTCTAATGCTATAGGAGATCAAGATGGATAGTATTCTCATGTAAGAGGAAGTGTGACTGTATGACACTAGTATTTTTTTAAAATATGTTAATTTCAAGGGAGGAATTTCACTTGTCTGGTGTGAAATGGTGGCATTATTGCATTGTCTCTTCTCAAAAGAGCCCTGAAGAAAAGTATTCAATTACATGCAAGTATTCTGATATACATTAAGTTCTAACTACTTACCTGCTGAGCCATATCTGAAGAAGGTTTGTTCCTTGAGGAACCTTCTACCTGCTAGGGAGATGGTTATGGAAACAGCTGTGGGTCAGAGCAGGGCTGGCGTGGGGCTGTTCGTGCTGAAAGGGTTGAAGTTATATGTTATGGTCAATAAGCTGGGTGTCTGGCCGGACTCACCTTCAGCACCTGCCTTCAATGTGGCAGTTGTATGAAAAGGAGGGAAGAGAGAGAAAGGGAAGAGGGGGAAAGAAAGGGGAAGAGAAAAGGGAGGAAGAAGATGGGGAGGGAGGAAAGGGAAAGGAGGAAGAAGAAGGGGAAAGAAAAGGCTGGGGTTGTGGCTCAGTGCTTTGCTACTATATGCAAGGCCCTGGGTTTGATCTCCCGTAATACAAGTGAGGAATCATGGAAATTGGCACATTTCCCCCCTCTCCTTTTCCCCTTCACATTTCCCCCTTTTCTACTTGTTTTATCTGGATTAATTGATGAGAAAAGGTTTATATCTAGGAAGAACTTGACTATTTTGGTGTGTGTCAGTTTCTCTTGGTTCTGTGTTTTTGCAGAACTGATTTTGGGATGGGAAGCAAGGAAGGGCAGGGGTGGGCAAGAGTAGCCCCGGATGGTGAGCTGAGTCCTAGAGAACAGAGATAATACGCATTGCTTTTGTGCACATAAATGAGCAGTGGCTGTGCATTTCCTGTCCAATGCACAGTAGCCTTGTCCTGCACACTAGGATGCAAAATAGTTTGGGCAAGAGCTAGTACTCCCAATTTATGTCACCGAGTCCAAGGCCCATCTTTTCTCTGAACCTCCCCTGACAGAATTGTTACTTCAGTCCTGATTTCCACCTTAACAGTGGTTTAAGCAAACTGTGCACTGTAAGTGAATCTGCTGTAACAAAATACCACAGAGCAGACACTTTTTCTCTCATAGTTGTGGAATCTGGGAACTTTGTTAGATGATATAATTTGCTATCTCTTTCTCTAGCAAACTAGTCAGTCTTCCAAGGTGCTAAGCACTGGACTGGGTACTGAAAGTCATGTAACCCATTCCCACAAACCTATTGCTTTAAAACAACACAAGTTTATTATTCTGTAGTATCATGTTATTCTACAGAAGTCTGGCCAGAAGTCAGACTGAAACTCAAGTGTTGGCAGGGTTGTTTTGGAGGCTCTTGGTCAGAGAGTCTAGGAGAATGTGTTTCTTTGTCCTTTCCCATTTCTAGAGGATGCTTGCATTTCTTGGATTATGACCCCATTTCTCCATCTCCAAGGCCAGCAAAACTGCATCTCCATGACCAGTCTTTCATAGTCATATGACACAGCTGAAATGAGTCTCGGCTCTTAAGATTCATGTGGACCCTGTTAGACTGGGACTGGAGGATAGACCAGAAGAATTTCCCATCCTACCATCCTTGACTCCCCTCCTTCCCGCAAATAATCTTTTATGACCTCAAAAAAGCAACACTAAGTACACGATGATGCAAAAACATGTTCAGACCGACTTTAAAGTTTCTGGAAGGAAAAATGTGTAACTTTCATCACATCTACAGAACCCTGATTATTACTTCAGGCAGCTCAAGTTCCAGCGCTTAGAAATTGGGTCTCTTTGCATAGTTACTGTTCTGCCTAACAAATTAGTGAGAGGCAGTGATGTATAAATCAGTGACTTAATATAATGTGCCCAGTGCAATGACAGAATCTAGTCAGGAAACATATAAATGAGGAGTATAGAGGAAGACGATTGACAGCTATCAGACATGACTAAAGTGGTAACACCAGGAATGAACTGGAGATGGTTCCCAGAGGTCTAGAATGGACATCATTGGGTGGCTAAGCTGGCATATGGGATGAGGGGGAGAAAGGACGGGTTAGGGGGGCTTCTAGGTTGTCTAGATGGAGCAGGCCTTTTATGGAGATAAGAAGAACACTAGAAAATATATATAGTATATATCATATATAATAACATAATATATACATACATGTTTTTGGTCAGTCATGGGGCTTGAGCTAAGGGCCTGGGCGCTGTCCCCGGGATTTTTTTTTTTTTTTTTGTCAAGGCTAGTAGGGCTCTACCACCTTGAGCCACAGCTCCACTTCAGGTTTCCTGGTGGTTAACTGGAGATAAGTATCTTGTTTCCTGCCCAGGCTGGCTTTGAACCAGGATCCTCAGATCTCAGCCTCCTGAGTAGCTAGGATACTAGGCATGAGGGCCAGAAGCTGGCTGGTGTATATTCTA
Organism: Dipodomys merriami; assembly: GCF_024711535.1. NCBI lineage: Eukaryota > Metazoa > Chordata > Mammalia > Rodentia > Heteromyidae > Dipodomys > Dipodomys merriami. The sequence continues at coordinate 619,245 of NW_027206313.1, read as the reverse complement.
GGATGCACATAAAGGTTTTTTTTTTTTTTTGGTTGTAAACAAAAGGTATCTAAGTTGAATTATATTAGGTGAAGAAGAGAATTTTGTACATTTGGGGCAGAGGAAAATGCCTGGTATTCAAGAACTGAGCTGGACATCAGAAATGAACTGCAATGAGGACACAGTCCCATTGGGATTGTCTGCTACCCTTCTGCATTCCTCTTTGTCTCTTTTTTAAAAACTTGTCTCTTTCTGTGATGACCAGCATCATTGGCATCTCTATTCGATTGGTGTAAGTTGCCAGTTTCACTCCTCATCTGTACTCTGGCCATCAGATAATGACAATCTCATGTTCAATCCCACATTCCCAGGAAAGGCTTTGATGGAGAGCAGCTGAGTCAGGGCTCATTCTGGTGTGCACAGCTGTGGCTAGAGAGAGACCTGTTTGGTTTGATGTCCTCTGTGTGAACCAAGGCTCGGGCTGCCGTGTGTGTGGATGGAGGGGGAATCTTTCGGAGGGGACTCGGGGTTGGAGAGCACCTGCCTGGCCAGATGGAGGCCCTGAGCAGGAGAGCCAGGCATGGTTCTGGTTGACACCCGTTGTGATAATGCCGTTTGTCTTCTCTTCAAACAAGTTGGGACATGCCAAGAATGTCAATGATATAGTTTCATAATTTTTGACAAGTTTATGTCCAGATCCCAACCGATTTCTAGATGATCTGTATCATCTACATTCTATCATTTGTCATTCTATCCCAGAACTGTGGTTCTAGAAAGGTTTGTTTTCTGCAACCAGTCTACATCCTTCAACGGCAACTGCAGTTCCTGATTTCTACCATGGTAGACTAGCTTTGCCTATTGTAAAACTTCATATAAATAAAGTTGAGTGATAGGTTTTCTGACCTTTTTCATTCTACATAATGCATCTGGAATCCAAATGCATTGATTGTCTGTTGCAGAGAATACTTCACCATGTGAACTTATCACGTTAGTTTATTCATTCAACACACAAGCGATGGACATTTGGATTGATGGTATTTTTTGATTATTGTGAGCAGTTTATATGTCTTATAGTTTAGGACCAGAGGGCAAGGTATTGCTTTAAATGCTGAGATTGGAAGAGGAGCTTAGATTGGACAATCAAGTACAAACAGACAGGAAGAGGACATGGCACCATAATTTAGCTTCCTCTGGACTTATGTTGAGTTATAGCACAGGAAAGTCTTGGGGTAGACGGAAGCAACCACAGGCGCATATTGCAGTATATATGCCAAGTGGTGAGAGGCAGTAACATTCGGGAAGTGGAGGAAAGAGGCTCTAAGGAAGCTGGAGGACATTGATTTCCCTATCCCTGGACAGAGGGTGCGGAGGACATGGTGAGAGGCGGTCCATCTCATCCTCTTCAGGAGACAGACAGGGTGGATGGCAGAGGCCAGGTCAAAGGTCAGACTAAATGCGGCAGGCAGCTGGTGGGGGGGGGGGCGGGGAACGCTCTCACGTAAGGCTGGGTGGAGGAGTCAGAAGATTGGCAGTGAGTGCCTACCTGGGTGGGCTGTGCCCCTCCTCAGGCGGGGACCCTGTTGGGGTCTGTCGTGGAGAAGGGTAAGAGCATTTTGGTGAGGGTCCTGGGGCCCTGGGGGGCTTTGGGGAGGGTCCTGGGGCACCGGGGGGCTTTGGTGAGGGTCCTGGAGCACCGGGGGGCTTTGGAGAGGGTCCTGGGGCCCTGGGGGGCTTTGGGGAGGGTCCTGGGGCACCGGGGGGCTTTGGGGAGGGTCCTGGAGCACCGGGGGGCTTTGGGGAGGGTCCTGGGGCACCGGGGGGCTTTGGGGAGGGTCCTGGGGCACCGGGGGGCTTTGGGGAGGGTCCTGGAGCACCGGGGGGCTTTGGGGAGGGTCCTGGGGCCCTGGGGGGCTTTGGGGAGGGTCCTGGGGCCCTGGGGGGCTTTGGGGAGGGTCCTGGGGCCCTGGGGGGCTTTGGGGAGGGTCCTGGGGCACCGGGGGGGCTTTGGGGAGGGTCCTGGGGCCCTGGGGGGCTTTGGGGAGGGTCCTGGGGCACCGGGGGGGCTTTGGGGAGGGTCCTGGGGCCCTGGGGGGCTTTGGGGAGGGTCCTGGGGCACCGGGGGGGCTTTGGGGAGGGTCCTGGGGCCCTGGGGGGCTTTGGGGAGGGTCCTGGGGCACCGGGGGGGCTTTGGGGAGGGTCCTGGGGCCCTGGGGGGCTTTGGGGAGGGTCCTGGGGCACCGGGGGGGCTTTGGGGAGGGTCCTGGGGCCCTGGGGGGCTTTGGCAACGCACTGGGGGTGGGGATTTGCACCTGCAGCCGTTGGAAGCTTTCTACCCGGCTTTGTCACGGCGGGCGGGACCCCGGCCACTGCTGGAGGCCCGTCCCTGCCCGTGCGGTGGCGGCAGCGCGGGGTCGCAACGGGGAGGCAGTGCGCGCGCAGGGCCGGGACGCCGGGGCGGGGCCGCCGTCGGGGGCGGGGCCTCCGCCAGGGGGGGCGGATGGGAGGCGTGTCCACCTCGGAGGGCGGGGCCGGGGGCGTGGCCACCTCGGAGCGCAGGCGCGCTGCGGGCCGTTAGCTGTCAGCCCGGCGGCCCGGCGGCGGGACCTCTCCGGACGTGTGCGGGTCCGAGCCCGCGCAGCAGCGGCGACCTCGGTGCGGGCAGGCGGCGCGGCCCGCAGCCGGGCTCAGGGGCGCGGCCCGGGCGGGGCTCGGGGCGGCGGGCCTGTGCGGAGATGGGGAACCGGGAGATGGAGGAGCTGATCCCGCTGGTGAACCGCCTGCAGGACGCCTTCTCGGCGCTGGGGCAGAGCTGCCTGCTGGAGCTGCCGCAGATCGCCGTGGTGGGCGGCCAGAGCGCCGGCAAGAGCTCGGTGCTCGAGAACTTCGTGGGCAGGTGAGCGCGGGGCGGGGCGGGCGGGGGCGGCCGTTGGTGGGGGCGGGAGGGGGCGGGGCGGGCGGGTCTCGGCCGCAGGGCGCCCGGTCCGCTGCCCCCCTTCATCCTGCCATACAAAGCCATTTCCTCCCCGCCCTCCGGCGAGGCGTCCTGGGGGGCGGGGGGTGAGGGGTCCGCCCCGGGATCCGCTGACCGCCCCCCCCGCCCCGGGATCCGCTGACCGCCCCCCCCCCCGCCCCGGGATCCGCTGACCGCCCCCCCCCGCCCCGGGATCCGCTGACCGCCCCCCCCGCCCCGGGATCCGCTGACCGCCCCCCCCCCGCCCCGGGATCCGCTGACCCCCCCCGCCCCGGGATCCGCTGACCGCCCCCCCCGCCCCGGGATCCGCTGACCACCACTCCCCACCCCGGATCCGCTGACCGCTCCCCCCGCCCCGGGATCCGCTGACCGCCCCCCTCACCCCGGATCCGCTGACCCCCCCCCCGCCCCGGGATCCGCTGACCGCCCCCCCCCCGCCCCGGGATCCGCTGACCGCCCCCCGCCCCGGGATCCGCTGACCGCCCCCCCCCGCCCCGGGATCCGCTGACCGCTCCCCCCGCCCCGGGATCCGCTGTCCGCCCCCCTCACCCCGGATCCGCTGACCGCCCCCCCCCGCCCCAGGATCCGCTGTCCGCCCCCCCTCACCCCGGATCCGCTGACCGCCACTCCCCACCCCGGGATCCGCTGACCGCCCCCCCCGGGATCCGCTGACCACCCCCCCCTGCCCCGGGATCCGCTGACCGCCCCCCCGGGATCCGCTGACCGCCCCCTCACCCCGGGATCCGCTGACCGCCCCCCCCCCCGCCCCGGGATCCGCTGACCGCTCCCCCCGCCCCGGGATCCGCTGACCGCCCCCCTCACCCCGGATCCGCTGACCCCCCCCCGCCCCGGGATCCGCTGACCGCCCCCCCCCCCGCCCCGGGATCCGCTGACCGCCCCCCCCCCGCCCCGGGATCCGCTGACCGCCCCCCCCGCCCCGGGATCCGCTGTCCGCCCCCCCTCACCCCGGATCCGCTGACCGCCACTCCCCACCCCGGGATCCGCTGACTGCCCCCCCCCCGGGATCCGCTGACCACCCCCCCATGCCCCGGGATCCGCTGACCGCCCCCCCCCCGCCGGCCCCGGGGTGCGCAGCGCCCCCTTCCCGTCCGCACCCGCCTCATCTCCGCACCCTCTCAGCTCACCTCCGCGAGGCTGAGCCCCGCCCCCGTCCCCCTCACCTCCATCCCCTCCCTATTGGGGAGGCGGGTGTGGGGAGGGAGGGACGCCTGTGAAGGAGGGGCCGCCTGTGCTTGCGTGTGCCCGCGTGTGCCCATGCGCCCGTGTGCCCGTGCGCCCGTGTGCCCGCGTGTGCCCATGCGCCCGTGTGCCCGCGTGTGCCCATGCGCCCGTGTGCCCGTGCGCCCGTGTGCCCGCGTGTGCCCGTGCGCCCATGCACGCATGTGCCCGCGTGTGCCCGTGCGCCCGTGTGCCCGTGCGCCCGTGTGCCCGTGCGCCCGTGTGCCCGTGCGCCCGTGTGCCCGCGTGTGCCCGTGCGCCCGTGTGCCCGTGTGCCCGCGTGTGCCCGTGCGCCCGTGTGCCCGTGCGCCCGTGTGCCCGCGTGTGCCCGTGCGCCCGTGTGCCCGTGCGCCCATGCACGCATGTGCCCGCGTGTGCCCGTGCGCCCGTGTGCCCGCGTGTGCCCGTGCGCCCTCGTGTGCCCATGCACGCATGTGCCCGCGTGTGCCCGCTGTGTACCCCCGGGCGGGGCGTGGACGGGTGTGGGCTAGGCCGGGTCGCGCCTGCACCTCTCCCTGCCCAACACGGATCTTTCTGGAAGGCTGCAGACCTCCCGCAGCCCCGCCCCTCCCTGGTGGGGGTGGAGGGACCGGGCCTCGGGCCACGCACCGAATCCAACCGCACCGCGCGGGGCGGGGTGGGGGGGACGCTGCTCTTCTAGGAGTCCTTTACCGCCCTAGCGCCTGCGCGCCGCTGGCTGCTGTGTCCCTCGGTCCAGCCTCTGCCCGGCCTCTGCCGCTGTCTGCCTGTCTGTCTGCCTTTGTCTCTGTCTGTCTCTCTGTCTCTGTCTCTCTCTGTCTCTCTCTGTCTCTGCCTGTCTGCCTGTCTGTCTCTGCCTGTCTGCCTGTCTGTCTCTGTCTGTCTGCCTGTCTGTCTCTGTCTGTCTGTCTCTGTCTCTTTGTGTGTCTCTCTCTGTCTCTGTCTCTCTTTGTGTGTCTCTCTCTGTCTCTCTCCTCAGTGCCTAGCAGCGTGTGTGAAAGGCACGCTGGATCTGGCACACGCCTGGCCATGGTGGTGCTCCTGGACACTCGTTCTGGCCTCTCAGAGGACGCTCACCTGTCTCTGTCTCTCAGAGGATGCTCTTCATTTCTGTTCTCCCCTGAGGGAAAGAGAAAGACAAGGAACACGGTGACGGATCGTCAATGAGATGGGGCCTGTCCTCTGCAGGGAGTCTGGCTGCTTCATTTTTGTGATTCACTGAATAGATGGGGTGATAAAATATTTTGCCTTGGTCATCTTGGTCTCCTGGCCTGAGCGGCCGGAGTTGTATAGCTACATCTGGATATTAGACAAAGATTTGCACTTGTTTCCCAGGTGCAATTGCCATCATTTTTATGCATTTTTCTTTCATTTACTTGGACGAGTCTATACTTTAAGGCCCAGCGGCCATCTCAATTCTTGCCAAGTTTGCAAATTCTAGTAATCCTTATAATAAAATTGGCACATGTCCCCTTGCTCACTGATTGCTTTATCTTATTTTGTAATGAGAATGAGAATTTTGTTAAAAAAAAAAGATATAGAAGAGTAAGATAGTCAAGCTTGAACATTTTTCATAAAGGAATGAAAAACAAGCATTATGAATATCAAAACCAAAGCATTTATCAGAATGCACGAGAAATGTGCTTTTAAAAATTCTTAACTAGTACTATTTGAATAATAGAGGATAAATACAGAGGGGAAAAACTCAACAAATACTAAAGTCTTTATTATCTATAGAAGTGGCATCTTCGTATCAGGGTCTATAAATTTAGAAGAGTTTATATATTTAGAAGAAAATTGGAATGAAAAAGACTCTGGTTTATTGAATTACAGAGGAGTTTCATGTCTTAATTATAACCCACCCTTGTGGGAAGTGAAGTTCACTATTTGTGGCGACAAATCCAACCTTATCAGAGGAAGCATTATTCTTATTCCAGTGTAACCCTTTATAGTGTTTTCTTGTCTGGGAATTATGTAATCAATAATGGCCTTTTCTTTTATATGTAGCTGTTTTTGTTTAAGACCTGACCAAGTGTGTGGTTCATGAATTTAGTCATAAACCCAGAGACATGGCTTGTGAAAAATTGTTTGTTCATGAGTTTGGCATGTTCTCTTCCAAGTAATTTTTTTTGTATTTTGTTTGCTTCTTTTATGCTGAAGAATCCTCGTTTGGTGGATTAACCACATCTTTCCCCGTCAGTTTACTTGCATTGATTTTTTTGACACCACTGAATGAATTTACTACATTTTACTATAGTTGTTTAAACCAATGGTGTGTGTGTGTATGTGTGTGTGTGTGTGTGTGTGTGTGTGTGTGTGTGTGTGTGTGTGTGTGTGTATGTGTATGTGCACATGCATGCTACTCTTTGGGCTTGAACTGGGAGCTATCCCTGAACTTTTGTGCTCAAAAATAGAGCTCTTCCAACTGAGCCACAGCTCCATTTCCAGCTTTTTAGTGATTAATTGGAGGTAAGACTTTCCTGCCTATATTGGCTTTGAACCTCAATCCTCAGATCTCAGTCTCCTGAGTGGCTAAGGCTACAGGCGTGAGTGACTAACGCCCAAGAAACCCAATTTTTGAATCACGCATGAACTGCTTGTTTGTGATTCCCTTGCTGAAGTGATGATGTGTTTATCAGCATGTGGGTTGTTCAGGCTGAAGTATGTGCTGGCACAGAGGAGCAGCTTCAGGGCTCGAGTAGATACTGAGACCATGGTTGGAGTATTCACTGGTTGGCTTGAGTCTGACCGTTTGTTTGTGTATGCCAGTATTGAATATTGTAAGCTGCTTTTGTTTTCCCTTCTTTTTGTGGCACTGAGGCTGGAACGTGGATTTGTGCTGGCGAGGCTGGTACTCTAACACTGTTACCACGCTGCGAGGCCCTCTTTTGCCTTGGTCATCTTGGAGGGAAGAGTCTTGCTACCATCCTCCTGCGTGTGTTCCCTTGTGCTGGGAGGCAGGGGGCAAGAGGCATGCGCGGCTGCACATGGCTGCTGTGCTTCCCGAAGCTGGGATTACAGGCTTATCCCACTGTGCCCATTGGTTCAGCTGGAGAAACCTCAAAGAGGAGAACTATTAGTAAATTAGAACGTGGCAAGTTTAGACTCTCACATGCTTAATTCAAAGCAGTGACCAGAAGTGTTCAAACTCTCTAATCCATACTCTCAAAACCTCTCTACTATTTGTGTCAGCACTTTGAAGGTTATTTCTCTGGTAAATGCTTTCAATGGCTTCTTCTGTGGCCTGTGGGCACGCTGCGTATACAGACAGAGGCTGCGTTAATAGCTCCACTCGTCTTGATGTGTGTGCCCCTGCCTTGCTCATTTGCAGGGGTTTTGAGGCAACTCCTTGGGTATAGGATTAGGTAAAATATAAACTTTTTTTTTTTTTTTTGCTATATATGACGTTCCTGAAGAGCCTTCTAAAATGTAATTGGGCTTTTTATTTAAATATGTGTTTGGAATGCGTATAACTGGTTTATAGAAGTGCTAAGTGAAAACTTAATGCACAAATGATTTTTAATGGTATATTTGTTAGCAACATTAGTTCTTCAATGCTGATTATGTAGCCAGAAGACTCCACATCATTGTATTCTAGCCTGAGTGGTAAATGGAGCTCCAGTTCTGCACAGAGAAAAGGTTATGTGGTTAATAGAAACCAAATGGAAGATTTCTAAACAGCAGCTACCCTGATGAGAGTTTATTGCAATGTGGGATTGTTCAAACATTGTTTCATTTACTTGTGAAGGTGATGAAGATGTTGATTATTGATGCTAATGTTGGCATTTGATACTGTGATTGGACTTGACCAGATAATTTAAAAACTCTAAAAATCACTTATATAGCTTAGATACCATTCTTAAAGTCTTTGCCTGATTGTAAGAATGTATTTAAAGACTGAGTAGGGAAACCTCCTCTGATTGCAAATAAGAGCATGTACAGAAATACTCAAATACAGAAATAATTAAAATTGACTAATTTAAGGATATGTTATATTAAATGAAAGGGTTTTGTTAAAATATGAAATCATCTGGTTTTTTTTCCCTTCAAGAAATGGTTCCAGGGCTGGGAGGGTGGCTCAGTGGTAGAGCGCTTGCCTTGCATGCCTGAGGCCCTGGGTTCGATTCCTCAGCACCACATAAGCAAAAAAAAAAAGCCGGAAGTGGCGCTGTGGCTCAAGTGGTAGAGCGCTAGCCTTGAGCTGAAGAGCTGAGGGACAGCGCCCAGGCCCAGAGTTCAGGCCCCACGACCGGACCGCCCCCCCCCCCCCCCCAAAAAAAAAGAAATGGTTCCAAGATTATAGTTCTTAGATGAATGGTGCTGGCAATATGTGGGAACTATTAAAACCCTGGTTCTGAGATTCCTGAGGATCAGTTCAATAAAAATCAAAATGAACTATTCTTCATCAAAGGGTTAGTTTGTTATAATTTTAAATCACAAGACAGTTTTGCTGAATCAGCTTTATATAATGTATTTTTAGGTTATCATAAATTTGCAGTTGGTAGGATTTAATTTTCACAGTAACTTTGTTGTTAATGGTTGAGAGGCATCTAGGGGAACATGGCTGGGTAAAATACCTGTTTTGGAATTGACTTACGACTGGCAGATTCCAACAGTGCACTTGACTTTCTAAGGATGAAGTTGGAGCTGGGCATCAGTGGCTCATGCCTGTACAACTAGCTACTTGGGAGGATTGCAGTTTGAGACCAGTCTGGGCAAAAAGTCCATGCGATCCCCCTCAGCTGCACAAGTTGTGTGCTGTGGCCTATGCTGTGGTGGAAAGTGTAAGGAGAACCTTTGTCCAGCTGGCTGGGGAACAAAGTGAGATCCTGTCTCTAAAATGATCAGAACTAAAAGGACTGGATACCAGGTCCAAGCCGTGGATCACCTTCCTAGCAAGCTTGAAGCCCTGAGTTCAAACCACAGTACTGACCAGTCCTCTCAAAAAAGAATGAAGTCAGGCAGATAGTCAGTCCTCCAGAGCCCCAGAGGCCTGGAACATGAGTATTTATGTTGGAGAACATGTTACTGGCTGCTCTGTGGGCGGAGCCTAAATCTCGTGTATGTCTTAGTCCGTGTTGCATTCTGACATGATACTAGAGGCTGGGAATTTTATAAAGAAAAGAGGTTTCTTCCATTCATGTGTTAGCGGCAGAGCATTCAGACAGCACGTTGTGTTTCTGTTGCGCCTCATGCGGATGGCCTTGTGCCGGGAACATGTGCATGGGGGACCCGGTTCACCACGGGACAGGGAGGTGGAGGGAGGAGGGGGCCGGTCCTGCTCTGCCCTAGCAGCCCACTCACGTCCCCTGAGAAGAGCGCCCAGTGGCCTTTGTCGCCTCCCGCTCCTGCTCCAGCTCCCCCACGGCGGTCTCTCCTCACAGGGTCACCCCAGGACACATCCAAACCATCGCAATACATTTGCAAGGCTGATCAGTAGTTACGTGAGGAGGTTTCATATACTGTCACGCGTAGTTTTAAGAGGACTGCCCCCTCCTACCAGAGCTGACAGCCACTGCCCGGTACAGAGCAGTGTGGTCTTCTTTCTCCCTCTCCCCGCACAGCTGTATTTACTTGTTTATGTGCAGTGCTGGGATCTGAACGCAGGGCCACAGGCTCACTAGGCAAGTTTTACCTCACTGTTTCTTTTCTTCCTTTAGTTGTGCTCCCCGCCCCCACAGGAGTGACATCAGACGAGTTTGGTGCTCCCCGCCCCCACAGGAGTGACATCAGACGAGTTTGGTGCTCCCCGCCCCCACAGGAGTGACATCAGACTCCAATCCTCTCACCTGTGCCTCTCACTTAGCTAGAATTACAGGTGCATGTCTTCCTTGTTTGTTGAGATGGCGTCTTTTTGCTTAGGCTGGCCTTGAACCATGATCCCTTACACACACACACACACACACACACACACACACACACACACACACACACATTTGTTTAACCTTTACTGGTAACAGGTGTATCCAGTTCTTCTATTCCTGACCTGTTCTTTTTTTTTTTTTAATATATTTTTATTGTGAAAATACTGTACAGAGGGGTTACAATTACATGTGTAAGATAATGAGTACATTTCTTATCAAGCATTGTAGCCTCCTGCTTTGTTTCCCCTTCCCGTCCCTTCATATCCTGACCTGTTCTTTAACATCTGCATACCAACAGAGGAGGGAACTCAGAGAGGCAAATTATTTGTCCAGGATTGCATGGCTAGTGAGTGACCAAGCTTAGATCTGGCCTTGCATTCTGATGGCTCCTACTGAAACGCCAGGGTCATATGAGCTGGCAATGTAAATGAGCGTGCATTTCCTGAATTACTAGCATTTCGGGTAAAAATATACAAGACATCGAAACACCTAGAAGCTGATATGGGTATGTAAAGAGAATGGTCAGGATAAACTTTTAAACAAATTGTGAAACAAGGACCTTTGAACACAGTGCAAATTAAATGGGATAAAACTTGGAGCCAATTAATTTCAAACTCCAGTTCTGAAATTGAACTGGGATATAAGTGGGAAGCAGAGCGTGTATGAGTTCTTACCACTTGGCAGCCAGTATCGTTTTAGCTCAAGGCTGCACGTACTGAAGTCTCGGTGTTGGAGCAGGGAGGGGGATCTATCTGTGTCTGACTTAACAACAAGGCATTGAATTTGGCCTGTCACTTTATCACAAAGAGATACTGTACTATTGGATACGGCCTGAGAGAAGAGTAGCGAGCAAGCCAGGACACTGGAGATTAACAGTATAAATGTGGGGCCGGGATGTAGCTCAATGGTACTGTGCTGCCTTTGGAACCAGGCATAGAGTTGAAGTTGTGGAATAAATTGAATACAAAAAAACTCTCTGGGAGCTGGTCACCAGTAGCTCACGCCTGTAATCCCAGCTCCTCAGGAGGCTGACCCTCGCCCAGGCAAACAAATCTGAGAGATGGTTATCTTCAATTAACCACCAAAAAGTCAGATGTGGAGGTGTGGGTCAAGTGGTAGCGCTCTAGCCGTTAGTGGAAAAAGCCAAGCAGGACCTCAAGACCCTGACTTGAAGTCCTACACTAGTATGCATATTCCACCCCCCAAAAAAAAATCAGGGAAAATATTTAATAGGCAAACCTGAAAAATTTCCAAATGCTGTGCATTGCATACATGAAGAGCAGTTTTTGGTAAATTAACCCTGCAAGTACCCCGTTGGTGAGGTGTGCATGGGTGTGGTTGGTGGGGGAGATTGTAGACAGCTTGGGTTTTCCTCTTCAAAAGCGTAAGTGGCATTTCACGTGGTCACTGAAAGAAACTTGCCTGTGGCTGAACTGTCACTAACTTCCTGGAGCCCATCGGAGTACAGAGAAGGAGAACGCAAGAGATCTGTCCAAGGTCAGAACCCGTCACAGCTAGATAATGTGGAACTTGGTGTTCAGGATGGGAGCCTGGAGTCGGCCGCCCTCTACACCCACGCCTCACCCTGCCTCCTCCTCTTCCCAGTCCTCAGCATCGTTGAACAGAATCTTGATTTCAGACAGGTGTGAATTCTGGGCGGCTCTGGTGACACACACCTGCAATCCCAGCGCTTGGTGCTAGCAAACAGTATGAGTTGGAAGCTAGTCTTGGTGACCTAGACAGGTGCAATCTCAAAAAGTGTGAGTTTATGATTTACTAGCTGAGCAGTACCTAGGAAGTTGTGTTGTGATGGCCAGGGCTCAGCCTTGCTGTAATCGAGACGTTTCCACAAAATTGTATGTCAAGAAGATCTCATGAGTGCAAATATCACTATTTAAACAGAAATGTATCAGTGTACCAACTCCACAGCTTTCACTTTGCCTGGTGAGAGTCTTGCTCTCTCTTAAGGATTTACATTTCTCCAGTGAAAGTCTGTTTTTATCATGGAAATTATCTCAAGAGTGGAGGGAGGAGAGGGTGTATTCCACCGGGACCATCGGAAGCCCAGGATTGCTTTGGCTCTGGCTTTGCTCCAGTTTCACTGCTCAACTTAGTTCTCCAGCTGCAGTGGGGGGTGGGCGGGCTGGATGCTGCTGTGGACAGTTTGTCACTTGCATTTCCCAGTGTTTCAAGGTCATGACCTAATCCTGAGTAGCATATCTGACCGTGTTGGAACAGGTACAGCTTCTGACCAAACTCATTGCCTATCGAGTCTGTGTTGTGGAATTGAGGAGATGAATGCATTTAAGTAGATAAAAGAGTGGTCAATTCAATTTGTCTATGGCGTTTGTTTCCTTAAACTCCCCCCAGAGCAAATACTGGCAGGGGGTCAGCGTGGTATGGCGCTGGCTGGAGCGTACCTCTGCTCAGGGCTGAGGGGCCACTCTGACTCTTGCTGGTGGCGTGGCGGTCATAAAGAGCTGGCTCCACTGACCTGTGGCAGCCTCATCGGAAGAGGGGATGGAGGTTCTCAGCAGGCTGATGTCCCGTTGAATGCATAGGAGAGCAGACACCAGCTTCTAGACCCAAGGCCCGGCAAATGCGGGGGACTGAGTTCAAACCTCAGCCCAGGCAAAGGAAAACCCCCAACGCCAAGGCCGACTTCTGCTGTGGCTGGCGTGGAGTGTGTCTTCCTCGGTGACGAAGGCAGTGCCCACACTTAGCACGATCACGGGTAACTTTTTCTTCAAATGCGTGCCCGGCATCTAGTTTGTATGACCCGTCACATCCAAGAGTTCCACAGCGTGGTTTCTTGCCTTAATTCATGAGTCCTTAACTGGATCCCTGACAGGATAGTAAAACATAGCCTGCCAATTTTAACTTATAAATGAGATGTATCACAATGGAAACCAGCAACACCCCAAGAGTCGCAGGCTGCACAGCTAACGAGCGTGACAGACTTGGGCTCACAGAGCGCAGTGCAGTGCGTCTGGCTGACGTCTTAAGGAAGGGAAGGGACGGATCTTGTGATGTGAAGTTAGCACGTCTCGCACCCTTTTTCTTGTAGCAATGTTAGATGGATTGCAGGCGGCGGGGGGGCAGCAGCCAAAGGCTCGGGCGAGGAGGGCTTCGTCAGTTGGGGACCCTGCAGGGTCAGGAGACAGCCGGCCAAAGGGTTTTTTTCAGCCCTGGAAAGAAGAACCAAAACTTTAATAAAAGATGTTGAGATAATGCCCCTTCGTGCTATTTGCCACGGAAGGCTGCTTCCCGGCCTACCTTCCGGATAATCCTGCTTTGCTGGCCATCAGATTTGGCTCCGGACCAGTGGGCTGGCTGTCGCTGGAGTGGTGTTACCTCTGTGCTCTGCCCTAGAAGCTTTGTAGAGGACAGTGGGGTGCGTTTTCTCTCCGGGAGGTCTCGAGCCTCCCATGTGCTGTGTGCCCAGGGTTTTGGCCGATGAAGCTGAAGCCTGTTCTTGTCCTGTAGTAAAGAGGGCAGAGCCCTGCAGTGTGTCGCCCTCAGTCCCCTGTCCACACGGGCTGGGCCGCAGTCACGCTGTGGTGAGCGTTTCGCTTCCTCCTGTAGGATGTGGATGGATGCAGCTCTCTGGAAAATGCAGTCCTTAGGGTCCAACTTAAGAAACTTGACTAGTCTGCTTTGCTTAATCTTCAAAAAAATAAATAAAAAGCCCTGCCAAGTACTACTGGGAGGCGCCTACTGGATATGAAGTATGTACTTTGAATTTCCATTTCCTCCTGGATGGTGTCTGTCTGAAGAAAGGGGAGTGGCGGGAGGAGGTCTGGAGTCTCTTCCTGAGGAGCAAGGGGGGCGGGAGGGAGAGGCCCTGGCTCCCTTGAGTGTCTATGGTAGGGTAATGGGAAGAAGAAGAAAAAGGGAGTCTAGCTGCTGCTAGAGTTAGGAGCAAGGGGGTGTGTTGGCGGTGGTTTGGTTTACCCTGGGGGAGGGAGGTGGATGGAGGAGCAGAGCGGGGCTTGCCCAGTCCTGGCCATCTGGGCGGGGTCTCTCCCGGCTGCCTCCGGCTCAGAGCGCTCTGCAGGCCCGGCCCACATTTGGCTGCCCCAGAATCTGACTGTTACAGGGGCTGCACTCTCATCACGTCCCTGAGATGCTGCCAGGTGGCAGCCGCCTTGTGACTGCACAGATGACCCCAGGCTGAGACAAGCCATCCCCAGCTGTGATCGGCTTTGAACAGCCGGAGGACAGAAGTAACTGTTATCAGTGGTCTTCACACTGGGGGCTGCGACCTATCACCACCTCTCAGCGTGCCCTCACGCCAGCGTATTTGGTAAAGTGTCAGATCACGTCTCGCATAGCTGTGACACGCCTTGTTTTGTGAAATGCTCACAGTCTTGTACATTTCTATATACATACTAAGCTACAACATAAATCTGTTTCTTACTATAAGTTATTAAAATGAGGGCTGCTCTGGACCAATTCATGGTTCTACATTTGGATAGTTGGACATATCTTTCTGTGACAGCCAGGGCAATTCATATTACACTCTTCTATTCAACTAGGATCAATGCAAACATAATTTTATTTGTATTTTGTTGAGTTAACTGTCTTTTAATGGAAAAGTAATATGTAGATGTCATAAAAATTCAAACATCTCAAATGTGTCTGCAGTAAAAATTGCCTTTTTCAAGATGTTTCATTAATGTGCATGCCTGCCAAATATTGCTTCTGGGCTTCTATTTTCATTATATGAAATTCATTTGATTTCTGAGGGCAAAGCGAGCTTCCTAAGCTTGTTTGTTGGTAGATGATAATGCCAATTGGGAAAGATCATGCTTGAAAATTGCATTAGCAGATGAGCTCGTTTGCTCTTGGAGTCCTTTACAAAGAATTATATTTGTAGTGTCCAGTATATGCTTGGAACTATGCAAACCTCTAAGGACTCAGCTTCTCCCTCAAAGAACTCGATGACTCAGTAAAAATGGCTCTTCACGCTGCTGTCATTATGAGGTCAGAGGCCGGCCGTTCTTAGGAGGGGCGTCTGTGAGAAGACCCGGAGTTGTGTCAGGATGCCGCTCATCTCCAGGTATCTGAGGAGCTGTCTGCTGGAACGGGCTCAGAGTGATTCGACATGTCTCTAGAACTCAGAATTAGGGTAATGTAAAAGTTACCAGTCAGATAAATTTAAATGTGACATAAAGGTGACTTGAACAGTCCAAATGTGTTGTCGGAGAAGGTGTGAGCATCCAGCTTGAGGATAGAGACCGGGGACTAGTGGGGAGAGAGTTGAGGAGAAGGACTTGGATTCTTTTCAGCTTGAAACCTATGGTTCCACTTGATAAGTGTCAGAGAGGAACATGGTTTTAAAATCTTATGGTGTGTGTGTGTGTGTGCATGTGTGCCAATCCTGAGGCTTGAACTCAGGGCCTGGGCGCTGTCCCTGAGCTTGTTTGCTCGAGGTTAGTGCTCTGCCCTTGGAGCCCCAGCTCCACTTCTGGCTTTTTGATGGTTAATTAGAGATAATGCTCTCACAGACCTTCCTGTCCCAACCTGGCTTCCCGCACAATCCTCAGATCTCAGCCGCTGAGTAGCTAGGATTTCAGCTGTGAACCACCAACACCAGCAAAATGTGTGTTGTTTGGAGCACGTCTGTAGGGTAGGTGAGAGTGGGAGCTGTACAGCCCTGCGAAGGCCTCCCTGGTCTGCTCATAGGCGCTTCCCGCGGCTAGCTACGGAGGTCAAGCCTGGGCATCGCGTGTGGGACGGCTCATTCCACAAGGTACTCAGGGACGTAGGGTATGAGTATGGCCATTGGTTTTGGTCACCAAAGGATGTTTTAGCGATAAACTGTATTCTTTGATAAAAAAGTTTTAAAATCTTTTCCTAACAGTCTCATTTGTTTTAGTTGCCAAACTAAAAACTTTATATATACACACACACATATATGATATGTATTGTATATGACGTAAGATAAATATGATGTAATCATTTTCTCCATTTTAAAAGTCTTCCTCCCAAATATTCATGCTGCCATTTAAAAAAATTCTCAGTCCCCTTTTGTTCTTTACTCTCAGATCGACTAGTGTAACGTCGGCTGGACATACCCCTGGACAGCAGCACCCCCCACCCCCATTTACCTGCCTTGCCACTCTGACTGCTTCCCTCAATCTGTCCAAAGCACACCTTTCATGCGTGTCCTTCTCAAGAACCTTCACTTACGGGTGCGCTAGCATCTTATGCCTGTAATCCTCGCTAATTAGGAGGCTGAGATCTGAGGACTGATGTCCCAGAGCTGGGTTTGTCAGTAGAACCTAAGGTAAGCCACTGGAGCCTGGAGGCGAAGAAGCTGTATGGCTAGCAAAGGGAGAGGAAGGGGGTTGTGGGTAGGCTTTGTGGCTGCCAGAAATAGGTAAGGAGTTTATCCAGAGGGCTATAGCAAGCAGGGGAAGAGAGGATTTAATCAGGGCGGTGACATAATCTGCTTTACATCTTGGATAGATCACTCCAGGTCAGTGTTATTTCCACCTCAGGCAGCTATTGTAGCCAGTGTTTCCGTACAGCTGAATCTGCAACTTTATACAGTTTTAAACCTACTTGAAAAAGCACATTGGGTTTGACTCGCGGAAAACTGAGGTGCACGAAGCTACTTTATATAAACTTTATGATGGATAAATATGAATCAGGCATCTTGATGAAAACTGAGTATCCAAAGTGAGACATACTCTGCATTTAGAGCTCACCAATTTTCAAAGATTTTTCTCTGAGAAAAATACATGAACTGTTATTATTTTTATATGAATTAAAATATTATTTTGAAGAAGTTGGGTTGAATAACATGTGTTGTGAAATGTAGTGTGCTTGTTTCCTTTGCCATTCTTTTTCAAGTGGTTACTAAAACATTTAAACTTATTTAAGTGTCTGGAGGGAGGCTCAGCTGGTAGAGCACTTCCTTAGCATAAGTTTGAATCCCAGTACAGCAAATAAATGAACCACTAAAGACCAGAAGTGGAGCTGTGGCGCACAGTGGTAGAGCTCTAGGCGTGAGCAAAAGAGCTCAGGGACAGAGCCCAGGCCTGGAGTTCAAGTCCCACGATCACTAACAACAAAAAAGACGAAGAAGTTTGGAGGATAGCTGAGGAAATCGCAGAGAAAAATTATTTGTGGAATTGTTCCTTTCAGAAATCAACAACTGTAGACTCTCCAAAAAGCCAATTTTATTAGGTAAAGACACACTGTATCCAGGATACATCTGTCCATCTGTCCTCTCTGCTCCTGCTTCTCCTCCCATCGCTTGCAGCATCTCATCCTTAGCCAGGCCCCGGGGGCGCAGCAAAGCCCTTCTGTGTCTTCCGTGGCACAGCACAGGCTCTCCCTCACCTGGAAGGCCCTTTAGGGTCCCCCTTGCCTGGCTAACTGTACTTGCATCTGAAGAAATAGATCCCAGCTCGTCTAGAGAGCTTTCTCTAAGTGCTCAGGTGGAAGGTGTACACTAAATGTACATTGCAAAACTTCCGAGCACAATTGAGGTGATGAGGTTTTTTTTTTTTTTTTTTTTTTTTTTTTTTTTTTTTTTTTTTTGTCGGTCGTGGGGCTTGAACTCTGGGCCTGGGCGCTGTCCCTGCGCTCTTCAGCTCAAGGCGAGCGCTCTACCACTTGAGCTACAGCGCCACTTCCGGTTTTCTGGTGGTTTATTGGAGATAGGAGTCTCACAGTCTCTCCTGCCCGGGCTGGCTTTGAACCACGATCCTCAGATCTCAGCCTCCTGAGTAGCTAGGATTACAGGCGTGAGCCACCAGCGCCCGGCTAGGTGATGAGGTTTTTGTTGTTGTTTAGCTGCGAGAAAATCACCCAAAGAGACTTGTATCCTATGCAAAATGCCAAGGGCTCTCGCACGTGTGGGACTCTCTACATTTACTTCCGTGACTGCAGAAGGAGATCATGTGCATTATCGTAATTATGTCCCCACACGCAGTGACAGTGTACCAATGGTATTTACACTGGATTTGCATGGAACAGGAAGGGGAGATTGCCTTTGTTGCAGGACTTGCAAGCATGCTGCGTGCTGTTGGCACACGCTGCTGGACAAACGACGGGCATGTGTCCCTCAAGGCGGCTTCCCCATTGCTTCCTCTCGCGTTTAGACCCCGGGGGGGGGGCGGTGGGGGATAGAGGGAAAATCCGTGTATCTGGATCTTCCCTGCACGTTTTCCATGACGTTCTCCAGATGTGTGAGCCCTGAGGCGCGGTGCCGGGGAGAGGACAGGGCTGGGGGCCGGGGGGGGGGTGGGGAGGCCCCGGCGGAGCTGAGGAGGCGTGCCAGGCAGGGGACAAACTCGCAGTTGTCTACAGAACAGACAGGACTTGTGGAAGGAAGACTGCGTCGAGTGGAGGCGCTGGGCGTAGAAAAGGAGCGTTGCTATTAGCTGGAGCCACGGCAGCACAGAGGTCACAGTTTATGTACATGGAACAGGTGCCCGTTGGGAACGGGAGGGTGCCATGGTGGGCTTGGCGTTTCCCAGTAGCTTCTCTCCTTAAAAACCGAACATGGATTGAACCCTTGTAAACAGTTCTTATGACTTGCACTACACCCGATTTTCAGTTTTGGCTGCTGGTTGTTTCTCAGTTTTGCTTCAGTTTCTTAACTTAGGCTGAGCATCTTTCTGTAAGGTGAATGGTTTGTGAAAAATAAGAGAGAGAAATGGGGTCTTAGGAGAGACTGTGAAAGGACCTTGGGACGCCTTTTCTTTGCCTCTTGGCTCTGAAGGGAGGCTTCTCCCTGCTGCGTTATCCAACACCTGACATGGTATCTCAGTGGAGGCCCCCACACAGTGGGTCAGGTGACTGTGGGCTGGAAACTCACACCAGACAGAGTGTGAGAGTGTAGCGTCAGAACTTTGGAAATTTCAACAAACCTTTCCCCCTCGAAGGGTGTTGATCTCATGTATTTTGTAATAGTGACAGAAGCTAGCACAGTATTATTCTGTATAGCTTATTTGGCATAAGGTTCTATGTGTCACATTATGTGTATCCTTAGGTCTTCATGCATACTATGTTTACAATATTCACAGGAACTTTCCATCGTTGTATAAATGAGATGACCCAGAGCTCATGGCGAGAAGCTATCGTTGTCAGACACTCACTCAGTGCTTCCTTTAGGGTCTTATTTAAGGGTGACTTTTAGGTCCTATTTTAAAAACTTTAATAAAGACCATGTTTTTTGGCTTGTAAGCAACCTGC